>NC_133779.1:32981634-33156970 GCF_003597395.2 Chelonoidis abingdonii
CCCAAAACTGGACACAGTACTCCAGATGAGATCTCACCAATGTCGAATAGAGGGAATGATCACATCCCTCGATCTGCTGACAATGCCCCTACTTATACAGCCCAAAATGCCGTGAGCCTTCTTGGCACACTGTTGACTCATATCCAGCTTCTCGTTCACTGTAACCCCTAGGTCTTTTTCTGCAGAAATGCTGCCTCGCCATTCAGTTCCTAGTTTGTAGCAGCGCATAGGATTCTTCCATCCTAAGTGCAGGACTCGGCACTTGTCCTTATTTGTATAATGGCAGTGGCTATTGTGCTAGGTACTGTACATTCTTATAGAAAGAGACAGTCCCTGCCCTGAAGAGCTTAGTCTGAATAGACAAGACAAAAGGTGAGAGGGAGAGATGCATTATCCACACTTTTTTGGGTGGGGAATTGATACAGATGTATGCAAGGATTCCTATGCGACTTTGCACAACATCTTGGTCTTTGTTTTAGAAGCAGTTTCCTGTGTATAGGGGGGCTTTTTTACTATAACCGTCTTTTTCTTTACCTGCAGGTGTGGGTCAAGTGGTGCTTCAAGTTGCTGCTGCCACAAACTGCAAACATCACTATGGTGTGGAGAAAGCTGATATTCCAGCCAAATATGCTGAGGTGAGTTACATCTCAGGGACTATGAGATTGTAGGTGTTTGATTCCAGAGCTGGTTCAATATCTTATGTCTTGCAGGTAACTGCTATGCATTACAAAGTGGGAATCCTGAGTTTGAATCCTAAACACTGTAGCTCCTTAAGTCAGTAAGGACTGGAAGCACAGCAGTGGTGCAAACGATGAGGGGGTTTTGTGCTTCCTGTTGCTCACTGGCAATGCTCACCAAGTGATCAGAAATCATTAAATGGTCTCTGAAGAGAGATTAGCTCAGGCCTGAGAGAAAACCAGGCGGAGTGAAGCTGGGTGATGATGGGAAGCTTATACAAAGGGAACAAAAGTCAAAAGGGAAGATGCAGGTTTAACCCAGACACCGTACTGCCTAAGCTGTGGATTTCAGGACCCTACTCGGGTCTGGAATGGGACTTTGAAAGGGCTGTGTCACAGAGGCTAATGCTGTGTAGGATTGAACGCATCTAGGGAAGGAGTTGAGCAAGACGACAGTATTGGGAGACAGAATAGCTGAAACTCGTAATCTTTTTTTAAAAAGCTGAAATCTGGATCATGCTAAGAATGTCCTTTAGCAGCCCTAACTCTCAAACCATTGAGCTTAGATACTAAAAATGTTAATATAGCTGGAGCTGCTGAGTGACTGAGACCTATCGATTGCACTGGAGTATTCAGTTAATAGCAATGCTCAGTATGTACCCAAATTAAGTACTTACGACAACGTCTCATAATAAGGCCGTTGTACTTAGGCAAGTAGTTTTCTTTACATTTCCATTAATTCTGTGTCAATGGGGACTTGCAAAGTTAATCAGCTCCAAGGGAAACAGGGAATCCAAATAAGTTGCAAGCAAACAATAAAAGTTGGTCACGCCTTGCAATAAGAATTTTGTACGTCCTCCAGTATGTTGCGTAGAGCTTCATGCCTTTAACACCTTGTTCAAACTAGTGGACTTTGGTCTGTTTCAAACACAAACTTTAGCTTCTTAAGCTTTAGTGCTTCCTTTTCAAGGATCTAAGTAAAAGGCTCTGATGCTATCATGAGTGCCACAGAAGGGCCTAGGAAATAATTTGTCCTTACTCTTCATAGTAATCCCTTGGAAATTTCAAGCTGGAACACTTTTACCAAATCTTTCTCCCTCACCTCTTTGCATGAGCATTCTGGCTTATTTTAGGGCAGCTCACAAAGGGTAGATCCCTGGCTCTTTATTTAGTAGTCATCACTATTTAAAAACCACTTACTTGTGAGAGAAAATACATATGGGGCCAGAGTTTTGTTTATGGACCATTTACACAGAACAGTGTGAAGGGGCCATAGTGTAAATGACAAGCAGGCAATAATTACATGAACTTTGCAAGCGCATGAAGAGAATATAAATTGTTAGGAGTACTAATCCTGATGGTGTCCCTTTTTAATAATGCCCTGTCAAGTATTTTATGACTTTACTGGGTGAATAAAGTATATAGGGTGACCAGATAGCAAGTATGAAAAAATCAGGACACAGTGTGGGGGGTAATAGACACCTGTATAAGAAAAATCCCAAAATACTGGGACTGTCCCTGTAAAATCGGAACATCTGGTCACCCTAAAAGTATACTGTGTTATCCTTGCACTTATAAATGGCTGTCCATTAGATTATCGACTTGACAACTGCTACAATTTAAGAATGTGTGAATCTACTCTTAAATAGCCTATCTGCTTCTTGCTGCATTTAGATTGGCTCACTTTTTTTCTCAACAGACGTTTTGTGTCAGTGATTGTATTGAGCTTGTAGTTGACTTTGTCCATAGTAACAGTTCTCTGATTACTGCATCACTTTATACAGTTTTTAAGCTTCCAGTTAAATTGGCAGGGGGGGGACCCTAAGTTTCTAGTCTGTGATTTTGAAGAAAATCTTCCAAAATGTGAACTGATGTTTCACTGTCTTGACTCTGGAGATTGAAACAATATTTCTGAATGGTGTGAACTGTCTTGTTGTTAACTGGGTGTGTTAACGCTGAAGCCTAATGGGAATACAAATGTCAGCAAAAAATGTTTCACAGCTGACATAACATCAGAAACCTCCAGTTGATCTGAGACTGTAAGTGGAGTTTGGGATGGTGGATGAAACTTGAATACCATTTATTTCCTCCCAGTCTGAGCCTGTATATGTGGACCTAATTTTGCAGTTACAGTAGGTCATAAATTGTTACTTTCTCGCTATTCCCAGTACATGTCCATTTTAGTTTTAAATGGGGTGAATAGTTATAACTGACCCTTTCTACCACAGTGCAGAAACATCATGTCCTCTATGCCCACAATTTATAGGAAGGGATAAGATTTTTAGATAAATAGTGGTGCTTCTTCTCATTAGCCCTAGACTATCTGGATGTGAAGGATTTTCAGCTCCTTTCTCCTGTGTCTGGCAATGGAAACCCACTGCCAACTAGTTGAGTTTGAACCATAGGTGCCTGCCATCCTATGCAACCTTAGTCTCGTTAGTCATAGATCAAAGTACACCCCCCAGCTGCTGGCAGTGTGTTGCAAGGCAACTGCAATAGCAACTGAAAGAAGCACGTCTACTTCTGCTTTCTCGTTCGCCCTAGCAGACCTGTCTTCACCCCCCCTTCGCTATCTGGGCTCCAGTAGGACTGTGCTCACTGCCTTCTGCTTGTTCTGGGATTATGCAGCAACAGTTGCACCGTCCTTGGCAGACCACTGAGCAGTGTCAACTCAAAGGCTTCCCTGGAGAGGAGAGAAGAGAGTAAGTCAGCCTTGATCCGTTGGCTCCAGTGAAGTAAAGGAGTTTCCCCATGGGAACTAGAAGGGTAGACCTTCAGTATGTGTCTATATGATTTTTCAGAAGTCCCATTCACGTGTTAATGGCAAAGAACTCTTACAGGCCAATGAGCATTGTCAGACTTGTCTCTTCTCCTCTCACTATCTCATAACTGCTGTTGCGAGATGTCCTAATGGATGGTTCTGTTTTTCCTCTCTCTTCTAGACGATGGACAGAGAGTTCAGAAAGTGGATGAAATGGTATGGGAAAAAACATGCAGAATACACAGTGAGTGAAACTCAGCTGAAAATCTTTGTGCTCCACTAATCATTACTGATGTTTAGAATTTACAGGTCCCCCTCGTCCCCTTCCCCAGACAAGAAGCAGCTTCCTGGCCTTTATCTTGCTGCTGCTGAGTGATGCTCTTTAAAATACATCTTCCCAGAGCCCTCCTGTTGACTCACTTGACATTTGGTGTGTGTTATTGCGAATGTTATTGAGGCTTGCAGAAATTCTTGGAAGACTTTCTTATAAACTCTCATTACTCAGGCTGTTTTCTGCTCCCACATTCAAACATCATTAAGAAAATTGTTCCCTGATTAGCCATTTACCTGTGAGAAATTCATGTAATCTTGTTCTCTAGTGGCTCTTTGAGAACCTTGAGAATACCCCTGCTTGTTCGTGTCTTTATCCCAACCTCCTCTTTAAAATAAATAAATAAATACGCGCACGCACACGCACACACACACATATATTATATATATATAAAATCTCATTTCAGGTCCCATGGCTGCTGTGCTTCTAGTCAAGGAGGGTTGAGTTGGGTCAGTGTTCTTCCCTAATCATTCGGAGGAATTGCCATTGGAATCTTCCCTTCTCTGAGATTTCACTAGCTACCACTGCAGCACTCTTAGCCTGAGAGCAATTGACCAGGAAACTGATTGTGGTCTCTCTCTCATGTGATTTTTTACACAGAGCTCTACGGCTAAGCTATTGGACCAGTCTGGTCCACTTGCCTTTGAATTTCCCAATATTATCAAATGGCCTCATGTTGGTAGCCAGGGTTTGCCATGAAGGAGGGATATGTTAATTTTACATTTGCAAAGAACTCAAGACTCAGAATACTCTAATAACCAGTGACCAGCCTTGTAATGTAAGGGCTCTCCTATTTCTTCTTGAGAAGTAGGCCATCTACTGGATTAAGGTGACAATGTTGCCTGTCTCAAAATATCTCCTTGCGGAAACTGACATATAGTGTGTGGCACTGTTCCTTTAGATGTATGCTGATTCCATGGTAGGAGTAGTTTGCAGTTGGATTAATGTCAAGGCTGCAAACTCTGTCCTGCTGTGAAACTGTATGCAGGCCTTCCTTCCCAGGAAATGGCCATATGGCAGGCTTCCAGGGTGCTACCCAGCTGGCATTATATGAAAGAAATATGTACTGAAGATGTTTCACTTTGATCTGTTAATTTAAAGACTAGGGAAGGAACCTAGACTGAAATAATATATATTCATTGCATGAGGCTACGAGTATTGCCACATTGTATATTATATATGGCAGAATCTGACACTATATAATGGAAACAATACGGCTTATTTTTGTTCAGATCTTTGGCTTTTATAACGTTTCCTTCAATGGTAAGGACTGAGGCCAACATTTTCAAACTTGCGTGCCTAAAGTTAGGCTCCCAGATACGTGTCTTGCTTTTTCAACACTTTTGAGCAGCTGAGCTCCCATTGAAGTCAATGACAGCTGGGGTTCATGGCACCACTAAAAATCAGGTTACCTTCTATATTGGGGTTCTCAGACTGGGGGGTTGTGACCCCTCAGGAGGTCACAAGATGGTTACATAGGGGTCTCAAGTGGCCAGCTTCATGAGGCTGGCAGCTCCGAGCCCCCATTAAATGAGATTACTTCCCTCTCATTTTTAATTTATAAGTGGGGTCACACTTAGAGGCTTGCTGGGTGAAAGGGGTGGCCAATACAGAGAGTTTGAAAACCACTGTTTTATATAGATGCCTAAATATGGATTTAGGCTTCTAACATTAGGTCAACTAGGTTTGAAAATTTTCTCATTTCCACCCCCTTATAATACATGGCAGATTTTTACTCACTTTTTTTTTTTTTTTTTTTGGGCTTCTAACACCTCTTTTTCATCACTCATCTGTTGGCAGTATGTGCATCTCTAACCCTGACAAGGATCAGATAATGAAGAATTTTCCCCAAAGTCAACATATCTTAGCTAAGGATATGCCCTGCTTGGTGGATTGCAATGGACTCTTTTCATAATGCTTGTGGCATGGACATTGGGTAACGGAAATGAGTCTCAAATCCTTCTATATTTAGTTCTCCCAGATGGCAACATGCTGAGAAGCCATCTTGTCTTTGGCAGTAAGACAGTAATTCCATCTATTACCTCTGTAGTAATACAGGCTGTTACCACCATGACTAGAATGCATTGGAAGGCACAAGGCTGAAAAGCTTCATCTGAGTGTATGGAGTGTAGTGGTGATAGACAATGCAACTGCACTTGAGAGCCCTCTTTTGCTGCTTGTAAAATGGCTTGGTTACCATCACCCAATATCTCAGAAAAGGGGCGCTTTAGATGTTTTCAGGGGGTTCTCGAGAGCCCTGTCGGTGACAATCATCATCAATATGACTAAGAACTGGAGTAGTTTGTGACCAGCAAGATTTTAACTGTGTAAAATCCATTCCATGCAAGTGGATTAAAACGTATAAAGTTTAAATATTTTCAGAAGATTAAAGGGTTGGGGGGGGAAGAGGGGAAGATTGGCAGAAATTTGTAGGAGCAAGTCTCCGATCCTAGCTGCTGCTTTGTATAAATTATATGGACAGTGGTATTAAGTTCATGCATATTGTTGCTACCTTGCTCCAAAAGTCAAAACTGTGACAGACATGAGACAGCAGTAAATCCTGCTGTTCCTCCTGCATGTTTTTTTTTTTTTTTGTTCACGGCTAGGTATCCATACCTAGGTATCCATAGTTCAGTTCTAATACAACTGGCTCTGTGTTTGTACTCTGAAAAATGACTGACAGAATAACATCTTGGTGTTCACATTGACTCCATATCCAGTGCACTCAGTTTACAAGTCAGATGATGGGTCTTCCCTAGTCCAGTCCCTCAAATGTGGCCTGGAATTTGAGAACTGAATTGTTCTCTCTTCTGGATGGAGCATCATCATCAGCAGTGGATTCTGAAATCAGAACTCATTTAAGAATTCTCTTGATTCACAGACCTAAACAAAGAAGTAAACAAAATATCTAGGTTGCTCTTCTGCATTCCTATTGCATTTGGTCTCCAGTGCTAACAAGAATAAAAAGGAATAAAATACGTTTTTAGTGAGAAGAGTCAGCATACAGAATTTGCACAGTCAGAATACATAGAGGCAGATCTGTTGAGTAAGCAGATGCCATTTTAACATTGTCACTTTTCAATCGATAATTGCATTGTAAATTTCTCCAGCTGGTGCAAAACATCTTGAGGCATTTTGGAGTCCAAGGCACTTGCTGAGCTACAGCTGCTAACAGTGGGTTATCACTGAAACTTAAAGGTATTTTGGGCAGGAGAGAGCAGAAGACTGGAGAAATTGGAGGAGAGAGGTTGCTTTTTTCTCCCCTTTCTGTGAAAATATATACCACTTGAAAAAACTCACCATCTGTGGCTATTAGTGCCGTCACGTTGTTTAGGACACCGTATCCCGCTGTGGATCACTTGAGTCTTTTCGACAAGAGTATTCCGCTACAAACCTAAACCCCATTTGTTATCTAATAATTCTTTGTTTTTAACTGTAAAAGAACATTTTCTAGTGTCTATTTCCATGAAACTGGAACTAGTTCCTTGAAAGTTTGCAAGGTTAGTTTCAAACTTTTTTTTCAGGGTAACTGTTGTCCCAAGGAAATAGCATTTTTCTTAGGTGATTAGAACTGGATAATTACATAGTCTTTCTCGGGGAATTTCTGCACATGTTCAGTTATCAAATTAAAGCTTAGAAACTCAGTATTGCAGTGAACACAGACATATGGTACTTCATAGTTTCCAAATGTAAATATCCCCACGTGGATCCAAATTCAGAACAATATCCAGGTATATAGGACATAACATTTGAGGAGCCACTTAGAAAAAAGTGCCTGAGTGTTCTTCCTAGAGTATCTTTGCAATGAATTCTGTGTCCTCAAATGCTTCCCACCTGTTGTCTTACCATCTCCCTAATAATAAAGGATGTATTCAGTGGTACGTGTACATCAGGAGAAGAGTTGTGTGTGCAAACTTGCTAAGCTGGCTGGGGAAAAAGAAGATGCCAAATTCACACATCTAATTTTCAGTATGGTGAAAGGCATAGCTTTTTCTTGTTTGGTCTGGATTGATGACAGAGCAATTCCCCTACTCCTTCCCTTCTGCCCCAAAGAGCTTGCTCTAGCCATAGGGGAAAATTCTTTCCAAGGCCTGAGCCTTGGCGTAAAGTGAAGGAAAATATGCAGACTCTTAAGGTGTGGCAGGGGTGTATGTCAGTGTTATACAGTGTGTAATCTTTCCTGACCCCACCTCCAGTGGAGTTATACAAGTTTCCATTGAGTCCTACTGTAGCTGTTCGTAGTCCCCAGATCCCTGCTGGAATGTAGTGGTGTTTTGGGGGCATCAATACAGCAAGTGGTCTGCTCCAGAGTTGCCTTAATGAACTTTTAAACCCAGTGTGAACACTGGTGTAAATTTGGTTGAAGATGAGGGTAAAACTAGGGTTCACTTTTATTTTGCAAAACCTTGTTTGTCTGGCTTTGGCTTTTTAAGAGTGGATTGGATCATAGCGTTCATTTTCCAGCCTTCCCAGTGCTTTGGTGTGGGAGGTACGAGGGCTGGGAATGAAGAGCAGGAAATCCAGATCAGAGAATCATAGAATTGGAAGGTCATCTAGTCCAGTCCCCTGCACTCGTGGCAGCCCTATGTATTATAATATATATCTGAGTCTAACTTTCCAAATTTCACTGAGACTGAAGATAGGTCAAATGGCTGCTTGGAGTTGTGCACTTGCTTATCCCTCTGATTCAAGCAGACTGTATCATAGTAGGAAATCTCGCTCGCCTAGGTATTTACTCACCCTGTCCCAACCCCACAAATGAGCTGGGGTGTAGTCCCTACAGCAGTGTCTTTTCTCCCTCTCTCTTGTAGCCTGCAGGCCTCACCTAGCTTTTCTGGTAGGCTTGGGTGTGTCCTGGATGCCATGTGTTGCCTTTTTGACAAAAGTCTTGCTTCAGAACAAAAACAGTGAGTTTTGTACAGGACTAATCAGTATCTCAAGCTTCCTTGATATCACTTGCACTGATGTATTTTGTAGACACATAACTGTCATTGCCTGTGCTTAAAAGCTTCCATTGCCTAACAGTGAGTTCTCTGCAGTAAGGGTGTGGGCAGGATGTGTATTTGTCCTAGATATTTTGAATGCCCTATTTCAGCGGGAAACTCGATGTTTTGGTATTTGAAAAGCCCTCCAAACGTCCCTTGTGGCTTTGACATGTTGCCACGTTTCAGAGGTTTGGATTATTGCCTCTAGTTATTTTTGCAACGAACAGGGGCTTAAAAATAACCATGTGTACTTTTCCAGGCAGAATTAACTGTTTTTGTGAGCCAAGCACTTTGCCCTGAGACTGTTAGAATAAGACTTTGTGTATTTATGGCATTGTGCAGTCAGAGCTTTACCACAGAGCCTTCCAACGCAGGTCTGGGGAAAGAATATTAGCTGCAGTTATATTTTGGAGCCCAAAGTTCTGGGAAAGGGGACTTGGCCTTCAGAAGCAGCTGTTATCTGTTATAATGAATATACCTGCAGTAGTGTGTTTTCTTGTTGCTTCCTATGGGTGTGACCTGCCAGTTTGCTTTGAGCTGGAGACATCAGCTACAGTGAGCATATTCCTGCAGTCTCTGAAGAGCCAACCTATCTGTCTGAAAATGGGAGGGAAAACTTGCCTCTGCTTCTAAATTTAGAAACAATGGGGGCTGGCTGCTCTCTGAAGTGGATTTCAGTGAGCTAATTATCCGTTTAGATAAAGCAGGTCCCCTGTGTTGTCTAATCAGATGAAAATATCTGCATTACAGATGGTCCTTTCCATTCATTATTCACTAAGGAGATTAAATTTCTGTGTGTGAGAGAGAGCACTGTGGGGGTGAGTACACTGATTGGAAGAGACTAAGTGCATCCCTACTGCTGCTCTTGCCATCTCACACTGACAGGCTGTGGTTTTCCTGTGGGACCTCGATCGTACAGCATTCTGTACTTAAGCTATGCAATAACCCATCAGAAGCTGGCTGTGTAGCTGTTTAATTACCAGGGAAGAGCTCAAATTTCCTTACTAGTTCTTGTTCCAAATGAAACTTGGGGATTCTTGTGTGTGCCACTTGTTTTGGTTACTGTTGGGAGATCTCAGTTTGAGAGTGACTTTGGGGATACTTGCGTTCTCCCTTGGGGTGGTGAAGATCAGTAGCACTACTAGGGAACTATGACCTGAGGAATGATGGGTGGTTAGTGCTCTTCGCTTCCCAAAATAATAATTAAAAAGCATCTCATACTATCAAACTTCGCAGCAGGCGGTTCTCCTGCCTTGTTGGCTGGAGGGATACTGCTACAGTAGGGATATAAGCCCATAAATGGTTTGATAACGACTAAGGGAGGATATGATTGAGGTCTATAAAATTGTGACTGGTGTGGAGAAAGTAAATAACAAAGTGTTTTTTATTCCTTCTCCTAACAAACGAACTAGGGGTCACTAAATGAAATTAATAGGCAGCAGGTTTAAAACAAACAAAAGGAAGTATTTTTTTCACACAACACACAGTCAACCTGTGGAACTCTGCCGGAGGATGTTGTGAAGGCCAAGATTATAACAGGGTTTAAAAAATGAGCTAGATAAGTTCATGGAGGATAGGTCCATCGATGGCTATTAGCCAGTGTGAGCAGGGATGGTGTCCCTAGCCTTTTTGCCAGAAGCTAGGAATGGGTGACAGGATGGATCACTTGATGATTACCTGTTCTGTTCATTCCCTCTGGGGCACCTGACATTGGCCACTGTCAGAAGACAGGATACTGGGCTAGCTGGACCTTTGGTCTGACTCAGTATGGCCGTTCTTATGTTCTCACGCATCACATAATTTCCACACTGCTTTTAAATAAGTGGTGGTGGATCACTGGTGCAGAATTCCTTTCCTTGCTTCCATTTTGAGAAATGTACCAGTACCTACTAACTGGAGATACGAAACTTTTATTACAGTGGTTCTCAACCAGGGGTCTGAGGCCTCCTGCGGGGGCTGCAAGCAGGTTTCAGGGGGGCAACGAAGCAGGGCCAGCATTAGACTCACTCAGACCCAGGGCAGAAAGTTGAAGCCATGCCGCCTGGGGTTGAAGCCCAGGCCCTGAACCCTGCTATCTGAGGCTGAAGCCAAAGCCTGAGCAGTGTAGCATTACGGGGGCCCCTGTGGCATGACACTCCAGGCAATTGCCCTGCTTGCTACCCCCTCATGCCGGCCCTGGCTTTTATCTGCAGAAAACCCATTATTGTGGCACAGACGGGCTGTGGAGGTTTTATAGCATGCTGGGGGGGAGGGGGGGGGGGGCTCAGAAAAAAAAAGGTTGAGACCTCCAGTTTTGTAACACAGTTGGGCCACAGCCACATTTAAACATGGCTATTTTTGTAGTGTAGAGGAGGCCAAAATGACTATCTTTTTTAATGGCAGTTTCCCGTTTCTGGTGCGGATTTTACCCAAGCACTGGCTAAATGTGGGTTAGCTTTTACAATACAAAGATAACCCCGTTCGAACATGGTTGTGTGGCCCACTTGAATTATAATATGGTGGCTACTTGGCTAGGTAGACAGGAAAAATATTTTCATGTTTAGCCCTGGTATGTGGCTTATCAGGATTAAAACGTAATTCCTTCATTTGGTTAACACACTCTTTTCCTGTTTGCACAGGTAAGATGAATCCATATATGGTTAGGTCGTAGCCATTTTTATAGGGACTTGAAATGTAATCAGTTTAAATAAATAAATAAATAATTTAAACATAGTTTCAGATGCTACTTCCAGCCCTGAGTCCTCCAACTAAATGGTTGGCTTTATAGTCTGTGCTTTCTCTGGGCTTATTCTTGGAAAGCTCCACACAAACAGGAGAAACTGACTAGACATGGGGAAACCGTGAAACTGACTCAACGCACATTGATGTCAAATGTACAAAGTAAACAGAAACAGAGACTTGTTTTACCCTCTGTCTTTTAGTCAGTCATTTGTGATATTACCTGTAACAATGATATTTAAGACTTTCAGACTGAAGTGTGCAAGTCTTTCAGACAATTACATTGAAAGTGTCCTTTTAGGTGGTGGCAGACCCTAAAAAATATATGTACTTAAGTGTGTGTTTGAATAATGTATTTTCCAGCCTCTCTGGTGTCGCATGATTATTTTAGCTTTTAAAAATGTTCAGGAGTTTTTGGCTTAGCTCCTCTTCCCATCTGATTCCAATCCCTAAAATGATGTTTATTCTGCAATAAGAGAGCATGGATTTAAGGTAGAGTTAATCTTCTATTTAACGGCACTGGATGATTATAAAATGGGTTTGTAGGCATTGTGCTCACAATGAGTATTTTAGCCTAGAGGTTAGAGACAGAAATGATAGCTCCATTTGCATTTGGAGTTTGTCTTCTGACCAACTGCTTTCATTTATAAAGTTCCTAATATAGGGCTGTAGGAATCTTCTTCATTCTCTTACCTTGGAGTCTGATGTTTATTCCCTGTTACACACTCTTTATACTGTTAAGATTTTGCAAACTCCTCCCCTCTACAAATGGAAGGGATCCCAGCACTTTTTTAGTTGCTGAGACTGTATACCACCCGCTGTAAAATTCACTGTGAATTACTGGTGTTGGGAATTGTTGTGGTCTCATCTACACATCAGGTAGAGAGGACTATTCTATTGCCCTGTCTGTGCTTGGGGAATTTTCTAAAAATGTCCCACCCCTGACAACACTGGGTCAGCTCCACTGGTATTAGAGATATTGGGCACCCTAATAGACAAGCTGCTGGTGTTTCTAACATCACATTGTTTAGATAACCGCACAGAATTACATAATCGTGTTAAATATGCTGACAACCCATCCAGCGCTCCCAATACTAACACCAAGAGGAGCTGTGCAAGTATTAGCAATTCTGGAAGTTTTTTTTAGAGACTGTCCTTAGTGTAGACAAAGGTCTATGGTGGTCTTCCTCAGGGATAAGAAGGCCTTAAATTTTGGTGGAATTGGACTTAGACTTGAAACAAATCACAGAAAATATAGACCTGATATTTTACATGGGCCAGTAGTAGAACAGTGTCCAGTGGACTCTGCTAGGGATCTTGAGTATAGTGAAACTCTGTTTACAATGAAATCGAATAAAGATTCCATGTTTCGATGCTTGTAGTGTGCAGACTGCAGTTCAGGGTCCATCAGTTCAGTGTGTTGATTTGGGAACAGAAGTAACTTTTTTTTTTTTTTTTTTTAAATTATAAAATTCCATTGTAATCAGGGAGGCTTGAATTTTATAGGAATCGCTCCCAGACTGACACCAAGTGTAATACTGGTGGCTAAAATTTCTAGAAAATCAGGTGGCAACTCAGGCAGGCTAAGATAACTAAAAGGCTGTGGCAGCAACAGTAAAGTATTAGCAGTTTGGATTTAGGACCATGAAGTCTGCTGTTCAAAGCAGGAAAATTGTTCATTTGTACTTGGGTTGTGTGGGTCTAGAGCTAACTGTCCAATTTTAGTTTTTTTGTGAACTTCACAATATTACAGTGGATGGTCTCTGGAATTGAGTATACTAGACATCTGTCATAACCAGTCCCATTGGAAATATTTCCCTTAATTAACCAAGTGCAGCTATTTTAGTATTTGCAATATTCCATATGTAATTCCAGGGAATACTACAAATTAGTCATTTTTAGGGAACACTTCAAATATCAAGGTAACTTAGGGCAAATCTACACTAGAAGCACTGCATTGGCGTAACTGTGACACTGTAGCACCTTTGGTGAAGATGCTCTATGCAGACTGCAGTGGAAGTCAATGGTTGCTGAAGATGCTCAGCGTCCCTGAAAAATCAGGTCCTGGGGGTGTCAAGGTGAGCACCCACCATTGAGGAAATCTAAACTAGTGGACATGTTTTCAGATTTTGGCCTAAATCTTCATGCTTCAGTTCCCCATCTGTAAAATGGGGATGATTTCCCCCCCCAACACACACACAGACACACACAAAGGGGGTTTGAGAAGATGCATTCATTTACTGTATGTGATGAGCTTGGATACTGCAGTGATAAGTCAGTAGAGAAGCCAGTTAGTCAATAAAATCTTTTGTGGTGTTGCAATATTTGAATGTTGGGCAGTAACTGATTAGCTCCTCCTTTAGGGTAAAAGGACATCTGGATATATGGAGTGGGCAGTGGAAAGGGAGGCGTCTCCTTGTCTTGGGGAGTGAATGGAGTTGTTTGAAGGGACGTGGGGTAGTTTTCTCCCTGAGGCATTTCCTGAAAATTTCAAGTTGCCCTATTCATAACCAGCATCACTGTGTCTAGTATGTTAGCCTTGCCATGTACAAAGCTGAAAGAGACATTCAAATTTTCGTCTATTTTTTTTTGTAGCTGGAAAGAGGTGACTTCCTCTCAGAAGAATGGAAAGAAAGAATTGCAAACACAAGGTACAGTAGAACAGTTGATTTTGGCTTTATGAATTTCTAATATTTGTCAGTGTATCATAATGGAAATTGGGAGAATAGCCAACTCATAATACAGAATTTCTATAGCTAATATTTAAAGCATATACGTGAGCTTCCATGCTAGCAGTATGGGGAACCTGATACCTGACTGGAGGAATGGGTTTTCATGCATTCCCAGAAGTATTAGCTGGAGTTCCCAGCATAAATTCCTCTTGCACAGCTAGAGTAGATCCCTTCTGTGTTTGCATTTCCGTTAGTCTGTCAGTGACTCTGGCATAAGCACCAGCTTGAGTGGCTGGTACAGCTGCTTACCTTGATAGTAAGGCTGAGCTAATTGAAATTGGCCATTCTGTTGCATTGATCCTCTTGGATAATTGAATATTCACCCAAACTGAAGATCTGTATTTAGAGATGGAGTCTTTTTTAAACTGTTAGCATACTGCTGCTGAAGAGGGAAATGTCATGGTTCAAAACACTCCTACATTTTTGTGAAAGGTTTCATGTTCCTAGAGCCTCATTAGTAGATACTAATCATGTACCCCATGATGGATAGAAAAGAGACATTTGTTAATGGCAGATGTGCTCCTAAACCACCCCCTTTCTTGGAGAGATGGAAAACAGTTGACAAAATGGCTCATTGAAAATCTTCAGGCCTGTGGCAAATTATGGACAGTTTCCAAGACCATGTTTAAGAGCACACTCAGGAAAGGCGTCTGCCAGGCTGAATTTTGCCTTATTATGTATCCCAATTAGACTTCTTGGGCTGCCTTTTAATTTGTGGGCAGACTTTTCCCAGCCATGCAGTGTGGTGTGGTTTTGCTTTTGCTTTATTAGTTGTTTGCATCTTTACACACACATCCTTCTATACCCCTTCCAGCTCTCTTCCATTTCTTTAGAACAAGTATCAGAGGGGTAGCCATGTTAGTCTGGATCTGTAAAAGCAGCAAAGAATCCTGTGGCACCTTATAGACTAACAGACGTTTTGGAGCATGAGCTCTCGTGGGTGAATACCCACTTTGTCTGATGCATGTAGTGGAAATTTCCAGGGGCAGGTATATATATGCAAGCAAGAAGCAAGCCACGATGGCTTGCCAACTACAAAACCAGTTTCTCCTCCCTTGGTTTTCAAACCTCAACTGCTAGAACAGGGCCTTATCCTCCCTGATTGAACTAACCTCGTTATCTCTAGCTTGCTTCTTGCTTGCATATATATACCTGCCCCTGGAAATTTCCACTACATGTATCCGACCAAGTGGGTATTCACCCACGAGAGCTCATGCTTCAAAACGTCTGTTAGTCTATAAGGTGCCACAGGATTCTTTGCTTCTTTGGAACAGTTTTTAATGTAGGCTTTAGATTAGAGCTCTGCAGCCCGACAGAACCTGATTTCCAGAGGTGGCTCGAGTAAGGTTGGTTCTCCTCCGGCCCATGGGGTGGTGCAGCAGTGGCTACATACCCTGCTTCTGCTGGCCACTGTTACGTAGCACCACACACACTGCAATGGAGTGAGTGTGCCGAGGAGTCATAGCACCTCTCACTTCTGCAGCACAAGCAATGCAATGGGGGCAGCTGTTGGCAGGAGCAGGGCATGCAGCCACTGGCTCCTGCACCCACTGCCGCACTGACTCCAAGGACAGGAGGAGGAGAGGGATCCCTGGGAGAAGAGGCAGCAGCAGCATGAATGCATCAGGTTCAGGTTGGAAATTGATTCGACCCTCTGGGGCTTGGGTCCAGATCAGGCCTAGCCTTGAGCAGACCTCTGCTATAGATTGTTTGTTTGTTTCCTATTGCACATGGAGACAGTGTGGCAGTAAATGGTGCTATTCTTTGTTACTTTGAATAGTATGCAGTTGATTGTCCTCCTACCAGCCCACAACCATCTCCTCCCTGCCACAAAAGTTCTTAAAGCAAAAAATTAATTTTTCATCCTCAAGCCTTAGTCATTTGAGGTTTTGTGAATGCAAATTGATCAGCATCTACTGTTTAAAGAATTTTTTGATTGATCAATTGCTATTTTGGCCCAGCTCAATTTCCTAATCAAGTGAAATTTCCCCCTTCATTTTCTGTTGTAAGCTACGTGAGCATCCTAGGTGATGGCCTTCATGATGATGATAGCCACTTCGATTTTTTTAAGAGCACTCCTAGCTATTTCATTTGGTTAAAGGGTTTTATGATGCCATCCTTGATCCAACAGCATCACTTATCTGATCTAAATTGTGCTTCTGACAAAGCCGATAATAGGAGTTTCAAAAGTTCAAACTCCTAAAAATGCATGTTCACTTTTGCACATGTACAATTCTCATTCATATTTGTGCTCTCAGAACCACTGATGCTTAAGCAAGATGTGTGGCATTTATTATTCATACTGTCTGCACTTGTGGTTTAGCAGTCTGCACTGAAAAGGCAGTAAACCAAATAAGGGGAAAGTCAAGTTATTTTGGTCTCCAATGTGCATAGTAAATATTCCATCAGAATGAACATTAAAAAAAGATTTCAGTGGACTTTTATTTCTTTTCCCCTTCAAATTCTCTAGGGACTTTAGTACATGTGGCCATGCTCAGGAGATGGTTTTTTGCATAGGGGTGGGAAGCAGGATGAAAGGAGCCCATACTGGTCTTGCTTGCCAGAAAAGTTTTCCATATTTGTAAGAGCAGGTGTGGGCAGAACAAAGATCTTTCTTTTTATTGGCATAGATTTTTTTAAATTGTGGTTTTTAAATAGTTTTGGCTTCATCTCTTAAACTTAGTGTCCTTTAAGTTATGGTGCATGGAGGCACCAGAAGGGGAAAGAAGAATCCAAATTAGTTTCACTTGCAAAGAAATAAATTCTTATAAAATAGATGGCATTGGCTGAAAAAAGTCCTGAAAATCTTGATCCTGCAAAGCGCTGAATATCTTCTGAGAGGTGTCAAGCATCCTTATTTCCCACTGAAGCCAGTGGGAATAGAAAACATTTGGAAACACAATATCCAACCCAAAGTTAAATGCTTTCAAAGTTACACCCAGTGTAACATGTGTATTCTCCATTTGTAATGTGTCCTGTTTCTTATTTCCACTTCATGACACTTTTCATCTTTACATGGCCATGTCTTCGAGCAACTTGTTTGATTTTTTCTTTCCAAGGCTTAAATATTTTTGGGGGGTGGTGAGCCCCTTGCAAGATTTAATCCCTCAACCACGAAAGACATAAATGTTTCCAGTGTAGGATAGAGCTGAAGACAGCCTTAGGGACAGCAAGGCTTGTTGAGAAAGAGCTAAGAGAACAAGATTTTCAACCTAAATGCCTTAGTATTAACCTTGTGAAAAGACCTGTAGAATTTCACCATTTGTGGGGGCAGGGAGTATTTTGTAAATAAATTATTACTTGTAAATACGTCTTCAAATTACCAAAGGTATAATTGGATTCAATAGGTGTCTGTCAAGATGGGCTGTCACTGCTCCTTAAGTTTGATTTAACAAGTGTCATAAACATGTTAGCAGTAGGTATGTTCATATGCACTGTAAAAAGGCCACCAGGCAATTTGGAGGCATGATGAACATACTTTTAATACTATAATAGTGAAACTTCCTAGTGTAGTTCTTAACTTATGAATTCATGGTGCAGAAACTGCTGATCTAATGAATGGAAGTGTTATAATATGATACTTTTTCATATGTAACGTTTCAGCAAATAAGTACTGTGAATACTGGCTATTTATAGCTTATTACTTTGTGTAGCTTACAAGCAGAAATCTTCTGTTTCTCGAGTAAAATAGCTATATGCCCTCAGGATATATAACATTCTCTTATTTCAGAACCATGAGCATCATTCGTGGAATGTAGCTGATTGCATGGAGGTAGCAGTGTATGTAAAATAAGATGCCATTTGTCTGTTCCTATTAATAACTAGACTATTATCTTGCAGTGTTATTTTTGTGAATAATTTTGCCTTTGGTCCTGAGGTGGATCACCAACTGAAGGAGCGATTTGCAAACATGAAGGAAGGTAACAAATCGAACTTAAACTCTTTTCCGTTGGTTTCCTGTTCACTGTGGGAGCTGCTGAATATTCTACCCTTTTTTTCTTTTTCTTTTTCTTTTTCTTTTTTTGCTGTGCAGTAGTAGATTCAGGGTTTACTAGCTGCTGCAGCATGCTGTCTGTTCCTGATTTGCTATCTCTAGCAACCAGCTTCCAGTTTAAAAGTCTTTTGGAATCATGAGACACCCCAGAAGATCTATTGTGTTGTTTTAAATGTTCCTACCATATATGAACGCAAATTGTTTCTATGACAGAAGGGCATTTCCATGGCAGCACCTTTCATAATGTTTTTTGAATATTTAATCCTGAATGTGTTTTTCAGTTTTTAAATACTCTATTTATATGCAAGTTTGGCAACATCTAAAGCTCAAAGAGCTTTGTTCTGTACTTAAAATAACACTAAGATTATGTTTAAAAATTCCTAACCTGCACTAACACCATAGATCTGTGCTTCTGAAACTACAGTCTGCAGAGCCCTTTGTTGTGCTGTATAGAAGAACGCATTGAGAACCAAACAGTGAAGGATTGTGGTAGAAATCTTTGTCCTGCAAATTTGCCCACAGATTAGAAAAGATGGAAGAACCATCTTGATTAACCCTTGATTAGCACTGAAAGTTCTAAACCATTAATCTTTTCATCCTAGTTTGCTTTTCACACTTTACTCAATTTCGCTGTTCAAAATGATTGGTCTCATTTTGTTTTGTTCAGTCATTTTTTCTTCTGGTTATTACGCACTATACCAGTGGTGGTATGCTTGGGTTTGGATGGTTCAGGGGGTTATTAATGAGGAAACTGATCCTTCTGCATCTATCTGTGGGGTTCAGATACTCAGTGGTGGTGGGGATGATATATTTACAGTCATCTGAAGCCAGGTTGGTGGGTTCCATTCTGTTCCTTGTGGACAGCCACCACAATGGCAACTAATTGGAGATTTTACCTCTTGTCTGAGTAAATAGACCAAGATCTAAATGGACTTGGAGACTGGACTACCTTCTCTTCCTATAGGTGACCTTTCATATCAGGCCTTAAGGACACTGGTGACTGGGGCAATTTGCATTGCCTCTGCTCCTGCTGTATCTCTTCTGGCAGGGATAAGGTTTCGGTCTCCAAGGGTGTGTTTACATTGCAAAAAGAAACCTGTAGCAGCAAATCTGAGTCTGGGTCAACTAACTGGGGCTTGTGCTACAGGGCAAAAAATAGGTAGCATAGTAGGTAGTATAGTGCAGTGTTGACATTCCTGCTTTGGCTGGAGTCTTGGACTCTGAGACCCATGCTGGTCACTGGGTCTCAGAGCCCAGGCTCCAGCCTGAGGTCAAATGGCTACACTGTTATTTTTAGTTCCGTAGTATAAGCCCAAGTCAGTTGACCCAGGCTGAGAAACTCACTGCGCCGGGGTGTATGGGTTTTTGGTTTTGTTTTATTTTTAGTATAGACACACTGCAAGATCAATTCAGCATGTTCAACTAGTACTAAATTCATTAGGTGAATTGTAGTTTGAGAGGCCATGTGGTCTCATGGATTAGGCATGGCTCTGGAAGCCAGAATCGCCAGAGTTCAGTAGTACTGTGCCACTGAGCAGTCACTCAGTCCATCCGTTTCTCTTGTTTAAAATGGGGATCGTTATACTTACCTATGTCATGTGGGTGTGGAGTATTAATTAGGTAATATTTGAACATGGAAAGTGTTACTGTTAAATCCTCAGGGTTTTTTTCTCCTAAGACGTTGGGCTGTAAAAGCTAGCAGTTGGAAATGTCCAGCGATGTCACAATGGTCTTTAACTTGGCTGGGGTACTTTGTTCCTGCCCTTCAGTCCTTCAGACACATGACAATTTAACTTGGTTGTGACAAATAGTACAAAAATAGTTAGTTATTTAACCGCTCTTGTAAGGCAAATGTGTAGAGTGGGCTGTCACAGTTCTAAGTAGTTGTGGAAGTGAAACTTACCCAGGAATATTCCCTGTGAGGCCAAGCTTAGGCATAAATAAAATAAATAAATTCCACAACATTGTAGCTGTGACACAAACCAACCAAAGCCAGAAGAGTTTCAGTATGTTTGATTCTCTAGCTTTACTTCAGAGTTGGGCTTTAATTTGTATTTAATTTAATAGAAGCATCATGTGCCAGTAGGTAGGGGTACTGGACTGGGAATCAGGAGACTTGGGTGCTCTTCCCAACTCTAATTGGTGGCTGGGGACTGGACTCAGTGACCCAGGAGATCCTTTGCGGTCCTACATTCCTAGGACCTTCAACAAGGCACTTCATCTCTGTGATGCTCCCTGGTAGTATCCGGGGTTGTGAGGCACCTCACCACGACCTGCCCTTAATGTGAAGCAGTCTTGCCTGTGCCTGTTGTGGATCAGCTCTTTGAAATCACCAGCCTGTGGCAACACAAGTGCTGCCTTGTACAGTGTCAGTTCCTCTGCACAAGCTAGTGATGGGAACCCCTGAACCCTGTAAGTGTTCCCTGTAATGTCCAGCCCCATCTCCACTGAGCACTCACTGAATTACCAAGCGTACTGTTCCCAGAGGTTGTAAGATTCAGCTCAAGATCACCACTTTGCTTCACACCACAGCACTTAGATACATTTATAGTGAAAACAAGAATGTTTTTTTCCTCCCCCCAGAGATCAGAGATTCAAGTGATAGTGAGTAAAAATATGAGAAACACATGGTTACATTTAAAACAAAATCATAACACTTTCTACAGACAAAACTGTGGTTAACCTCCTGTCTAAAGAAGTCTATCACACCCCTTTCCACCCCCGTGCTATTCTCTTCATTTTTATCCAGACCTGGTTGAGACCCCTTTTGCACAAAGCAAACTTGTTGTCCATGTACTTCCTCAGTGAAGCGTGCCAAAGGTGTTGTCTTTATCTCTGAATATTCCAGAGCAAACCTTTGATGAGTAAACACCCCCACTCACCCAAGTCTCCCCCCCCCCCGCCCCACTTATCTCTCTCTGAAGTTCTCACAATCCTTCATTAGCATTCAGTTCAGACTGGTGGATGGAGCCGCTGAGAACTATACAATATTTAATTTACATTTAAACACCCAATTGGATAATCTGTTTTTCAGGCAGTGATTAGCCCCTGAACACAGAATTTAAGAACATAATTTTCAGTGTATATATGTGACTCCTTGCATAATAAGCGTGCTTGGGTTTTGCAATGATGCTAATCAGTGTGACATCAGCTTTTATGTGAGACCTCAGGTGACTCTCTTTTGGTGAGCTAGAATGCAAATATCACACTCCGGAGATTCCTTTAACCCTCTGCACCCCCTGCATGCCCCTTGCCAGTAAGAGGTTCCTGGGTCACAGCCTCTGGGCTTATATTTCCCCACCTATAAAATGGGGATAATTATACTTTGTAGAATGTTTTGAGATGTGTACATGAAAAGCCCTGTCTAAGGGCCACCTGGTGGTACCATTATTTGAATAGCTGGATGTTGTCAGTGTTTTTATATCTTTACCAGAAACAAACACAGTCTCCCCCCCTTCCCCCAGCTTTTTTAAAGTGATTCAGTGGTGTTAGTGCAATTGCTCGTGGTTGCTATTCTGGTACTAAATATAAAGCAATCTATAGCCCTTACTTTCTCCAAAGGGTTTTTGTCAAAGAATAGTGGTAACTGGATCACTTGTATCTTTTTTCCCAGGTGGCAGAATCGTGTCCTCAAAGCCTTTTGCACCTCTAAACTTTAGAATAAACAGTCGAAACTTGAGTGGTAAGATTGGCTTTTCTCTTTGCTTAAATGTGACTGTATGGTGTTCAATATATAACTTTTTTTTTAAAGGGGAAAAGCTCAGTAGAAAGCTACTATTGTATGTTAAAGTTAAACACCAAGTTGACAGGTGCGTTCCAAATATCAGAGAGAGAGACATGTCACAGCTCTCATAGTATTGATGAGACTGCGCGTATTAAAAGCTAAAGTTTGTCATCAGCACTTAATCTTATCCAGCCTGCTGCATACTGACCAAAATGGCTCCCTTTCACAAACCCTCTGCATTGGAGTTTACTTTCCCTAAAAACAAACTGCTGTGGGAATTCAGATAAGAAGGCCTCAGAGGAAATGACCTTCAAATATTGGGTATAGAGAGAAAGTGTGGAAATTCAATTAGAGGACCTAATCTCATCCAATTACTAATTTACATGGGAAATACAATATCAAATAAATATGCCTGCAAATGTTCTAAGCCTGGGCCTCATTCCAATCTTAATGGCTTTTTAAAAAAAATGGTAGCTTTTAGGGAAATGTCTACTTAGAGCCCATGGCACCAAAATCTGCATTTCCCCGACATAACAGGAAAGTGCATTCTCTTGCTCTGTGGTCCTTCATGCATTCATCTCACCAGTTTTTGCCCTGATGTGACACAGCTGGGGCACAGTCTGCCCCCTGTTATTGCTTTGCTTTTAAAATCTGTCCTGTTAAATGCTTAGTTAATAAAACTGCATTGGTGACAATAATGTTACCTTCTTTTAAAGCTCTTTGTAATCCAGCTTCTTTGGGACAGTCTTAATTCCTCTGCTGGAGGGGGAAAAATCATTAAATGGAGTATGGTGAGAGGGGAGACTTTGGAACAGACCAAAAACTGTAAAAAGTTTGATTAAACTAGTGATCATACTGACTGTATCCTAAACCTCAGATTTGGCCGTATATAATATTCATATACATTCAGACTCTGTTGGATCAGCGTCTTTCACCAGAAATAAGTATCTGTAATCTCTCCAACACAGTCATGCCATTCACTCAGGCATTTGGTGGTTACAGTTTGTTATGTAGATGGGATCCAGTAGTATTCTGTAGCTACGTTTAAGGCCTTGGTTGCAGTCAAAGCTTTAGCCTGGATATGTGACCCCTTTCCAACAAAAGTAAGGCCTTGTCTATGCTGTTGTAGCTGTCTGGTCAGTGGGTTCCTTGAACAAGTTATTTTGGAAGCATAGCTGGGCTCATTGTCAGATTGAAAGCCCACTGTAGCTACTTTTTCTCCAGAATGCTTGAGTATCTGCAAGAAGAATAAAAACAATACACTGTATATCCTAAATATGCATTTTGCATATCAGAGATTTTTACCTAAACTCAGGAGTGATATGTGGAAAAAGTACAGAGTTACTTAAAATATATAAACTAGACCACAGTGTTTCCAGGTCTGTTTGAGCAGTTAATTAGCACCATATAATATGACTGAATATATCATTCTTAGGAAAGGATTTACTCACTTGGCATTAGGGCTCTGCGTCTTATTCTACATAGATCATTTTGTGTTTGTGTGAGAGTGAGTGACTGAGTTAAATCCACGGAGCACCTGATCAGAGTTCCTGCGTGGACTGGCTTGGCTGGGTAGAAGGCATTCAGTATGCTAAGGCTACCTTCACTATGTTAAAACACAGTTCTGAAACTGCTGGGTCACTTTCACTTTTGATAAATTTGAGTGGGAAATGGGGCTCACCTTGATTTCCTAACTGGCCTTTTTTCCTTCAGATATTGGCACTATAATGAGAGTTGTGGAGTTATCACCACTGAAAGGGTCGGTTTCATGGACCGGGAAACCAGTTTCTTACTACCTGCATACTATTGATCGCACCATAGTGAGTATAAACATAGGCCAGTGAAACTTTCATTTTTCCCTTGGAAGCGTCATGTTAGTCTCATACTCTGGAATTCTTGGGGTTCTTCCTTATCTTCCTTTTCCATTTATGGACATGCATTATGGCTCTTGGAGGTGGGGGACAATTTATTCACACAGCTTAGTCTCTTAGCATGCACACACACATCCAAATTCCACTTCAGCTTTGTTATAGTTAGCTTTTGATTCCTTCAGTGCAGCAGGCTTCTCAGAGGATGCAATTCTGTGTAGCTCTGTGGTTGTCTGTATGTAAATAAACCAGTCAAAATACACTTACGTATGAAGAAATATAAATTCCTCTAGCATTATAATTCACTGACTCTGCTGATGCTTTTCCTACATAATAGCTATTTCATTCTGAGTAAAGACTCTATAGAGGAAATTAAAAAAAAATTCAGTGTGTGCTGTTTAATAAATGTGTGAAGCATCTCATGCTAGGGCATCAGGATACTTGATGATAATTCTCAGTCTGAATTAAACTTTGAGTTGCTTTAGTATTAGCCTAGGCATCTTAAATGTGTCTGTGCAGTCACCTTTATTTTTTTGCTTCATAAACAAAGTCCATAGAAATGTAACTCATATTTTGTGGAGAAACATTTCACCTTCATGATCTGAATTTTGGTAACATGCTTGTGCAATCTTGTTTTGTAAATCTGCTCTAGTTTGCCTGTGTTATAGATGTGTATTTTAGAATGCAGCAAAGAATCCTGTGGCACCTTATAGACTAACAGACGTTTTGGAGCATGAGCTTTCGTGGGTGAATACCCACTTTGTCGGATGCATGAGAATGGAGATAAATGTTTTATTTTAGTTCAGTACTAGAGTAGATTTGCCTCCTATTGAAAATAACCTTCTGGTGACTAGAGATATATAACACAAAGCTTTATAATAAGGATGTGCTGCATTGGAGATGATAAACCATGTTGAGGCTTGGACTGTGTCCCACTACACCACATTTGCTTCTTTCCAGAAAGAATGAAGTGGGAATAGCTTCTTGATGTAGCTTATCAAAGGGGAAAATTGTCAGAACATCTGCAATTTTGTACTCCTGTTAGAAATCAATGTTTTACGCATGTGTATTCTGATCCGTATAATGACTATCTTATCTTTCCCTTTTCAGCTTGAAAACTATTTTTCTAGTCTCAAAAATCCAAAACTCAGGGTAAGTTATGTTTAATGTTTTTATACTGTATTCAGAGTAATGAAACATCTAGTATGATCATTTTAAGCATTAGCTTATAAAGACATCGGAGGCAGATGGGGAAATATGTTTCAAGCTCATCAAGAGACAATATCTGTAGATACTTCATTCCAATATGATTAATTAACTCGTGACTGCAGTGGTGCTTTGACAGCACATCCAAATAAAATAATTCTTAAAAATGTATCAGGAAAGCCTAGACCCCTTGCAGTTTTCCACTTGCATTGTATTTAAAGTATTATTAAATGTTAATAACATTAACAGGCGAGATTTTAAGAATGTAATGATGGCTTAATTCTCCTGTCTCAATACTGAGTCTTGTCAGTTAGGGAGTTTTTGAAGAAGGGCCCTCTCAGATATTACTTTTGGACCTACCATCCACTTGGAACTGTAACCTATGTCGTTGATCACTGTGCTTTACTGCAGTGCATGGAATTCAAAACTCAAGAGGTTTTTGAGACTTAATATGTCCCATTTAGTGAGACACGTTAAATAGTGGTGAAATATGATGGCTTAGATGTAAATTATACGTGACAAATGGCTAGACTTTTCTTGTATCAATCTAGAAAACATCTTGCATTTGTGGAGCCTCTTAATGTCAAGACTCAGGGCTCAGTCATTGTCTTCCAAACCTGACCTCTAATGGCATTTGAGACTGGGGTTAATGGTAGCTGTTAGGTTTGTGGGTTTTGGACTGTTGATTTCAAATTTGTGAGAGAGAGATTTTAACACTAAGCATGGAGAAAACCCCCAAATTTTGTCTTCAAATATTTGTGAACTAATGACATAAACTATTTTTTGGCAGTTTCCTGCCTGCTAGTGATGAAGATGCTAACTGTGAGAGAGTTTGAGTTTACCATAATCCAACCTGACTGACTTTTACTTAGTTCCTAAAGATATTATAGTTGGTAGAATTATCAACACATTAAACCTCATCTGGCGAGTACAAGGAAGTGTGTTTGGAGCTCTGTGGAGTTTCATGTCCTTAGTGGCTGGGCAGGACTCATGCTTTTTCAGCTGGTTTTCATCTTGATTGTCTTATCTACAGACTTGGCTAGGATTTAATTAGGCTCTCTTTCAAAGAGTTGGTTCATGACTTGATATGGTAAGGCCCTTAAAGATGCTGCAGTGATGCAACAATACATGAAATGTTGGTTATAAATAAGGCCAATGACGTTTTAACAGAGGCTTTTTTTAAAAGTACAAAGACCTGCTCATTAGGGTGGAAAGTCTGTGGCCCTCTCTCCCTCCCTTATGGTTGCTTATCTGCGTAGATGCTGTTTAGGAGTGCCATGGGAATATAGTGTAGCTCATAAAGCTAATTCAGGTTGTCTTCCTTTTCCACCTGCTATTGCATGGAACAGGGTAAGTCAGTTTTCAGAGTAGCAGCCGTGTTAGTCTGTATCCGCAAAAAGAACAGGAGTACTTGTGGCACCTTAGAGACTAACAAATTTATTTCAGCATAAGCTTTCATGGGCTACAGCTACAGATATATATTTATGTATAAATATCTTCTGTCTGTGTGTTCCATTCTATGCATCCGAAGAAGTGGGCTGTAGCCCATGAAAGTTTATGCTGAAATAAATTTGTTAGTCTCTAAGGTGCCACAAGTACTCCTGTCTTTTTGAGGGTAAGTCAGTGTCTTCCTGCTTACTAAGAAAAGATGTTCTGTCATTTATTAACATATAAGAACTAGTCAGTGTGATTAACCTTGGCTATTCCTGAGGAACTAGCTTGGCAAGATTGGAGTCTGTACTTCAGAAGGGAGAATATAGCACCTATCTTTTGGCCTTATTTGTGGATGTTTTTTAATGCCATTGTTTAAATTGCCTTTAGGAGGAACAAGAGGCAGCTAGACGTCGTCAGCAAAGAGAAAACAAGAGCAACACAACTACTCCAACCAAGGTGCAAGAAAACAAGGTCAACTCTCTCTTGGATATTTACACAAAAACATGTTCTATTTATTATCAGGCAAGCTTGTGGGCTGCACCAACAATAAAAACTTGTCTACATAGGGAGTTTGATCTGAAAATCTATTCCAGAAGAGCTCTCTGCATGGATACACTGTTCAGCAATAAAAGTCACTTTATTCCAGAATAATTAGTGCTGTTTGTGAGCTCTTCTGGAATAGTTTATTCCAGAGTAGATTTTCTGGTCTCATTCACTGTGTTAACATGCCCTTACTCTTGAGTGGGGGCTCTTAAACATTTTCAAGGGCCATGCCACATTTTAATAGTTTGGTATGTGGACCACACGCTTTCCCAGCCATAAATGCACAAGCTACCTCCCTTCCTATTCACAGTTGCCTGACACCCCTGTTATAAAAGCAGCAATTGCTCACATGGAAAAGTAATAGGAGGCAAATTTTGAGTGTGACTTCAGCTTTTATTTCAGTGCAGTTTAGTAGCTTGAAATAAGGCTCCCCGTGAGCAGCAAGTTTGTATGAATCAGTTTGAGAAATCCTGCTCTGTAATGGCTAGATCCAGAGGAGAGGCAGTGTAGTAGATTGAGCATAGCATACTGGGTACCGGGGACAATTCTAATCCCAGATCTAACCACTAACTCTGTGTAACCTTAGGTAAATTACATAGTCTTTGCGTGCCTCGGTTTTCTTTCTGTAAAATGGGGTTGATACTTGCTTATTTCAAAAGGTGGTGGTACAGTTTAACTGAGATTCTGCAAATGGAAACTGCTAAATATTAGACAGCTTTTTCTCTTTAAAATTTCTTTAGGATTCTGGTGCTGAAGAAGAAAAAGTTGGGACAAATGCAGTTAAAAAGACATCCCCCTCCAAAGCACATACGAAGAAGCTTAGTAAGAAAGGAAGGAAAATGGCAGGGCGGAAGCGAGGGCGTCCCAAGAAAATGAATGCTGCAAACGCAGAGCGCAAGACCAAGAAGAACCAAACTGCACTAGAGCTTCTGCATGCTCCAACTGTGTCACAGACACCCTCATCCTCTCCTCAGGGTAAGCCGAGGAGCTCAGCAGTTCTCAGCGGAAGAGCCTTTTTCCATATGAGTCTCAATTAGTGTCCAGGAAAGTGTTTACTCTTAAGAGTGAATGCTCAGAGCTCTTTATTCGGAGATCATAGACTTCTAAATCCTTCCAGTCAGTTTCGCATACCTCCTCTCCCTGTTTCCTATTGCACGGTGTCATTGTATCACCTGCTTTCCAGCTGGGATGATTGACACTCAGACAGCTGGCTGCTAATGTTAATCCAGATGTCTCCAGAAAGCGGGGAGGGGTGAGGTGATGGCAGAACAGCGGGGTTGACAGAGTTTGCCTTCACTGATGTGTTGGGCACAAATCCTGAGTGTATTTCGAAAGCTGATCTGTTGCATGAGAGGGTCTTAACCAAGTTACTGGGTCCTGTGCTGTAAAAAACATATTCCCTGATGGCAAAGGGCATCTTCCTCATTTGCTGTGTTTCCTTATTGAAACGTGGTCTGCATTACTTTCTCCTCTAGATGCATACAAGTCACCTCATAGTCCATATTACCAACTACCTCCTAAAGTACAACGGCATTCATCTAAGCAACTGTTGGTGACTCCTACCCCACCTGCACTACAGAAGCTGCTCGGTAAGAGTTCCCCTCCTGAGGCATAGAGAATGAAAGGAGTAAATAATGGGTTGATCACAGTTTGCTGTCTGGGTGATGGTTGTCATGTATCACATTGCTGTGCTCTAAAGATTCAAGGCAAACTGAAACACCAAATCTTTAATTTTGGGAGAAGGAAGGTATATTTTAATACAAAACAGTGAAGCACAAAATATTGGTAATGGGATATGGAGTATTTCACCTGAGGTCCCCTAAAATCAGTACCCTGGCAGCTGTTTGGCCTTTGTGAAACTGGTTGGGGTGCGAGGTCTTATTTTGTTTCCTACATAACAAATGGCCTAATATTCCCTTTGTTGGCAATTCCAGCAGAGGACTGAACGTACCATGCAAGGCCATTTTGCTCTTAGGGATAATCCCTTCAGAATAAAGATGAGGTCCATTGGGGCATGGGAAAAGGTGGTGCATGCTGTATGTATCTTGTAGATAAATCAGATTTAGTCTCCATTGCCTTTTTAAATGGCGTATTTCACTAGCACTAAAACACAAGTCAATAAAATGTCACTTTAAAAATCTGGACCATGTTGGCAATTATGTTGCTTGTTACAAGAACCTTTGCACTGAAGATGCTAAACCTCTGATAACTAAGGAGAGGTTGTCTTGCATACATAACATTGCAGAAGGGAAGGGAGCACTTGCCAGTTCTCTTCGAGCCTCCACCATTGCCAGTGTGTCCGTTCTTTTGCATGTTGCTGAAGTTGAAGCTCTGGTCTACATTTACTGCATTTGGCTGGGTTTCAGCTCTCATGTGGCACGAGAGAAAAGGAGCCTGGGTTCAGCAGGAAGCTGTACTACTTCTCAGACAGATATTGCTCGTCCAGAAACAACTCTGCATTATTTTAAAATAAGACGGTGCTTTAATTTAATGAATAAGGAATATGGGGGGCAGAACTGTGTTTTCCCAGAACCAGAAAGCAAAGTAGAAAAACAAAATCAGATGCTCTCAGGGTTTTGGAGGACAGTGAGGCTATAATGGTCAGGGAATCTGTTGCAGATGTAAAAGATGGTGTGAGGAAAAGATATGGCGTTCTTGCTCGGGGGAGACCTGGAGAGCAGTAAGAGGAGTTAAAATGGCAAAGTATAGGAAGCAACAAGGGGTGAGTTCTGTGTAAGAAACAGCGCCTTGAAGGTTAGGAAGAAATTGGAAGTCAGTGAAGAGATCAAGGAATGTACTGTCATGGTGGGAGGGAATTGGTGAGAAAGATGACTTTAGCCATGGCTTGATGGATAGACTTGAGGGGTGCATTGTGATTAGGGAGATTAGTTAATCAAGGGAAGACATGCCCAGAGCATGGACCAAGGTTTTGGCAGTGAGGATGGAGAAGAAGAGGGAAAATATTGGGGTATTGTAAAGAACAAGTAGAGTTTATCAGCTATTTAGCTGTGAAGGAGAAGGAGCAGAATGACCCCAGGCTGTGAGACTGGAAGGATGCTGGAGCACTCTGAGAGCATTTCTATCATGATTATAATGGGTTGCCTGTTTTATTGCTCCCGCTTGCATTAAAGCCCATTAAGAAACTCCTTTTTCAACACACTCACATAATTAGGGTCCATCAGCTTCCTGTCTGCTTCCTGAAAATGTGCTCTTAGAAATGTTAGAATGAGGGAGCTAATCTATGTGGTTAATGGATGACACACAGACCAGCTAAGACTCTAAGTAATATGCTATTGGAGAAAGTTCGAGGTTAGTTTTCTTTAAAACATTATTTTTCCTGCAAAGGAAAGCACATTACTGGAATAACCATTCCTAAAGCAAAAGATGGTGCAAAACTATTGTATTTAAAATAATTGAGCTCAGCGTGCATTGTAACTAAGAGCTTTCAGCATTCACCAAAGTGAGAGCTAGAGTTTCAGTGTATATGTTAACCCATGCAAAAGGCAGCAGGAAGAAACTGTGGTCCAAAATATGAGTCTTCAATTGTTTTTCCTCCCCTTCCACCAAATAAAGTTGTCATCCACGTATTTATGTTACAGACTCTTTTAAGATCCAATACATGCAGTTCATGGCGTACATGAAAACTCCTCAGTACAAAGCAAACCTGCAACAGTTACTGGAGCAGGAAAAGGTGAGTGTCTTTTTTTTTTTTTTTTTTTTTTAATTGGTCCCCTGACAATTTCTAGCGGTAGGTGTACAGCCTCTGCATCCCCTTCCGTAGATATTTGAGAAAATGCCACAGAGACCCAGAATTCTGGATCTGTACTCACCTAATTCCACTCTAGCCCCTGACAGAGTTAAAGGGCCCTGCTTAAGAAAGACAATGCCTTTCTGGCTAAGACACAGAACTGAGAGTCCTGTTTTCTATTCTCAGCCATGCCATTAATTTACTGTTTGACCTTGATGAAGTTTCTTTGCCTCTCTGTCCCTGTTTCCCCTGTAAAATGGGGTTAAGGTTCACTTTTTTCACAGGATTGTCCAGATTTAATTCATTGTTAAAGTCCTTTTCATTAAACTCTGTTAAATATGGTTGAGCTATTCGCCTGAATATGGGATCACTTGTACAGATGAAAATAAGGGTTCTCCCAACGCTGAACAATAGCAGACAGGTAGCACTTAGAAACATGACTTTGAAGAGAAAGTAGGGTCACACTTTAAAGTGCCACCGTTTCAACATCAGTTCTGTCTTGATGAGCTTCAGGGGAGGCGGTGACCAAAAGTTACATGAGATGGTCTTTTCCAATCTCTGTCAGGTAATTGTGGCTCAGTAAGTGCTATTCTGAGATTGCAGATGGGTCATATGGGACAATAAAGTTGTGCTAGAGAAAATAAAATAGCCCTTATTCTGGTTTTCTGGAATAGTGTTGATTGAAAGCTAATCCCTCAGAGTCAAAATGCCTACTACAGTAGTATGTGCAGAAACCAGGAATTGGAATGAACCCTAGACTATAACCCTCAAACCAATTTAACATCAAGAAGTTGGTTTGTTGACCTTATAATAAATGGAAGAACTAAAACAAAAAGTAAAGGAATAGCCAACCGTCATAGAGCAAGTTGGATTAAGTAGCCATAAGTCCCTGAATAGGTGTTGGGGCACAGTTAAAAAACCTAGAGAGAGATTTGTAAGGTGCTTGAGAGCCTAATGGAAAGTGTGATAGTTGTAAAAAGTTATTATGCATGAGCTTCCAGCTATAGCTGAGCAAATAAGTATTTGGTGCAATAGCTGAACCAAAAAACCCCACCCCTTGTTTGTTTTGAGCCCAAATGGATTCCCCCTCAACAAAATGAAACATGGAAACTTTGGGTTGATCCAAACAAAATGTTGAGTCCAATTGACATTTCTGAAACTTTTCAGGTTTTCTTTGGCTAAAACTGTTTGCTGAATTTGCAAATAGTTTCCGTGCTTGAAAAAAATGCATTTTTGGGTAAAATTAATAAATACTTGCTGAGGAAAAAAGTCTCCCAGCTCTACTTGCAGTATTTTGCTGCAGTAGAGCTATCTGTCCAGCAGAGGGGGTACAAGTTCACTAATTAAATATCTTTTCCTTCATGGTTTTGCCCGTTAGGGAATTAACTAATGCCCTTATAAATAGGGATTACGAGTACGGAGCCAGAATAATGGTTCCTCTACACAACTCTGCCTACACAGTAAAATTCTTACCCTCAACACCTTGGGTCTTCCTTTTGTAGGCTTCTGGCAGTCTCAGAGAAGAATGCTTCTGGATTATTCCTAGGATGTGGTGGTTTTTATGAGATGCACAATTCAGGGTAATAGCATAAAGTTTCACAGACTTTATAGAATTTGCACTGTTCTCCATACGGAAAGACTGGTGTTACCCCTTGGCTGAGAATGGCCAAATGCCACTTGCTGCATTCACTGTGCAAGCAGTGCTTTGAGCCATTGTCAGTGATGTTTGACAGTCCCCTACCGCTTCGGCTTATGGTCCCCTAACAAACGGGAGAAAAAAATCCTTCTGTTCACATGTTTGGTGTCAGGAAAATGGGCAGCATAAAGTTAATTCTGTCCACTTGCACAGCCTATTGTGCTGTATACTGGATTTGTGATTTCAGACTGTATGAAGGAGGGCAAGCTGGTGATGGTATCTGACACCTTTTGCTCCCTTGGGGAAACTGAAATGTGAAACTCTATTTGTAAGTCAAAATCTCTTCATGGAGTGTAGCACTGGGCACTGAGAGAATCACTAGTGAAGAATTGTGAAACCTGAATCCAAAACTGTTCTGGCTAAATAATTTGTTCTGTGGTATGTACTGGTTATAATACTGCCTCTGACTTTGTGTCTTCTTACGAAAACCTTTTTTAAAATGTAACTTTTTTTAATAAAGCTTCTGAAGTGCTAGTATACTAGTGTACCTTTAGATGGAGCTAGCAGCTACTGTACTGGCTGTAACTCTTAATGAAATGCTGGGTGTTTCTAGCACAAATGATTTCACAGCCTCACCTAAGCAATGGATTTAGTGCCATGGTGACTGTGCATTCTCTCTTCCCAAAATCCTTGGAATAAGTGACAAAGGTGTGTGTGGGGGGTCGATTGTGGTCAAATGTAATACTCCTGTATTTTCCCTATGTGTAGAACACTGCTCCTTAACCAGATGAATAGCTCATGAGTGCAAGGCCCCTTCTTTTTTCCTTTCTTCAACTCCTGGTAGTGAATACTTTGCTTCTGCAGAAATTTCCTCTAGAACTGGGAGATAAATGGGGAAGAATCACAAATTTGTGGCTTCTTTTCCCCCTCCACACTGTTGTATTTCATAGAAATTTGAACCTCTTTGCCCAGATGTACTCCTGTCCTTTGCAGGTATAGGGAGCATGGGAGTAAGGAGTCCTTGTGGTGGTCTGGTGAATGTTCTATGCATGAATTGTCCTAGAAATCAAAGGGAGAGCAGATAGTGTAAGGAATTCTATATTAAAAATTTGAGAGGGGCTCCTCTAGGAGATGACTTAACATATTTCTGATTTTTCCCTGACATATTTTTGTTTACTGAAATTCTTGGAAGAAGAATGTTCTGTTTGAACCTGGGGGATCTGTGTTCTGTTCCCAGCTCAGCCACAGACTTAGTGTGTATCCTTGATGAGTCACTTAACCTCTTTGTGTTTCAGTTTCTCATATATAAAATGGGGTTGGCGCTTGAGCTGCTGAGAGATTACCCTGATGAATGCTACAAAAAAGCCTATAAATAAGTATCTGTGTACTTTGTTTTAAAATATGGTTTCACCCACAATGTTAAACTCTAGCAAATATAGAACTACTGAAGTTAGAGAAGGGAAGGGTCTATGAAGAAGTCTAGTTTCTCTTCTTTTCTAGTGCAGGACCATTTTTAACTGTCCAGTACAGTTTTTAATATTTCAGGTGATGGGACTTCCTGTGTTTATCTTGGAAGAGCATGCCATGGGCTAATAGATTTCACTCATACGATAAGGTTCCTAGTTCTTCTTGTCTGTGTAAGCATCTATATCACTGAAATGCCAGTTGTTGAGATGGACCTTCCCACACACATTGCAGTGGGAGTCTGACATAAACTTTGCTGCTTTTTTTTCTCTTTTTTTGTTTTTAAACAACTTTTCCAGGAAAAGAATGCTCAGTTGCTGGGGACAGCACAACAGTTATTCACCCACTGCCAGGCACAGAAAGAAGAAATTAAACGGCTCTTTCAACAGAAACTCGATGAGGTATGGTTTGCAGAGAAATATCCTTGTTGGAAATTAATAATCCAACATTCTTGAGGTGTTACTCTGGCTCTGAAATCTTGACTCTTACCCGTAGATGGCTGCACAATGGAATGGATTTCCTTCTCTGTCCAGTCCATCACTGTTGCTTAAGTCATAGCTTACCAGTCCCACCACCATACCTTGATTCCTGAAGGGGTGTTAGTGACAGTCCGCAGGGCTGATTTTCCATTAAGTAACAAAGGAGAACACAGAAAGCACATTCATTTTCCCTAGTTGAGTAGACGTGCCACGTCTGCCTAATTTTTCTCCAAAAAGTGCACACCTGCCCCGGTTGAGCCACAGGCTTTGGTGTTGGTGTTATGTCACTATGCCATTTTATTTGTGGATTTATGACCCTGTGCACCAGCCACTTCTGCTTATGAAGTGGGAGAACAGAACACACTTGGAAATTGAACAAAGGAATCAAATAAAGATCTCTGGTCACCCCAGAAGCAGTGATTTCATTCACCTGCAGCATAAAGATTGACACGGTACTCTACTGTTCTGATAAACAACGGTGGTGGAATTAAACAGTAACTGCACATCTGGAGAACTGGTTTATACTTACCCAAATCAGACTACATCCCCCTTATGCACAACATAGTCCTTACTGTGCTGCTCAGTACAGGCTTCAAAGCTTCATTGAATTGGTCCTGTGATTGTCACTGGACTGCAAGAGATCTGGGTTCAGTTCCTGCTTCGGTCAGACTGTGAGACACCTCGGGCAAGTCATGTGATCTCTGGGACAATATTTCTTCCACCGTCTTGTCTGTTTAGCCTGTGAACTCTTTGGGCTAGTCTAGTACTGTCAGGCCTTGAAAGTCTTTGCTACTCTGGTGCTCAGTGTCTCGCAAAAGAGCTCAGCCCTGTTGCCATTTTACAGATGGGGAAGCTGAGGCACAGTAGCTTCTTGTTTCCCTATAGTGGCTCTAAAAAGCATGGGGGAGGGTACACTGGGACAAACTGGCGGGTACCACACCACCTTAACAAATGCAGGTAGGTCAAATGAAAGTTCAGAGGCCTCCAAAGAAGCATGCTGCTTCACTGCATAAACAGGTGACCATATGGTCCTACTAGGGGTCAACTCCTAGTTTGTATTTCCAGCTTTGCCAATGACTTGCTTGTGACTATATAAGGTATCTCGCGTCTTTGCCTCACTTCCCCATCTGTAAAGTGGGAATGATGATGGTGATACGCTGCCTCTCAGAAGCGTTGCGAAGTTTTACTAATGACTGTCAAAGTGGCGTGAGTTCCCTAATGACAGGCAATATAGAAATGTGAAATGTTATTACTATATGTGTGTGCAGACTGTCTGAAATTGGAATACTGCATCCCATTTGAATCTGATGCTTTCTCCCCCTCATCCTGTAGTTGGGAGTTAAAGCTCTGACATATAATGACCTGATTCAGGCTCAGAAGGAGATCTCTGCTCACAACCAGCAGCTGAAGGAACAGACAAAGCAGCTGGAGAAAGATAACAGTGAACTCAGGAACCAGAGCTTGCAGCTGGTACGTACCGTGCTTCCATCTGACTAGCAATGTGTGAGCCAAGTAATGGCTATTTTATATAAAGAAGGCAGGTCATGAATTGCTGTTTTCCCTTTTATATCTTAATGACAACAAAAACTGAACGGAAATCTTAGTTCCTCTAGAGCCTCCAAGAATGTTGTCTATCCAAAGAATGCTACGCTGGTGATGGGAAGAGTTTGTATGTCCAGTTCTTGTGCTCACTGTCTAGTTCCTATGCTATCTGTGGCTTTTCTCTAGTCCTAGACCTTTTGGCTTCTGAGAACAGACGCCAGTTGCTTTCTTTCTCTTCCTTCTTAATCATTCTCAGAAGAATGACTCTTGACCCAAAGAGTGGGGTGGGTGGTCCATTCTCACAGGCATCTTCATTTAAATCCAGAAGTTTTCTAACATGACAGCTGATTTGGGTGGCCCCAACCTTGTCCACGGTACACAGCTGTGCTGACATGCTCTGCACATATGGGATAGCAGTTTGAAGTTGAGGTGATTGAACACTGTGGCCAAGAAGTTTGCCCAGGGCTCGCTTGGCTGTAGCTATTGTTTATATATCTGTTACTTCCAGCAGTTCACACAGTTAATATTAGGGTGGGAGAAACTGTATGCAGACGCATTTAGGGATGTTGAATAAAGTTAGCCTTATAAGCTCCAATTCCAGCTGCTTAAACAGGGATTGGAAACTAACTTTTCTGTAAAGCTGCAATATTTGCCTTGAATTGAGAGCTAGTTTTCAGTATGATAGAATATTCCCTTCAAATTTCAGTGGAAAGGAGGATGGAATTCTGCCTTGCTCTGTTGATAGTTTGGAATTGTGAAACATGCCACTGACCAAGCCTTTATTGCACCTGCAGCTTAAAGCACGATGCGAAGAACTGAAGTTGGATTGGTCGACGCTGTCGTTGGAGAGCTTGCTGAAGGAAAAGCAGGCACTGAAGAATCAGATTTCTGAGAAACAAAAGCACTGTTTGGAATTGCAGGTAGAACCAGGAGCAAATTTAGTGCCACCAGCTCAAAGTAGTATTCAGCCAGTATTCCTGCTAGGGCACATGTTGTTTTTTTTGCATTACATGACATTGGAACATAAACCTGCTGCCAGGGTAGTAATATGACAAAATAATTAGAAGGTGGGTTGATAAAACTAGGAAGAACAAAGCTGCAGATAATTTTTCAGCTATATAAAGGGCAAATAATGGAATTTTGCTTGGTGTCCAGTATTGCTCTGGGCTTCTGAACCTGAGCATTGGTTTATCAGCTGTTCTCTGTGTCCTTAAAATGCTTTGTCTAGTGAAAAGGAAGGTCCTACTGATTTTGTTCTGTTTCATTCTGTTGCTCCTATATTGTATCTCCTGTGTACGTGTCTCATGTCAGACATCACTTCCCACAGAAACATCTTGCCAAAAGGACCTTTCTTTTCGCAATGGGGTTGGTTCTCTTGGCTTCTCATAAGAAGTGGTAACCCAGTCCAAATGTGTTGTCGGGCACATGGTTGGACACTTTTAGTATGGGGTGTCATTTTCCCCCTCCCGCACCATCCAATAGTGTTAAATTAGGCTGTATTTTTATTTAAATCTGACTTTTTACAGACTCTTTATTGGAAATTGTCTGACATGCTCTAGAAGATGTTCCCTAGTAGTCTGTTCCCTAGTAATTCTTTTTTCTACTTGTACCTTTATTTCACAAATCCAGAGCAGTGTATTGAAATTTGTTTTTTAAATCATAGATTGTTTGCTTTGAGTTATCACCAAAAAAGGGGACACTTTTTCTGAGAAGCATCTGGAAGGGAAAACTCCAAAATGTGGTATTATTCTTAGGTACAGTCTTTAATCTTTGTTCTCTTCTTCATTTAAAGATCAGCATTGTGGAGCTTGAGAAAAGTCAAAGGCAGCAGGAGCTCATGCAGCTGAAATCGTATATGCCTCCTGATGAGTCTCTGTCGGTACAGCTACGCAATAAAAACCGTTTAAGCCGTGAGCCCGAGGCTGATCACGGCAGATTCCAACTTGAGCTTGAGTGCTCTAAATTTCCTATGCCCCACATCAACGGCATGAGCCCTGAACTGTCCATGAATGGCCATGCTACTCCCTATGAAATCCATAATGTTCTTAGCAGGCCCTCTTCCAAGCAGAACACCCCTCAATACATGACCTCTCACCTGGACCAAGAAATAATTCCTTGCACCCCAAACCACAGCAGCAGACAGAAGGTGGACAAGACAGCAAGCTTCTCCTTACCTGATTACACCAGGTTTTCCCCAGCTAAGATAGCCCTAAGGAGACACTTGAATCAGGACCATGCAGTCAATGGAAAAGCAACAACTAATGAGATACACCAGAGGTGAGAGTGGTCAGTTCCTGTGTTGGGAAATGCGGTGTGGTAATGCTTGTCATGTTGCTGGTAATAAACCTAGAGAGTGGAAGAAAATAGAATCTCAGCCTAGATTTTAGCATGGTAAAGCTTTGTGGCATAGTCATTTAACTGTAAGCCAGTATATCCAGCAGTGCCAGTTTATCAGGTAAGCAAGGCAATAATGCCTTGAGTTTGTAATAGGAATTCATTTTGGACAAAGGGCATTAGGAGGAAAAAGCTGACTGTGTACATCTTTGTTCCAGAGCTGACCATGTAAAAGAGAATGGCCTTACATATCCAAGCCCTGGCATTTCAAATGGCATAAAGCTGAGTCCTCAGGAAACTCGGCCCTCTTCCCCAGCGGCCTTACCGATTGCAAGTGAGAAGGTAAAGAATGTGTTGGCTTCTCCGCACAGAGCTGTCAACAGAAATGCTTCTGACGGAGCAAAGAAATAAAAGCTCTAGGTTAGAAGGTGTGGACTCCATTCTTTCTGGTAGCCATAGAAAAAGCCAACTCAGCATTGGGTGTAATATGAAATGGAAATGTCCATGACGTCAAAAGAAGGAACTGGATGATGGAGAGAGGCTGGTTATGAACTAGGCTGGTAGTGACCAAAAGTTTTATTGCTATCAGATGCATTTCACTGAACTCTATAAAATGACTAAGTGCTTTATTCTAGTTCACTTAACCAATCCCACTTCACATCATCTAGGTGTTGGCTTCAGCAGAGAGGCTGAGGAGAGGACGTACCATGGAATGTGAACTATCCTCTCTCTCGTAGAGGTGCCCATTCCGGAGCAGAATAGATGCACACTACCGGGTGGCAGTGACAGGAAGGTTGCGCTGCTGCTGCCTGCTCTGTGGAAGAGGGCTTGTCTACAGATTTGTCGGACAAGCACCCTTCACCAGCAGCAAATCAATGTTTACACTTCTCATTGGTGTAAATGTTAAGAAATAAGAGGCTGTGAATCCCCAAGCATGGGCAAGGATGTCAGGGAAACAAGCTTTCAAAAACTCCCTCCCTCCCTCGAGACCCACATCGGAGCCTCTGTCCTTCCTATCCAAGGTGATCTGGTTCAGATTCCTTTGGACACAGCCGTTCATCTATGGTTGGAATGGGTTGTTGGCTGAATTGATGTGCTGTCTTTGCAATACATCCGAACACCCTTTTCTCATATTTGTTCCCATCAGGTAGCACGTTATATACAACAGCAAAATGCCTGGGGAAAAATGCATACAGCTTATTTTTATATAAAAATGTCAACATATGCTGAGGAGTAGCAGGGTTTGGTCATTGTTGGGGAAACTCACTAGTGTGTAACAAGCCCCCTTTGAAACAGGCTGCCTTTGTGTTTGCAGGTTTTGCGAGAGAGGACTTCTGCGAGTAATGGAGAAACTATCACCAGCCTACCTATCAGTATTCCTCTCAGCACGGTGCAGCCCAATAAACTCCCTGTTAGTATCCCTCTGGCCAGCGTAGTCCTACCTAGCCGTGTTGAGAAGGTGGTGAGTAAGGGATTGTCAACACTTTCCATCCCTAACTAAAAACCAGACTGGGGAATAATCGTATACCGTGCACCAGAATCCTGGCCAGGACATTGAGCTAGAATACCCTTGATGCTTTTGGAGTGACCGCGGATGCTGTGTCTCTGCCTGGATCTTGGACAGTTATTTTCCTAGAGTATGTTAGACCAGCGTGTGTCCTGGACAGGGAGAGAGATGAAGTCCCTGCTTCCAAACAACTTATGTTCTGAATCTATGGCATGCTAGAGAGGCAGGCATAGCTTAATGGGTAGGACATGAGCCTATGAGTGAGGAATCTAGAGTGACCAGACATCTCGATATTTTGTTTCAGGTGCGGTGGCCTGTTTTAATTGATTGATTTATTTGTCGTTGCTTAGGCAGCAGTGAGAGGCAGGGGGAGCGCCTTTTCAATTGTTACACTCACTCGACATGTCTGTGTCTTTGGCATTTCGGCGGCAGGTTTTTCAGTCGTTGAAAGTCTTCAGTGGCATTTCAGCGGCGAGTCCTTCTTTCTTTGGCGGCAAGATTTATTACCTGCCGCTGAAATGCCGCCGAAGACCGTCAGTGACTGAAGGACCTGTCGCCGGAGTGCCACTGAAGACCCGGACGCTGTGAGTGTAACAATTGAAAAGGCGCTTCCCCTGTGGCAGTCCCGATATTTTGAAGTTATCATCTGGTCACCCTAGAGGAATCTCAAGCGTTAATTTCAGCTCAGCCATTGACTTCCTATATGACACTGGGCAAATGAACGTCTGGCTTGTTTTGCTCATTGGTATAACGGGGCTACCTCGTGTGGGTGCTGAGGCTGAGTTTGCGCAGTACTTTGAAATTGTCACATGCCAAGCATGAGCTGTTGCAGTATCTTTTCAGCTTTCACAACTGGAAATGTTTTGGGATTCCTTTTTTTTTTTTTTTTTTTTCCTTGTGATCTCAGCAGAGACCTATGCTGGTGCATGTTCCCAGGGGCAAGAGCATGAAAAGGACAGTGTGGGAGGGGAGGGTCAGTGCTTGACAGACCAGGGATGTAAGGCATCCAGTTCCTTCCAGTGTTTCTGCCAAAGGGGATTCCAGTAGATTACTAAGGAGCATTCACTGCCTTTCTGTGGGAAGCATGGATTTGGACTCTACCTGAACGGTAGTGGATGGAAGAGGAGGGTTAATGGCTTCCTTCTCAGCCCACTTGAACCTTCTCAGACTGGCTGGATGCTTCCCAGTTTGGTCCCCTCCAGCAGTTTACTAGTGCAGCCTTGTGTAACATGAAATTGGACATAAACTCCCCCCACCCCAGCCCGCTTTCTGTCACGGGATAGGGAAGGATCTCTCTCTCCTGAGATCATGTATCCCATGGCCTCTGCCAGCCTCCCCCTTGTACCTTTCTTCATGTCTTTTAACTGTTCCCAGTTGATGGGTTGATTGCTTTTATTAGCTCAACAGCCTCCTGTCTAATTAAGCCATTAAGCACCCATCTCCCCCCCACCCCAATTAAATCCACTCAGGGTGGGGGGAGCTAGTACTTTAGTGGCCAGAGTGCTGTGTCTGCTCCTAGCACTCTGTCACTGGGAGTTCTTTCTCTGATGAACTAAATAAGAGATTACACAGATGGCACAGCCAGCTACAGTTGGAGGGTATCGTAGTTTGACTCCTCGTGTCCCTTCTCCTAGCAAAAGGCCTTGCAGTTGTGCTGGAGGGCCTCTGTTGTCTTAGTTCCAGGCAGGCACATCTCTTAAAATGGAGAAATGTGGCATCGGTATAGAATTACACTGCTGCCCTTGAGAGATAGGGCTGCCTTTGGGAAACATCCCTTGCTGATAACTGGTTTTGCAAAGCGAGAGCTTGATTCTGAAGTTTGTGAGCACCTGCAATATGTGTGTGTGTGTGTGTGTGTGTACGTGTACTGGGCCACTCGGTGTAGTGTGGGATAGTTCCATGGAACTCAACAGGCCTATGCTGACTTGCATCAGGTGGGAATCTGGCGCTCTCTTTAGTGTTCCTGATGGCTGAGGCATTTTGAGAACAGAAATATGCAAGATGACACCATGCCTTCAGTCTGTGTGCACTTCTCACTGATTTCAGGGGAGCTGTGTGTGTGAACTGAGGGTACAATACAGCCCTTTGTTTCTTTTCCCATCTGCACTAAAACTATGGATTGAGGGACCTCATTACGACACAGTTGTCCTGAGTCAAAGACAAAGGGACCCTCTTTGATGTGTTTGTCCAGCCACTACCACATTGGGATCTTGGTCCGTGACACGGGCCTGTAGATGCTAACTCAGTATAAATAATATTAAAAGTTGTAGTGTAGATGGGATCTAACTGTGTCCCATAACTGGGCTAACCCTTGAATAGTCCAAACCTCTAACCCAGTGGTGGAATGTCCTTCGGTCCTGTCTAACCAACACTATTCACTATGATGGAGCAGCAATAATCCAAACAGGGATCTGTGGCTTGGTTATAGCTGCAGGCATTGATGGGACCAAAGGCTGAACCATTCTACACATTTTTGAGTTCACCCTTTGTTCCTCAAAGGAGAGGAATCGCTTCAGTCCCTTTCTTCTCTTCGGTTTGTGAGCACAGGTCATGGGCTTGTCTAATACCTGAGTTTCTCAGGTACCTGGGAACCCTGTCAAAAGAAGCACTTTCTTGTGCTTTTGGAAAACGTGGCATTGTATGTGAAACCAGCAGTTCTAGAAACAAACTACAGCACAGTAGCAGGAAGGCTACCGAGGCTCTGGAATTACTGGAGGACTCTAATTTGTGCATCAATACGTTCCTAGCTACATGAGGTCAGAGACCGTCATTTTTATTCCAGGTGCCAGACTTTTTTTGGTGGGCAGTGGAATATTCCTTGTACATGGAGAGTGACGCTTCAGGAGATGATCAGATGAAGCCCCTGGGATCCTACAGTGCAGTCCGAGGCCTGGCTCTCACTGCTAATACAGAAGGTGTGATCTGCAGAGAGGTCATGTCTCAGCATGCTGTGATGCATTATGGTGGAAAGATTGTTACATGTTTGGACATGACATCTCTGCAGGTTACATGAAACTAGATGCAGCAAGTTGCCAGTGCAGCTCTTGGTTTGATGATGTTTGGGAAGCCTGGAGTTAAACTGTAATTTTCTGAAAATATACCAAATCTAGAAGGTTTAGGGAATCCATAGGGATTTAAAGCCACAAACCTACAGATGCCCATGAATTCTGTTAAACAGCTCTTGAACAAACTTTCTGAACTGAAGTGCTTGTGTTTTTTCACCTCCTCCAGAGAAGCACACCTAGTCCAGTTCATCAGAATCGAGACTCGTCGTCAACACTTGAAAAACAGTATGGTGCTAGTTCTCATAATGGCGTAAGCAATGCTGCTGGAAATAAGCCACTGGCTTTGGCTACCTCAGGTAATGAACTCCCCTCTACGGAGCCACCATGTTTCTTAGCAATAACTCTCTTTATTATATGTGTTTGAGCTTTTGGGCACTTGTGATTGAGAGCCCCTGATACTGCCGAGAGCTGGATGTATGGTGCAGTTTCATATCAAAAGGTTGAATGTTCCTGGGTTAAGGAGGAGAACCTGGATTGAGGGTGTAGTAGGACTGAAAAAACACAATGAAGGGAAGGGTAATTCATTGGTGGAAACATGAGTGTGGCAGTTCAGACAAAATAATCACAAACCAAGATAGGCAGTGTGTTCCTGTTGGTCAGTTCCGAACACCCAGTGCGAGAAGTCCCCCTTAGGCTCTCTTCCAGCATCTGTATAGATTGAATTTACTCACATCCAACTGCATGCCCGTTTGTGACCCCTCTTATCCTCCCAGTTCTCCTAGCTGCAGTTGCTGTGTGGAATGCTGGCAGACTATCGCCTCTAGCTCTTTCTCTCATCAGCACAAATAAAGGCTGGAACAGATGGTCTCCCCATCCTTGGGGAAATCCTACCTCCAGCTGTACCACTGTGGCGGATTCTGTTGCTCCCCAGTAATCTGAGCACATTCCCAAAAGGAAAGCAAACAGGATGTTAGGAATCATTAAAAAGGGGATAGAGAATAAGACTGAGAATATATTATTGACCTTATATAAATCGATGGTACGCCCACATCTCGAATACTGCGTACAGATGTGGTCTCCTCATCTCGAAAAAGATATACTGGCACTAAAAAAGGTTCAGAAAAGGGCAATTTAAAATGAATTAGGGGTTTGGAGAGCCTCCCATATGAGGAGAGATTAAAGAGGCTAGGACTCTTCAGCTTTGGAAAAGAGGAGACTAAGGGATATGATAGAGTTATATAAAATCATGAGTGATGTTGAGAAAGCGATAAGGAAAAGTTATTTACTTATTCCCATAATACAAGAACGTAGGTCACCAAATGAAATTAATAGGCAGCAGGTTTTAAAACAAATAAAGGAAGCTCTTCACGCAGCGCACAGTCAACTTGTGGGAACTCTTTGCCTGAGGAGGTTGTGAAGGCTGGACTATATACAGATTTAAAAGGGAACTGAATAAATTCATGGAAGTTAAGTCCATAAATGGCTATTAGCCAAGATGGGTAAGAAATGGTGTCCCTAGCCTCTGTTTGTCAGAAGATGGAGATAGATGGCAGAAGAGAGATCACTTGATCATTGTCTGTTAGGTTCACTCCCTCTGGGGCACCTGGCATTGGCCACTGTTGGTAGACAGGATACTGAGCTAGATGGACCTTTGGTCTGACCCGGTATGGCTGGTCTTGTGTTCTAACCCTGGCACAGAGAGAAATGAGTCAGGCCTTTTTCAGGAGTCTGGAAAGGCAGCTGTTGACTTTGTGTCTGCCACTCTCAACAATAGGGAGCTTAGCAAACTCACTACACTCCTATACTCCATTCAAGGGGCAGGAGCAGTTTCCCAAAAAGGCCCCGAGACCCTTTATTCAGGCTTCTTGGGACCAGTGAGTGCCTCTTCAGCATAGCCTGCAGGAAGTGCTCTTCCACAGCTGTATCCTCATCAGACTTGCACTGTCATTCTTCTGTGCTTCCCACCCTGAGGGTCTTTGTCCTGATTAACATCCTTTCAGCAGACAAGGGCTGAAGGCAGCTCCCTCTGAAGCCAATTATAGTCAATGCTGCAGAGTAACATTGGGTTCCCAGCTCCCCTTAGTCTCAACTATCCCAGGAAAGAGGCCTTATCTAAATTCCATGCATGATGCATTGCTGCAGATTCTTAATGAACTTCATTACTCTCCTTTCCCTCAACTCTCACATAGGTTCCTTCAGTTCCCCTGATTTCCCGAAGACCCACCACAGTTTTCTCCCTGCTTCCCTTTGGTTTGAGCTATGGGGAGGGGCTAGGTGTGCAGATGACAGTCTCTCTGGAAAGAAACTGACTGATTCTTGCCGTGTGGGTGACAGGCTAGAGGAAAGGGCTGAGAGCAGAGAGGTTCTTGGGTTCTAATCCAAGGTGAGCATCTTATCCTGAGAAGGCACTTGAGTTGTGACAAAAATTGGGTTAAAAGCAGGATACTTGCATGTCATGTGTGAACTTTTGTGAGTTAGTAAAAGGGAGCAGAGTGAACTGACAAATCTAACTTAATTCATCAACACATAGAGCTATGTTCTTGGCTTCACTGTGTGATGGGCAGCCTTGCAGAGTTCAGTACATAGTATTATGCAGATGACTGGGAGTTATTGCTTTGCCAGAATTGCCAGTTAATCTAATACAGATAGGATAGCTGAACACTCAGACATACCCAGAAATTTAGTCTTACGAGCACTGGAAGGTATACATTGTTGCTTCTATTTAGTGATACTTTCCCTTTCCACAGGTTTTTCATATTCTTCTGGCTCCATGGCAGTTAATGGAACTCTTTCAAACAGCCCAGCCCACCTTAACCATAGTGTTGATCAGGCAGCTGTGGACGACTCCGGGAGTTTGTTTAACTCGGTAGGGTCTCGGAGCTCCACTCCACAATACCCTTCTTTGCTAATGATGCAGTCACGGAATTCTGGGCAGAATTCCCCGGCTCACCAGCACTCAGCAAGCCCCAAGTTAAATGGTGTCTCCCAGAGCATGGTAGGGGTACTGCAGTATATGGATGCTCAGAAGATGTTTGCCGAAGGAACAAAAGGGGAACTTCAGCCTGATGCCGCCTTTTCTGATGCTGAGAACGAGGCCAAGAGAAGAATCATCTTCACAATCTCTCCTAGTACAGGAAGTGTAAAACAGTCTCCGTCTAACAAGCACAGTTCCCTGACTGCAAGCATTCGGATGGACTGTGGCCAAGCATACATGCAGGATGGGAAGAAACGAGGTCGAAGGAAGAGATCCTCCACAGGGAATCTAAACATGAACTCCGGGGTGTCCCCTAAACGCAAATCCTTACCAACTGTGGCTGGACTCTTTACTCAGCCTTCGGGCTCACCGCTTAATATAAACTCAATGGTAAGGAAAAGAGTGATGGGAGGTGCCGCTAAGTGTAGGTATGTTTGGCATTTCAGTACTGTGCATTGTTACAATTTTGGTGTTCTGGACTGTAGCATAAAAAACCCATGTGAACATGTTCCTCTAAGAGCCAACAGGTTGTTGAAAGTTACAATGATCCATTTAGATGTAGTTACAAAATCTTTTAAATCATCTTACCTTCCCTTCAGAAAATTATATTAAGTATTAAACAGAATCTTTAACAAAATGATTCTGATTCTCTAAGTGATCGTGAAACATATGTTTGCTTATAGTGAAATCTAAATTTTACCCTGTCTAAAATAAATTAACTGACTTAAGTGCTTATGTTCATTGACTTTAAGCAAATGTTGTTCAGTAATATTATCATAAAACACAGGGCAGATACTCCTAATGAGGACCTGTAGGCTGTATTCATCATGTCATCAGAAATTGATACTTGAGGTGAAATGTTCTTGCCCTATTTTCATGCATTTAACTGCCTAGTTTTGTCATCTTCAAGGTCAAGTATTCAGAAAAGCAGTCAAGCATTGTGCAGGGATTTCAGGGTTGTGACATTGAAGCATAGCATGACTCTTGGTGTTAAGCACTAAGCTAGTCTTAAAGCTGAATGTGAGTGAATGTTGTCTTACAAAGTTCTTTACTAAAAGAATATTTTCATCTTTAACATTTTTTTTCTTCCCATCCCAGGTCAATAACATTAATCAGCCTTTAGAAATAACAGCCATTTCCTCCCCTGAAAACTCCCTGAAGAACTCTCCTGTTCCCTACCAGGACAATGACCAGCCTCCAGTGCTGAAAAAAGAGAAGCCCCTGATTCAGACCAACGGTGTTCATTACTCACCATTGACTTCAGATGAAGAACAGGGATCGGAAGATGAGCACAATAGCACCAGGTAAATATAACTCTGTTGATGTCAGGTCAGCAGCTTTATCTGATCTGAAGAGGCAGCTCTCTAGGCTAAGATCATGGATGCAAGGCCTGGTCTGTTAGTTCTCCAACTACAAAGATCTATCTCATGAACCCATGCTGCTTGTCAGCCAGAGTTTGTTTTCAGCATTGTATATATTGTGTACTTTAGTAGCTAACATCTCTTGATAAACAGTGGTGTTGGAAAGCAGAATGAGCATAGGGAACCTACTCCTAGCTGGGTTTTTAATGCGTGCAATGGGTGGCTGTGTTTGGGAGAATGAGCATAAACTTTGCGGGAGTGCTAACTTCAGCATCCTGACCAAGTCCCACCTTTTGGGTAATTTTTGGCTAAGAAAATACCCACTTCCATTTCAACTTGATACAAAGTTCTTCACTTCCTATTCCAAACTGTTGTGTAACATTGCTCTATGTTAAACACTGTCACGTTCTTCCCCATTTCTGGGTGCAGTAATTGCTCTGTGTATGTGAAACACTTTTTAAGAGTAAAGGTGCTGTAAATCTGCCTGCCTGAGGAAGGAAAATAGCAATGAAAAGTTCCATGAATAAGTATTCTTGATATGTAGGTAAAATTCCATTACAACCTCTGTTCAGAGTCTTTGGTAGCATATTTCTTGGTAATGATAAATTCCACTAGTATGGTGGTTCTCAGCCAGTGGTACACATACTCCTGGGTGTACACATGGGTCTTCCAGAGGGTACATCAACTCATCTAGATATTTGCCTAGTCTTACAACAGGCTCCATAAAAAGCACTAGCAAAGTCAGTACAAACTAAAATTTCATACAGACAATGACTTGTTTATACTATACACTGAAATGTAAGTAGAACATTTATATTCCAATTGGTTTATTTTATAATTATAGGGTAAAAATGAGAGAGTCAGCAATTTTTCAGTAATAGTGTGCTGTGACAGAATGTTTGGAATCATTAGGAAAAGGATAGATAATACAGAAAATATCATATTGCCTCTCTCTAAATCCATGGTATGCCCCCATGTTGAATACTGTCTGCACATATGGTTGGCCCATCTCAAAAAAGATATATTGGAATTGAAAAAGATTCAGAAAAGGGCAATAAAAATTATTAGGGATATGGAATGGCTGCTGTATGAGGAGAGATTAATAAGACTGGGACTCTTCATCTTGGAAAAGAGATCACTAAGGGGGGATATAATAGAGGTCTGTAAAATCATGATTGGTGTGGAGAACGTACATAAGGAAGAGTTATTTACTCCTTCTTATAACACAAGAACTAGGGATCACCAAATGAAATTAATAGGCAGCTGGTTTAAAATAAACAAAAGGAGGTATTTTTCCATACAGCGCGCAGTCAACGTGTGGAACTCTTTGCTAGAGGATGTAATGAAGGCCAAGACTATAACGGGGTTCAGAAAAGAACTAGATAAGTTCATGTAGGACAGGTCCATCAATGGCGATTAGGCAGGATGGGCAAGGATGGTGTCCCTAGCCTCTGTTTGTCAGAAGCTGGGAATGGGTGAGAGGGGATGGATCACTTGGTGATTCCTTGTTCTGTTCATTCCCTCTGGGGCACCTGGTATTGGCCACTGTTGGAAGACAGGACAACTGGGCTAGATGGACCTTTGGTCTGACCAAATATGGCCGTTCTTATGATAGTTTTATATTTTTATGTCTGATTATGTAAACGAGTAGTTTTTAAGTGAGGTGTAACTTGGGGGTATTTGAGACAAATCAGACTCCTGAAATGGGTAAAATAGTCTGGAAAGGTTGAGAGACAATGAACAAGTAAATTTGCATTGTACATTTTTAAATTAGTTGGGCAGACACAGAAACCTAAAAATCAAGGGGTAAGTCATAGGGGTAACTCAGTAACAGCAAGACTTCAAGAAGCACTGTGTAAGTAATTTTCTTTTTTTTACTAGAATTGAGAGGAAAATTGCAACGATATCATTGGAAAGCAAATCTCCACAGAAGACTATTGAAAATGGTAAGTTTAGGGAATGTTAACCATCCATTTAAATGCATTGTGCTGCCTGCTTCCTTGTAGTTTTTAGACTGTCAACTGATGAGCAGGCTTCCTGGGAGAGAACTTGTGGCGTAGAGCAGACATGCATTTCAAAGCAGAGGTCTATGCTAGTACAGATCCTTCATCACAATACAAACTTTGGGGCCACCTCTTTATAGTTGGTTGCATCAAAAGCCCTTTTAAATTTATGGGCACAGGTTTTAAAACTATGAGTGGATTAAAGCATTTTAGAGAGTTTTACTTTTTTCCTAGACAAGGATGCCCGACCAATTTTTGGCTAGGGATGTGTCCGATTTGAAGGCTGATGTAATCTGCTCTTCCAACAGCCTAATCAGTCCTTTCAGATGCATTTAACTAGGGTCATAGAGGGATTAATAGCTACTGTGAACTTTCTCCCTGTGTGTTCAGAAAGCAGAATCAGCTATTAAAATGAGTCAGTTGTTGGACAGATTTTGCCTACTGAAGATTAAATGAATTGTTTACTGATGCATGCAACCCTTCTTCCAAACTAGGTGGCAGTTTAGCTGGGAGGAGACAAGCACAAACCAGTGAGAACATGAATAGCAGTAAATGGAAGTCTACTTTTTCGCCAATTTCTGACATCAACCTGACCAAAACTACAGATAGCCCATTGCAGGCTGTTTCATCTCTGAGCCAGAATTCCCTGTTTGCCTTTAGGCCGTCCTCTGAGGATGGCATGGCCATTGATGCCAAAATTGCAGCACACACACGGAAAAACATCACCATGTCCTCCTCTGGGACGGACAGACTCAGCCCCAATACAAACTCCGCTAATGGATCCATGTATAACTGTGGACTGACCACAGACATCGGTTTACACAGCTTTATTGATGGTGCTTCTCTTCCTCATAAGACTTCAGATGTGACCACCCTCAACTCCTCTCTGGGTTTTCAGTCACAGAGGAGCAAAGATGTGGGGATTTTGGAGACAAACCCCTTTTTGAACAAGAGGCAGCTTGAAGGCCTCGGCAGCACGAAAGGAGAAGACTTAAACCGATCAGGAGTCAAAAGTAAAGAGCTCGGTGAATTAACCATTCGTCCAGGGGTGGCTTCTGAAAAAAGTTCCTTGCAGCACAATGGCAAGGTCGGCAAAGGACGGGACCGAGATGTGGAGTTTAAAAACGGCCACAACCTTTTCATTTCTGCTGCTGCTGTATCTTCTGGTGGCCTTCTCAATGGCAAAAGCCTTTCCACTGGTGTCTCATCTGCAGGCAACCCAGCACCTTCTGTTCAGACGCACCATCCTTTCTTAAACACATTGACCACTGGATCGCAGTTCCCCCTGGGTCCCATGGCTTTGCAGGCAAACCTCAACTCGGTGACAAACTCCTCAGTATTGCAGTCCTTATTTAATTCAATGCCAGCTGCTGCCAGTCTGGTCCACGTGTCATCAGCTGCAACCAGACTGACTAACTCTCATGCTATGGGGAATTTCTCTCCTGGGGTTACAGGTGGAACAGTTGGAGGTAGGCAGAACTTTGTTTCTATGGTATAAGAACAGGGCTAGAGGAAAGCGTGGCCATTTTTCTCTCCAGGTACCAAACCCTTTCACTTCTGCAGGAGGTGGAGCAGCTCTGCCTTGGATTGACTCTATCCTGCATCTCTCACGACTGCTAGACTAATCAGCTTTCTTTCTGCTAGATGAACATAGAACTAAACTTTAAAGGAAATGGGAATGCACTTCAATGTTCTGATTTCATAACATGTGATCGTTGTCAGTTACCACTATGCTGGAACTAGCTTAGGTCTCCCTGCAGGTCTAAAGGTTTAACGTGCCATGCTGCCCTCTCTGAACAGTTAAGAATATCTGATTTGTCAGCTTCAGTGAAGGTTGAGATTTGGACATAAGATTCTTTCCTCCCCTCTTCCTTGTTTGTGCTGAATATCCGTATCCTTTTCAGATGAGATGCTGATGGGATTTGTGTAGGATTCTGCTGGCTCTTGAATTGACACTGATAAGAGAATGTTTCTGTGCCAGGAATGGCAAATGCCATGTGCACCTCTAGCATTCTGTGCTGCTGTTCTCGTGAGACAAACTGGTGGAAGCAGATAGGAAAGAATTTTCCTTTAGCCCCCGTTGTATTGGCAGGTTCAGATAGGTTCTGCCCATAATCATTTATGCACCACGTCGGGAAATCCTAACTCTCACCTCTTAGCGTTTTAGATTTGCTGGACATACACTCTGTGCCCCTGCAGCCTTGTAAGTGGGTAAGCAGGAGGGAACAGCAGTCATTTGAGTCTTCAGATAAAGAACTCTAGTGACTGGGTAATCTCATCAAAAAGTTACCCATGTGGCATAGAATCAAAAGTTCTGCTTTCTCTTGGGTCTGGCCATTGTTCCCCATGGCATTTACAGGCTGCAAGTAGGAAGGTAAGTGACTCTCTTGTACCTCCTGGCCTGCATCCATTATCTCTCATTGCTTGCTGCTATTTCATGCTGCATATTTTGTATGGGGCTGTAATTGCTATAATTTTTGCTTTTTTTGGCTTCTTGTTGTTTTGTTTCTCTTGTCACTTGTGACTGTACAAAGCCCATCTGCTGAAGCTGAGTTTTTTTTCTCCTGTTTGCAGGTATTTTTAACCATGCGGTGCCTTCTGCCTCCTCTTCTCATCAGTTTGGAGCCAGTTTCAGCAGCAGTGCTGTTTCTAGCAGCACAATGCTAAGCTTAAACCCTCTGCAGGCTGTTGCCAGCACCTCATCCTTCCAGCCCCCCTCCTCTAGCTTAGTAACATCCAGTGAGAACAGAGCTGCCCAACACCTAAACAGAGCGCCAGTGCAGTCTGTTTTTCATAACCCTCCTCCACCCCTTCCTAATGTTTCATTACCTCCTCCTCCTCCATTACTCGCTTCTAACTCTGAGCCTGTGCTTCTGCAGAACTTGCCGTCCATCCCAGCTAACGATGCTTTTTTACCATCATCTTCTGCTGCTTCTGTCCAATCTGCTAATGCTTCTTTGTCTATTAAGCTAGCTTCTCTTCAGCACAAAACTTCCCGTCCCTCCTTTACAGTCCATCACCCACCTCTGCCCCGTTTGGCGCTGGCACAGACCGCGCCCATGATCCCACAGTCCAACGCAACTGGCACATCCGCTATGTGGGTTACACTTGGCATGCAGTCTCCTTACGCTTCGCACCTTTCTGGGGTTAAGCCACGATAAAGAGCTTGCTTAGCTAACAGTTCTTATTTTGTAAGGTAAGGCTAGAGAAAACAGGAGGTTTGTACAAGATACTAAATGACCTTCCTTTCCTTTTCAGCCATCAGTCCATAACTGAGCTTGGAAGCGGGGTGGGAACAGGTTCTTTGACATAGAGAGAGCCCAATAAAATTTGGAGAGCAGGTAATCTCAAGGCAGAGAGGGGAAACACCGAAGCGCCTCAGTTTTGGGAGTCAGGATTTCTCGACACACTGAGTGCTCACGATGGTAACTCATCTGATATCCAGGAACTTTGTGTTCAGGCCGGGTAGCAGCAATTACCAATTGACGTTATTTGAAGCAACATTTCCTGCAGTATCATGGCTTGAATACTTTAGAAAATGTGCTGCTTTGAGAGCGAGAGAAAAATTAGGATAAGAAGCTGATTGTTCAGATTGTTCATATTTTCCAAGCATCTGTCTTAATGTACAGCCCTGCAGGGGTTTGCTGCCTATTCTGCATTTTGCAGAGCTATCTCCCTCACAAGAGGGTGCGCTCCCTTCGTGTTGGCATGTCATTACCCTGCATGCTGGTAGCGTGGTGGTGTTTTTGTGGCATCATACCAAATTTGCTCTGTATGGCTAACAAAGGAGAACTCAAGGTTATAGGCTACAACCTTTTTTTTCCCCTTGGAAACAACTGAATAAGGATGATCAGTGGAGGGTTGCAGATAATGTGAGCCGAAGCAGAGTGCTGTGGAAAATGAAGTTACAAAAGCAGCCTGGTGACTCGTGTCTGCCTCATAGTGGCAACCTGATGTAATCATTCTCTGTATAATCAGCCTTTGATTATAATTTGAATTAGATACGAATAAAGCAGGAAGTCTGCTCCCCATCTCTGATAAGAAAGCACTAACAGATTGCGTCAGCCATTGGGCTGTTGCTTCCCTTGGTAGTCTTTGGCTTGCTCCTCGTTCTTTTAACCTAGCACAGGCAATCTAGCACTTGTGGCACCTTAGAGACTAACACATTCATTTGGGCATAAGCTTTTGTGCAACAGATGCATGCAGTGGAAAATACAGTAGGAAGATAGATATAGATCTCACACACACACACACACACACACACACACACACACACACACACCACGAAAAAATGGGTGTTGCCATACCAACTCTAATGAGACTAATCAATTAAGGTGGCCTATTAGCAACCGGAGAAAAAAGGCACTGAATTTAGCTGTATGAAGTGGAAATCCATCAACTTCATGGAAAAAAATCACATGAAATGGGCCATCCTGATTACCATTACAAAAGTTTTTTTTTTTTTTCCTTCTGCTGATAATAGGCCACCTTAATTGATTAGCTTTGTTAGAGATGGTATGGCAACCCTCATTTTTTCAGGGGGTGTGTGTGCACGCGCGCGCCTACTCTTTTCCACTGCATGCATCTGATTAAGTGGGCTTTAGCCCATGAAAGCTTATGGCCAAATAAATTTGTTGGTCTCTAAGGTGCCACAAGGACTCCTTGATCTTTTTTTGCTGATACAGACTAACATGGCTACCATTCTGAAACCTGTCACTGTGCTAGGTTAGTTAGTGGAATACCCTGTGCTAAAATCTAGCCCAAGGAATGAGGCTGTGGAAGAGAGAAAAACCTTGGAAGGTGTGTGCACACATGCATGTCAGCCAAGCAAGTGTTAAAGAATCTTTCAGAGCAGCTTCAGAATAATATGCACTACTAGAAAGTCACATATTTTCATTATGCAAACCTTTGCTTTTATAATGCAGTTCAGGATTGCATAGTTAAGCCAATATTAGGCAACACTGGCCCTCCTGCAGGTCCCTGATGCTGTTGCTATCCTGTGGTTCAGAAGTACATCCACTAGATGGTAACACCCTTTGCCTTTTGTGGCATTTGACTAAATTACAGGACACCTCAGATTCTTGTCAAACACTTTGCACGTAGATAGTGTATTCACCGTCAGATTGTTCTCCAAATGTGATAAGATCCTCACAACACGCACATGACATAGGTAAGTTACCTCCAGATTTGCAGATGGGGGAAGCTGAAGCAGAGAGGTCAAGTAACTTGCCGAGAGCTGCAGCAGCAGTGGTGTCGGTGTAAGATGTAAACGGTCATGAAATATAAAGTGGAATAGGGTGGTGGCTGGAAAATAGGCTTGAGGTAACGGGGGCTGTGGATGGAAACTTGAATTTGGAGAGGAGGGGTGTGAATAGAATGGGAGTGATTTTTTATGAACATTTTTTCGTTAGAAAATGCCAGTTTGTCAAAATTGAAACTTTTTGCAGGAAGGCATTGGTTTAGACAAAGCTGTCATCTGGAAGGTGTCTCAGGTGGCAAGGGAAGAGACCACTCCCCAGAAATAGTCATCTAGACAGGGCACGAACCTAGGATGTGAGAGATTTGAGTTCAGGCAGGGTCTCGAAGCTGTCTCCCACATCCCAGGTAACTATCTTATCCACAGGTTTCATGGGGGGGAGGGCTTTCTCTGTTTTTTGGGGAAAGCTTTCAAAAGGTCTTAGTTTTGTTCTGCTTCAGAACATAACCAAATGGCAGAACCTCAGCACTTTTCACAGAAGGGAATTCTTGTATTTGGGCCAGTCTAGGTGTGATTGTGGTTAAGTTTTTTGGGTCCTTTGTTTAAATCTGCATGATGTGGGGGCAAGCACTGTGGAAAATACCTTATTTTTATTAAGCAAACCACACCTGAAATTGGGACTCCTTGGTGCACTGTACAAATTCATTAGATAGTTCCTGCCCCAAAGTGCTTTCAGTCTAAATGACAAGACATTTAGGAGAGGGGAAGGGGCAGCACCAGAGAGGAGCAGTGTGTCTCCTTTAGAAACACAGAAGCTAGATGTAGAGCAAAGGCTTCGGAACCCTGGCACTGGATTTGATGCATGGAGGTGCCTAGGCCAGCAGATGGTGAAAGTTCAACACAGACTAACATCTGAGCCCCCCATTCAGCACGGTACTTGAGCATAGTCCTGCTCCAAAGTCCATCACTGAAGCTAATGGAAAGGCCCCAACTGACTTCCAACGGTCTTTGGATCAGACTCCATATGCCTGATTTAAACACATGAATAATCTCGTTATCTTCAATAGAACTACTTGTGCGTTTACCTTGTTGAACTGGAGCCTAAATCTAGGAACAAGGGATCAAATTTCGTTATTACACAGCCCAAGAAGGGTTGGGGTGTGATGGAAGAGACCTGTTGGGTTGTCATCTGTCTCTAACTTTGACTGATATCAACACATGCATTGTTCTCCTTTCTGTCCCTGTTGATCCTGGCTAACAGAAGGTCTAAGAACTATATAGTAAATGACATTTCTGGCACACACTTGATTTGATGCATCTAATTTTAGATGGGTCTCTTCCTCTCCTCCTGTCCCACAGGTAACTAGGATTTCTACCTCAACCCAATGTGACCTATGCAAGGACAACGTGGACCAACTTCACTCAGCTTCCACTGAAAGGTGCTCGCCTGGCCTGGCAGGGGTTTCTACTCTCTTACTACTGGACAAAGTAAACAAATAAAAGACCTAAATAACAGAGAAAAGAATATTCTACTGTGAATCAGAGTTGAAAAAAAAACTGCAAAGGAAAATGCTTAAAAAAAAGCTCCAGTTTGTATTGTCAATAGTTTAGATAAAGTATTTATCTTTTTTTTAAAAATGAAAACAATTTTGGCTTATTTTATTCCATCTAAAGTCATAAAAAACCATAACTCATTGAAACCATTCTCTGAATAATAAAGGACTGGCACACCAGCAGAGATGTAAAGAGCCTCCTCTCGGTGCTATTTCATCCATCAGAACTGTGCCTCTCTAGTTCAAATCCTTGGTGCTGAATTTGAGGGTTGACCAATGCCAAGCCCAGTTCTCAGAAAGGTCTGCTTTTATTTATTCAGCTCACTCTGTTCATATACCAAAGTCCATTGGTTTACAGCAAAGCAGGAGCTACAGAGAATGGCAGTCTTTGGTTTTGGGTGATTGTTTCTTTTTATTTTTAACAGAGCTTATGGCTCAGTTATCAGGCGTTTAATATTGTTTATTACAAAGAAGAATGCAATACTCCCCTCTGGAGTGGCAGCTAGATTACCTGTGCAAACTCAGCTGGTTCAGACACTTGGAACAGAAGAAGCATAACTTAAGTCTAGTCCTGTTAGACTACTTCACTGGGCCCATTGAAACCTCTGGTGGCGCTCAAGTCACTGTGAATTTCAGTAACTAGACTGTTAACTTGTTTTGGGGTGTCATTTGGCATATGAACAGGGTGCATAATCACTGGTGTTGGTCAGGCCCTTTTTAACAATATTGGGAAGACGGAAAATCGAGCTTCTATGCTGGGGCAGATAGCAGCAGATTTTCTCAGCTCGCTGTTTTTGTTGAAGTACAATGTGTTTTGTTAGTAAGGTTTTGATACTTGATTCCGAAATGGCTCAGCCTTGTACATTTTATTGACTTAAGTGCATTCGCGTTTGTATTTCTTTGCTTTGAATAGGTTTAAATGGTAGTTCACAAAAACACCACAATCTAGCGTAACTTGCTGCCACACTATCAAACTGGTGCATTTTGAATTGTATTGTGACTTGGTGTTCTGTGTACAGAAAGTGTCACTCCGAGCAGTGACCGTATTTTATAGACGTGATGAAAATTTACAAATTTCCTAAACTTGATTCAGTTTATTTTTTAGGTTGTGTGATGCACAGTAAACTTGTAAACAGATGTTTTTATTTATTCAAGTGCACAAAATGGGGAGGAGGACCCATTAGTTCATAAACTTCAGTCTGCAGCATAGACTGGACCAAGCGCCAATAAAGGAAACCACAGTAACAGAAGGGGAATTGCTACAGCAAACTGACTAGATTCAGAGCACAATGGTGCTAAAGTGAACCCTTGCTGGCCTAAGTTCTGTCTAGGGAGATTCGGTTGTATTGCATCAGAGGCACTTGGTGTCCTTCAGTCCATTCCAGCGAGGTTAATAGCCCTGTAATTACAGTCTCTAACCTCCAGCAAGTTGCCATTCACGATAAGAGTTGAGCTCTCCCTTACCAGCTCCCTAGTGCGGTTTCCCTTTGTCACAAACTGCTGGGCTTCGTGAATCAGCTGCCTAAATGTACTTGGAGCAGGCCAAATCTCTCTTCACACTCTCTTGTGCTGTGCTTCCGTGGCTGGTTTGATCTGTGTCTCCGTGAGTACTGTGTTGGTTCTTGTGTCCAAAAAGGCCGGTGGAGATGTTCTCCTACTTTCCTATTCTCACCAGCTCCCTCCTCTCCCCATGGGAGTGAATTTGTCCTGGAACGGTGCAGTATCCTGATTAACAATGCCCCCTTCACTGTGTTTCAAATTGGCTGCTTCCCTCTAGACCATGTAGTGAACAATGGCATAGAAGTTAACAAGCTCGGTTACCCTAACCACTCCTAAGTGTCTCGGCTGTGTGCAGAAACTGTTAATGTAACTTTGCCTTATCATTGATCGCTAAGGGGACTGATCCTTATTCCTAATCTCCAGGAATATTTTTAATCATTTTCTGGTTTGTGCATGGGAGCGGAGAGGGAGGAAGTGATGCATCCAGCTGGATTCCTAGCAGCAGGGAGAGAACCTAGAGAAAGCAAAGTAATGCTCAGGGAGTGGCAGCTGAGAAACATCCAGTAGCTTCTAGTGGAAGCCATAAACAGTTATGTCCTGGAATCCAGGGAAACACGTAACCCAGTTATTGTTCAGCTGTGAATTTGGCAACTCCAGCCTGATCCAGATCTTTGGGTAACTGAAAGGTGCAGGGCCTTCTCAGCAGTTTTAATCCCAATTAAAGGCAACAAAAATGCAGACTCGGATTCTTGGAGGATTAAAAAAAAAAAAATGTAGGTAGTGAAATAGTGTGAACAACTGCTCCAGGGCCCTAGCTTTGCCCCTCTGTATGCCTCAGTTACGCCGATTTGAGGCAGCTCAACATCCCTGATTTAAGAGGTGGGCAGGAAATGCATGATATCACTTGAGCCAGTCTGCTTTCACCAGATAACGAATTCCCATCCTGGCCAGGTGCAATGGGAGCAAGACCTGGGGCACCTCCTAGCCATTATCCTCTTAAAGCACATGGCCTCTTCAGCACTGTTCTGCAAAAGGGTTTAATGAGAACCTTTGTTGTATTGTGAGTTTCAAACATGCTTCTGAGGGCAGTTATCCCTGCTGGGATTCCAGAGCTGCTCTGCCTTTGTTAGCTTCTTCCTTTAAATTTGACTGTTGCAGCCTTCTGTGTTCTGTGTACGTTGCTTGCTTGTGGATTTCGTCTTCCCAGTAATCTCAGCTGAGTTGGACTTCTGGGTAAGTGTCAGGCAGACTGATCCTGATTCAGGGCAGAGAAATGGAGCAGGCAAGGCTATGGAATTCTGTTGCTTCTCACCAAAAGGCTTCTTTTTCTCTGTATCGGACCCTGGGAACTTCCACTTTTCCATGGAGAAATTGGGAAATAGATTTTTAAAGTTTTGGGGAGTCACATGATGCACTGGGGTCAGGCAAGAGACCTGGGTCTTACTCCCTGCTCTTTCACTTGCTCACTGTAATCTCGGGCAAGTTGGTTCAGCATCTCCATGTTTCCCCATCTGTAAAACTGGGAGGATACTTGTCTTGCTTCTTAAAGTGCTTTGAGATCTCTGGGTGAAAAGCTCCTTGTAAGCGTGAAGCATTATTAATGAAGATCTAATCTGCATAGCTGGAGACTTATGAATATTTGTGACCTTAGCAAGAAAGCTCAGTGCCAGAGATGTGAGACTTGTTCTCAGTAACCTGAGGTGGTACTTTATTTATTTAATATTATTTAAGCCAAAATGTGAAGTGCAGGAATGGAATTCTTTCTGGTTTACACTTTCCTACACCCGGCCCAGTCATTCTACTACTGTCACAAATGTTCCTTCTCAGCCGCATTGCTGCTGCTGGCAGGGGGACTCAGAATGGAGCTGAAATGCATTTTGTAGCATCTGCATCACCAGAAAATTGAACTTCCTGAGTATGTTGAGCTGAGCCTGTGTGGCCCTTTGTGAAACAGTGAGGTGGAGCGTAGATGTTTGCAGATGCAGAGACAAGTTGTTGCATTCTTCCCTTTTTTGGTGGTGTGTATCTGCTCCAGTTGTCTGGTTTGCCTTTCCCACTCCCTGGACAACCTCTTGGAGTGTCAGAAAGTTGGGAGAGCTCCCAAGGCATTAAACTTAAATTTGCTGTTTTCTGTGGATTAGTCATTCAGTCAGAATTCTGATATGGGACAGTGGTGGGTGAGGAGTCCAGAAAACAGGCTTTGCCTTGTGTACGTGAGGGCTGCATTGGAGTGGGACTGGAGACCTGGCTGTTGTTGACACGGTTGACCTCTGTCAAATCAGTTTCTGCCTGTATTTCCTCATCTCTAAAATGGGGATAATGGCACTTGGCTGCTTTTTGTAAAGTGCATTGATCTTCCTGGGGAGGGTCATAAATGCTAGATACTAAATCTCGTCATTCATTTAAGTGCAGGTTGCAGGAGTGATGGTTTCCCCAATTACTTGGGGAAACTATCGGGCAACAAATTGGTGGGGAAGGGGAGGAGAAAGTGGGTTTAAAGTGGACTTGGTTAAGGGTTTGTATGGGGGATCCCATAGCCTTCCATTTAAAAAAAAAAAATACTGAGACAATGATACGTGCAGCTCTCTTTAAAGCTTCCCATATGTGTGAACATTGGAGATGATCCATTGAGGGTCCCCTTTCTCCTTGAGAGAAGTGTTCCTGTTTGCAGGCCACTCCCTGCCTGTTTCCTCCCAGTTTGTTTATAATCTGGACTATCAGCTCATTGGAAGCAGGAATTAAAGCCGTCCCACTCAGAACTGCGCGCTAAAAGAATTCAAACTTAGGTGAACTACGGTGGTAGCACTGAGAGCCGCTGGTCGTCGCTCAGGAGCCCTTGTGCTCGGTGGTATGAGAGAGCGAGCGCCTCCCCCAAAGCACAGTCTCAGTCTGAGATGGCAGGAGCACAAGGAGACAATGAGACTGTCCAGTTGTCTCAATTGTTGTTGCTGCCTTTACTGTGGGAATAAAGATTTGTTAGAACACAAAGGGCATTCGCCCTGTTGGTAACTGGCTTTGTGAGCAGCCTCAGCAGAGAGGCCAAAAATTGGAGTGGGCCATGTAGGCTGAATTCCCTTCTATAATGGTTGTACAGGTAAGTGCGTTGACTGGGCATGGGGGAATCTTGTCCAGTGGCTGCTTTAGCTGTCACTCGAGGGGTGCTTTCTGCCTGCTGCTCACTTCTGAAGTGATTGTGCCCATCACTGGCCTGTGAATAGACAAGAGCTTTAAAGCTCCCGTCCATGCCATCCTGTCACAGTTTCCCACTGCCAAAATCACATGGCTTTGTTTTTAAATTGGCCCAGTTATTAAGGTGCCAGAGCCTGTTTTAATCTACTCACGTTTGCTGCAGAGCAGTGAGTGACTCTGAACTCATTGATTTAGGTATTGGAGAAGGTCCGCTGAACTAACAGATTCCAAGCCCCTTGTTCGAGGAGTGAAATCAAGCAATTACATTGCACCTTTAATCTAAAGATTCCAAAGTTCAAGCAGTTGCTTCAGATTTGCGTGGCTGTTTTTAGGCTGGTAAGTTAAGCTACAACTCGGGCCATGCAAACCTTTAGCTGGGTGTAGCTTGCAGTAGCCCATGTGCCTTATCCTGCCGAGGGATGGATGGATGGATGGATTTCCTCTCATTTCTTCTGAGGGGTGTTGCTTGAATAGTGCAATACTATTTTTAATCTCTTGGCTGTGAAAGTTTGTCTCTACATGTAGGATGAAGTAATTTTGCTTATGGGGAAAATGATCTAATGTAATGTGCCTCAGAAGGTTGATTTTTAAGCACAGAAATGGAGCTAAAAATGGATGGAGAGGCAGGGAAAAGAATGTCCTTTATACCCAATCCTCCCTCCCTGATTTCCCTTTATATTGGAGCTGATAAAATGATGACAAATGGAGGGTAGAAGGAGAGGTAGCTGTTTGTGAAATGGAGGCAAGTTTTATTCCTATCTTGGGTGATTCAATCCTTGATTGGTAGCTGGGCTTAGTTCAATAAAGATTTCCTCTACATGGATCTTTCATCCCTCCCTTCCCCACCTTTCCTTTCTGGAGAAACTGCCCATAGCTCTAGTTAAATAGGTGATAGGGTGGGACACAGGCAACTGTTAGACTTTCACCTCTGGAGATCTGGGTTCAAATCCTGTTTGGATTGTGCATTAAAGTAAATTGGGTTTCAGTGCTGTTTGTTCCCAGCATCCTGCCGTTCTGCTGAGAGTCCTAGGACTGGTATAACTGGAGTGTGTCAGGGCAGGGAACTGCATTAACCATGCTGCGTCAGGGACAATTTGCAATGCCTGCCATATGCCACTGTGTCTACTTAGGTCTCGCTAATGTGAGCGGTCGTTTGTGGGAACACAGTCGCTTCCAGTTGTTTTCTTAAAGTCCAACTTATGCTTCCCTTCTTGCAAAGCTCATTCGCGGAGCCCAGTTCTTTGTGACGTCTAGGGAGACTCAGACTATTTCCAAGGCTGTTTGTAAGATGAATTCAGGGTCCAATCTCTCTCTCTGGAGTCAGCCAGCCAAATTTTAACATTGACTTCAGTGAGAGCAGGATTGCTCCCATGGTGTAGTTGGAGGGATGGATGAAGTAACTTCAGCACTAAGTGTGTGGTGGTTTTCTGTCATGTCCCAGTCCTGCAAACACTGACTCCTCTACCAGGAGTATCTCACTGGTAGTAAATGCTATGCCCCCAAGGAAGTGTTGGCAGGACCAGACTCTTAAAACTGCTAGTGTCTCAGCACTCTTCTTATTTATATATAGCTACAATACACGCACACACCAGGCTGCACCTGCCCTTTTCCATGGTTGCTGGAATGGTGGAGGGAGATGTCAAGAGCTGGGGCTTGCTGCAGTCTCCCATAAGCTGCTGTTTTAGGAACACATTTTCCTCCCACTGGCTAGACTTCAGGCCTACAATAAAAGCCACCCTCCACCCCATTCTGAAGATGGTGCTATTTTCCTCCCCAGTGACTATCGATACACTTGCCAGTTTTCTTCACTGACCGGGGAGTAGTCTTATCCACTAGTCTAACTGGGATTGCTAAATAACTTCAGGCACAGGTGCTGTTCCCCGAAGAGCAGTAATTAGCTGTTGAACTCTGTACTAGCTGCGAGGGCTCCTGTAGGAATTTATTGACCACATCTAGTCAGTTTGCTTTCTGTACTGACAACAAACCTTTGTACACCAGAGTTTGGAAGCATGAAAACTTTGACACCCTTTTTCCTTAGAAAGAATTCTCCTTACTAATACTCGTAGGTTGATGCTGTTAATAATTCTGCTTCTCTTGTTTTGCCTGAGCCAAAAGCACTAGAACACTGGTAGCGTGGAACGATGATTGCTTTCTAATAAGAAATGGAAACTGTACAGTGGACAGTAAAACATTAATCTATTTAAATCACAGTTTGGGGAGAAATTAGTGTTTTTGTGAACTATCTCAAGCACTGAGGAAAATCACAGTAGATTAGGGTTTTTAAGTACAAATTTAGTCAGTGTAAAAGTATGATTTTTTTTTGTTAGTTCAAATTCCCTTCCCCATTCCCCTGAACAACTCCATAGATGACCCTTGGTTTTCACGAATGAGTTGGACGTACCTTTCTCATTAACTTTTGTGCCATATTTTATTTATGTGTTATGCATTATAAATATCTATCTATTTAGACTGAATATTGCAATACCAGATGCTGTTGTTGTGGAACTTCAGGGCATAAACCCAATACTAAAACTGAAAATATCCCTCCAGTATATTTAGCGCTTGTGATTGTCTAAAAGTCGTCTTGGTTTTCATGCTTTGATTTCAATATTAACGATGAGCGAACCACTTCCTAAAGGTCTGGAGATGTTAGTGCTGAAGTTCAAGTTCTCTCAAGTTTGACCCTGTGATTCTAAGGTACATCTGGTTGCTTTTCTGGTGCAGTGGAATTGTCCTTTGGAAAGGTGATTTTTCTGGCATTGTTAAAGAGAAGGCAGAATGGCCTAATCCAGCCAGCTTGGCTCTACCCTCCTGCTCCCCAATATAAATTCTTGAAATGGTCAGTTTTAAATTAAAAACCAATTCTTTAGGTCTCTGTAAGAAAACGTTTTAGGAGTGGGAGTCTGCCCTTGCTGGGTGGGACTGGACAGAGGAATGCAAATGAAGTTGCTTTTGCTCAGGAATTGATTAGTAAAACTTTTAACTACTAATAAAAATCCATTTTTCAATGGATTTAAAACAAAAAAAGAAAAACAAACCCATTTTCTTGCGTAGAACATGTGATATGGGATGTTTCTTAATGAACAGAAATCAGTTTATACATTTTAGCCTCTGAAATTTAATTATTTAAAATTCAAACTTCCCCTAATTTATCTGTCTGGTTTTTTTATACTGGAATGTTGCCCTGTCATTCTTCCATAGAACTAGTGTGAATTCTTCCAGTGTGTATATATGTATGTAATAGTGTGTATATATTATATAATATATATATATATTTTCCACCCACCCTTCTAATTTTCCACAATGCAAGGGTTAGTTTTTTTTTCTCCCCTCCCTTCTGCTTTAATTTCTTGTCTTTTACCTTGATTTGTAATTGAAACAATGCTTTGAAGTTCTGTCTTTATATTAAAATGTACGTATTTTAATACATTGTACTGTGGTGGTGCTTCAGTACTTGAGCAGACCTGTTTTTTTCCTTTCTTTACATTTCAAATGAGGATTGCCTTCCATCTCCTCCACAGCACGAGTGCAAAGCTCCCCTTCAATACTTGCCGGTTGCTAGAGCAGTGGACCCGCAAAACTCCCGTATTTTTTCACTGTTGCTGAGTGTATCAACTTGGGCAGTTGACCTGACTCTAGCTGTAACAGTAGAATATTCACTTTGAGCCTCTCTACCCCTGTCAAGCATTGCATGATCTTCTGAGGAGCTAGCAATTGAAAAATCACATTTCAAAAAGCTTTCCTCCGACTCTTGCTAAGCAACTAAGTGACTTGGTTGCTCAACTTAGCTTAGTTTTCCTTAAATTCCTGGGTTTAAACTCTCCTGCCTGGAGCAGAAGTGATGGTTTAAAAACATTTGCTAAATTGCTATCTTGCAGCAGAGACAAAAGCCCTCACCCTTCAAAGCATTCTCATGCTTCACTGAATTGGGATGGACTTAAGGCTGGGCTTACGTGAGGATCTTATAGGGTCACAGCAACACACTGAGCAGGTGCCCCATTCTTAGACATGTTTTCTGGAGTCCTTCCTTTGCAAGGCTTCTCTACAGCGAGTCAGGTCCCAGGAGCAGAAGAGAATTCAGTAGCCTTGGACCTGTAGGGGGGATAATAGTGGCTGGCCCATTGGGCTTATTCGCTGCTCCTGCTATGGCAGGAGTTCTCAAACTGGGGGTTGCGACCCCTCTGGGAGTCATGAGCTGTCAGCCTCCATCCCCAAACCCCCCTTTGCCTCCAGCATTTATAATGGTGTTACTAATTTAACACTACTTTATATGTTTATTAGGGGGGTTGCACTCAGAGGCTTGCTCTGTGAAACGGGTCACTACTACAAAAGTTTGAGAACCACTGTGCTATGGGATCTCTTCTAGTGGGACTGTAACAGCAATCTCCTATCTAACTGCCCTACTCCTGGCAATGTACAGCTGCTGTTGATTTCCCCATGGGGCTCTGCCATTTCAGCCCCACTGCTGTAGCCAACCATTCAGACTCGGACATGGGTAACAAGGGTGATGCTTTAAGTGAGTTTAGTCTCTCCATTGACTCTACTACAGTTATACCTCTGGTCAGCTGTTTGCTTCCTTCCTGTGCAAAGGGTCACTTCATTTTGAGGAGTTCAGTGTGGGTGAACATTAGGGTAGGAGTTTCCAAAGGCCATGAGTTCAGAGCACAAATCGCACTGAAAGTCAGTGGAGCTTAGGTATGAATGAAAATCCAAACCTTATTGATTGAAACTTTTAGGCCCCTTTAAACTTACTTACTTTCTTTTTGAAGAAAACACACATGGGATTCTTACACAGCAGCTGCAACTTACACCCAGGTTAAAACAATTAAAGGTGGTGTTTATTTAGAATATTGATTGTACAACCTATGAACAGCATCAGTCGATAATGCTTTTGTTAGAGCAACTAACCACCAACAAGAAAAAAGAACCTGAACAGATAAACTTTTGTATATAGATGACCAGTGATAACAGATTCCTAAAACTGTTCCCCCTTAATCCTGAAATGCAAAGCTAGGTCTAGTGAGTTACTGGGCACCACCCATGCTCAGATAACTATTCACAGCATCTGTTCTTATACATTCAATTAAGTAACGAAAGTGAAATTTACGTACCTCCTAATCTAAGCAAATAGCTGGAGCTGTTTCTTGCTCACCTAATGTACACCCCCTCCAACAAAATGCCCATTTCTATACAGTGTGCAATGATAACCGTAAGCTTAAGGTCTGCCCTTTGAAAGGGTAACAAGAAAAAGCTAGTGTTTTTGTACAGGGAAGGCAGAAGAGGGAATATTTATACAGTAGTTTGACTGTTCTAAGTAACCTGCAACAATAGTGACCAATGCTCCAGTTCTGAAATCTTGGCTGACATGAGCTATGTTCAAATGGCCACCTGCTAGAATTTTAAACAGCAAAGATTTCTCAAGCAAGTTGAGAGGCACTGAGACAGTCTGGTAAAACAAACACAACTGAGTCAGCCAGTGGACCAAGCAACGCTGATTCTAAAGGCAAGTTCACAAAAGCAAGCTGGCTGAACAATCAAACAGAGTTCGAACATGAGAGAGAGAGAAATATTGGGTGTAATCTTTCCATAAGTTAGATCTGGTTTATTCTGTATGAAACTACTGCATTTCTCAGCTTTCTCCTATTTTAAAAAAAGCTCCAGCTTCCCTAATGTGATGTACCAATGTTACGGAGTTAATAAAAAGCCTGCTCCTGGCTTAGGCTGCATTGTTTTAGCTGACTTACAGGAGATGAGACCCTGGGAATAAAATTCTTGCTCTCCAGCTGCTGATGCAGTGGGGACAGGAGTGCAACCGTTGCAACAGTTCAAAGCAGCCTCTTAAACACCATTTCATAGGTCAGTTGATACAGAGCCTTTGCATCAGCTTATGTGAAAGTGTTGCTGCAGTTAGTCTTTGCCCAAAGGACAACTGCTATAGTAACCGTGGACACTTTAGCAGTCCCTAGCTAGCAAGAGCCATATCTGAACTAACCTCAGAGGGGAGGGCTGTGCTCAGTACCAAAAATGTGGAGCACCGTTCTGCTCTACCTCAGGGCAAGAGCAAAGGCCAAGAGGACTGCTTGAGATCACAGTATAGGGGCAACTGAGGTCATTCTCTAATGTGCTCTTGCTTAATCCTCTATTGCTGCTTCCATGGGGTTCCAGAGCCTCTTTCCAGCCAGCCATTCACCCCTGAGCAGCCATAATGAGTCACCAAGCTGAGTTACAGCTTCCAGCAATTGCCCAAGCTGCTCTAATAGCATTCCATGCAGACAGGACAAAAGCTCAGGTAAATGAGTGTACTACGGCCTCTTTCCCACACTGTACAGGGCTTGTCCGCTGAGTCCTAGAGCTGCATGTCGAAGCTACTAGCAACAGCCTCCATCGAACACGCTGGTCCTGGTGAAGAAGTGGGTAAGGCCCCTATATCGCACCTCTAGTGGAGATATTAAAATGTTGCAGCTGATGTCTTGTACTAAAACAATGAGCCTCTGCTAATGTTCTAAACCTGAATTATTTCCTCCTTGGGAGTCTAAGTAACAGTGCTACATGCCTGATGCAATTGCATCCTGCAGTAGAAAGCTGCCTCGTAGCTTCAAGGTTTGTCCCTGTGCACTAGTGTTGGTTTGTGCAAACAGACTCTGTACTGTTTAGCGGGTGGGTTCAAGGCTGGCCAGAGGCCAAGCCACATAGCCATAGCCAGTCGCCCTGCCACACCACTCGTGCCTGGCTGCAACTTCACTGCTGGCAGTCTTACAGCAGTTAAAGGAGGTGGCCCTTTGCTTCCATCCAAAAGCCAATCTCTGCAGACGTGCTAGGGGGAAAATGCTGGTCCCTGCTGACTAAAGCCATCAAGGAGAAGGCTGCCTGCAGCTAAGGCCTCCCCTTGGGGCTGCTTTGGAGAGAAGTACCTTACGAGAAAAGTAGGGCAGGTCTCCCAGCCCTCTCTAGAAAATCACTGGATTGCTTTGGTCTTTTCTACTCAAGCTGCAGAGGATGAGGGAAGCTGCAGAAACAAATGAGGCATCTTGTATGTTGAGTAAAGCCTGAAGCCATCCTGCACAGCTATTCATGTTGTGGGACCCGGTCTCCCAGCTCAGTATAGACAGGATGTGGTCCTACCCCTCACGCTGACTACAGCAGCATCCACCCAGCTGCTTTTTCTAGCCTGACAGCAGGCTGCCTGCTCTGGGAAGCCAATGGCAGTACAGCACTCCTAGACAAGGGAACAATGCCACTGGGAACCACAGCTTGCTCTGAAGGTCAGGGAGAGGCATGTGGTTTAGACTGCCTCACTGCAGGTGTCTTTCAAATCCTTGCCTTGCTCACTCCTGGGCCCTGGTGAGAAAGCCACACTCCAATCCCTGTGCAGGAAGTTAGACCTGCATTTTAAGATGCTGTAGGGTGGCTCCTGGTAGCTGGATTAATTTGCATTAGTTCAAAATTAGACCCTGGTGAGAGTGTTGAGCTGAGACAGGCCCCAGTAAGCCTGTGCAGTTGCTGCAGCAATCACTGCTGCTGTGTGTACATGTAAGGAAATGAAGACACAGCCACTGTGTCAGCTGGAGCACCAGCAGCTACCATGCAGTAACATGACAAATTAATCCTGCTTAGAGTAAGGGCCAGTTCCTCCTCCTCCCTCCATTTGGGGGCAGCCCTCCATAACAGATGAGGGCTTCCCCTCCCTGACACAGCTGCTCTCTGCGTCTTCTGGAGCTGAACAGTGTGCAGTGCAGATCTAGCAGCTGGAGTGGGCCTGACCGTTAGTGAGAGAGAGGGGCGAGGGTCTGGCATTTCAAGGCCATGGACCCTACCACTGTAAGCAAAGGAATCCGATCAGCCAAAAAACACCCCCTTAAAGTAAGACCCTCCTCCCCCCTTTGAAATTAGCCAACTTTCCAAAAGCCAGCAGAGCATCTGAGCACCCAGGTGCCAAACAGCAGCCATCAGGGGGTGCAGCAGGCCACCTGGAGAGTCCTGAGGCCATTCCCAGCAGAAATGCTGCCACTACTGGCACATTTTTGGCATAAAACACACTGGCACTAAGCGCCAGCTGGCCCTCTACACCAGATCATCCCTGCCTTACAATAGCACCACATGCTGGAAGACCACTGGGCCGCTCCCACCAGGGCACCTCCAGCCTTGTTTCCACATCAGCATCATAGCTGAAATCCCCTGGAACTCCTGAGGAGGGCTCTCAGCAGCCCGAGGAGTGGGCAGCCCATCTGTCCCTCAGCCTAGCAGTTTTATGGTCAATCAAGTTAAAGCTGACACGGCAGTGGCCAGTTAAGACTTGCTGCTTCCACAACCCAGCAGGGAGATGGGAGCTCCGAGGGGCTGAAGACAAACAGGAAGGGGAGTGTGCAATGAATTCATTAAAAATAAAAGTACAAATTATCTGGCCCATAAGTCACTTGGTCCCAGGCGCTCCCCCTGGCTGGGGGTGGTGTTTTCACCACCCACGGCAAGGAGGTGGCTGAATGCCAGTTAAGCCCACTGGGGGTGGGTGGGGGCGGAGGCTGCCAGTTAGAGCTTGCGTGTTCCCAGCTGGAATCGGGCTTCCTCGGAGATTCCGTACTGCTCCAGGGGGTCCTGCAGCGAGAGCACAACATGCCCACAAGTAAGGGGGAGCGAGACACCCAGCCTGCCTTTCCTGCACAATTCCAGGGAGGGTTGCCCAGGTTGTGCCTTTAAAGATCTCAGTACCTCCTGTTACAGCATGGGGCCACCTCACAGCACTGCAGTACACGGGACAAGCTGCAGCATGAGATTATGCAGCCAGAGCCATTCATTTACTTTAGGCCTGGCCATCAGAGTATGGTCAAATTAACTTCTAGACGAAGTGCTGATTCCTCGTCAAAGCAGGAAACACAGGGTGGTGGGGATGGGGAGGAGTGGCAAAGGACAGCCCATCAGCCCTTCTGGAGGCTGTAAGACAGTCAGCTATGTGGGTTTTTTTTTAGCCATCTTAGTACAGACGTGTGCTGGTGTCACACAGTCACTCTACGGCTTGCTGGTCTCTGAGAAAGCAGGAGCAGGAGCAGGGCAGACGTGGGGGAAGCCCATGACTGCACTGGCAGAAGGATCTTATATAACCCCTGCCTGATTCTGCCACGTTCAGTGTTAAATTAGTAAGAGCTCTACCAGCTGAGCACAGCTGGGCATCAGGACAATTACATGCCTGTTTCACAGCAAGCCCCATAGAAGATGTGATGTGCTGTAAGCACTTTGCACTGCATAGGCAGGTACCTTACCTGAGCACCAGGCACCAGAAGGACAGAGTCCCAGCCACCGCCGTACACCAGTGCCACCGCATTGAGCGGGATCTAACGTGACTTCCTGCACTGGAGGCATGAAGTTAAATGGGCCATTGCTGCTGCATGAGGAAAGACTGAGGCAGCCTGTACAGCAACCCTTTGGTGCAGGCAGGTTCCTTAAAACTGACACTGATGGTTTCAAGAACTAAGTTATTAAGGGGTTGCTCTTTCCCATAGGCTGCAACAAGCACAAGGGGGAAAACACAGTTCTGGCTGCTCCAATTTTCTCCTGGTGTAAACCAGGCAGCAAACCCCTCTCTGCTCCCTACGGATTGACAATTCCTGGCCTTGATGGATGGAAAGGGGCCGGTGGATGATAAATAGGAGACACTCACCTTCCCTGTCATCTTCTGAATCTCATTCCGATAGAAGATCAAACTTCTTCTCATGAACTCGTAGCTGCAAGACAAGGAGTGTCTGGCTGAACAGAGAGGACATATTTCACACGCGGTTCAGAGTCCTAAGGAAGGTCTCAGCTCAGTCACTGCTGCAAAATGTGCACCAGCACTAGTGGGGTATGGGGCAGAGTCTAGGCTAGATGGCCAGGGGGCATTTTCCTCACAGGCCACTGCAAAGGACCATTTGCCACAGCCACCTTCCCAGCCTTGTCAATAGAGCGAACACGGTTCAGGTCGCATTGTTGCTTCCTAAACACCTCTCTCCACAGAGCTCAGCCTGCAGTGCCAGTGGCTGTGATCAGGGAAGTCCACCAAACAGCAAGCAGAAGGATTAGTCCAGATCCAGGAACAATTCCCTATTCTGTGACCAAGATAACGTCTCTACAGCCAGGCCCGTGTTTTGCTCTCTACTGAACTGGGCAGAGCACTCCTGGTGCTGCTTGCTGCCAAGTAAGCTCCCTCTTCTCTCCCCAACTGCAGCGGGGCACACCCAGTGCTGAGCTGTGTCCTGAGTTGAGAACAGTGCAGTGGTGGTGAAGTCCCCCCACCCAACCGGCTGCCCTACCTGGCTCTTCGGAGAGCCTCAATCCACTCCTGACATTGCTCCTCGGTGTCACATTCAAAGGAGTATTTCCTGTCCGGCTCCTCAATGAAACCTGCCGGGGACAAGGAAAGGATGGTTGAGAAACGCTCCCTGCACCCACCAGCAAGTGTCACCACGAGTCCCTCTACACAATTTACCCCTTTGCCTGTGCCAAGCCACAACTATCCCTTTCTGTATTTTAAAAGGGCAGGAGATCCACTGGCAGAAATTAGTAGTACCAGGCCCGGCCCCCTTTCTCTTCCTACCATCTCCTCACTCAAGCCCCTTTCAGACGCACCGCCCCACTCCTGTCTTTCTGTAGCCAGGGACACACCCAGCCTCCCAGTCACTCACTTTGCAGTGGGACTAAAGCTTTGGTCAGTTGCTTTCAAACCCCTAAGGTGCAGTTTGCAGCAGAGCTGCTGTGAACCCCCCAGGAAAGCCAGCGGCAGCAGCACACAGTAACGTCGTTTGTCACCGGCATAGCCCAGCAGCCCCCCAGTCATTTTATTCTCTTGGAAAAGTTAGAGTAGCCAACTGGGGAAGTCACTGCCAGCAACTGTCCCTTGAAAGTGGCACAGACCTGGCAAAGGGGCTCATCGCCTCCTTAAGGCACATTTACAATGGCTCATGGTCATAGATATTTGCACTTTTCATCTCGAGAGACACCCTACCAAAGAGCTATATGAAGGATACACAAAGAAATCAGCTCATGCACCATTGCAATGCAGCCACCTCTGGGGTGGAACGGGACAGCTTTTTATGCCATACCAAATTTCAGGAGAGGCAGCAAAAAGCACCACATCTCAAAGCTTCAGCCAGGGAGCGTAATGAGGGAGAACGTAGCTGAACAAGTTGGAATTTGACCAGCCTAACACCTCAGTTCTCGAAAACAGCCACCAGCTCTTTTATGACCACAAGCTGAGGGTATGAGAGTTATACACGAACAGAGGAGGCAGAAATGAGATGAATTAAGTTACCCTAGAAGCAGGAACTTTTCCAAAAGCTGGCACTGCTGCAGATTGGAAATTGACTCCCTGGGTGACTTCAATGCTTTACCAAGATCACATCAGACCCTTTAACTAATTAGCTCTGCTCTTCAGGATATAGTTAATGTAGATCTGCGCTCCAGCTTGGCGATAACTCAGACAAATTGCATCACCAAATCCCTCTATGCAAAGCAGTGCAGGCAAATGTCTTAGGGAAGGAACTGCCACACTGGTCTGCTTTGTTGCTGACCTGCAGCCTGACGTGCTGCTGTGTAGAGCTTTGGAATACCAGGAGCGTGTGACAGTCATTCCAGTGGGATGGCAGGGAAGGGCTGGATGGCTCAATGGGATGGCAATAGACTGCAAGAATCTGTCACTTTCAGAGCACCTGATAGACTCCGGCCCAGGACAGAGCTGCTGGCTCATGATTGGTGCATGTGAGGTGAGCTTTGGTGGGTCTCAGATGACCGTGAACAAGCCACCACTAATTGCCCCATTTTGTTAGTAGCCTGAGTAAACACCCTGTCCCCCTGGGAGGTGATCCTTCCGGAGCAGGAGACACATTGGTGGGATGGCATGGGAAGCTAGTAGTGTCCTTGCTGTACCCATTCAGGGGATACAGGACTCTCGGGCTGCCAGTCAAGCACCTTTCCGCAGAAAGCTCATGTCCCAGGGTTATGGCCACTGCTGAAGGGGAGAGGAAGGCCCTAGGGCAGCAGGAATTCAGGCGGCAGGCTGGCGCCCAGGCACCTCTCCGTAGGCACACTCTGTTTCAAGACAGTCCAGTGGAGACAGTGGGAGTTCGCCTCCATTCCAGCAAGGAGGGACTGAAGGCTCCGCACGTTGAAGCAGCTGCGCCTGACAGCCAGGCCAACAGATATGGGGATGGCCTTGGAGGAAACATCCTGTTATTTCGCCACATACCATTTGCACAATGATTGCTTGTTGGATGAAAGGCTGCTTACAAAGGACAACATGCTGCAAGCCAGCTGGAGCCACTGCTATCAACACAAGGCCAAACAGCATGGCGGGAGCACCGGAGCTAGGACAGCCCTGACAAGTGCTTTATCTGAGCTGCCTCATTTTATTTTTACCACAAAGCAAGAGTCTAGATGCAGCAGGGAATCAATATCTAGTCTTCCCAGACAGGAATTTCCACTGGTGTTTAACAACTCTTCCACAGCTCCTTTCATCCCACAGAGCTCTACAAACTGCACCCAGGGATCACTTCAGCCAGCAATTAACTGCAGCCACCTCTGGGACAGAGCACAGCAGCTACTTAGCACACAGCATCACTGTGCCACAGTTTAGGAGAGGGAGTGAAGAACTAAAAATTCTTATTGAAAAGCCTATTGATAATACAAGGGGGAGTCAAGAGGCAAAACAGATCGTTTGTCCAGGACACCAGAGCTCACATCCTGACTGCATGAGACAGGATCTTCAATGACAATAAGTGCTCAGGGTCTTGGTTTTCACACCTCAACCATGAGACAGCCTCTTCAGAAGCACAGTAATTATACCATGAGGTGGCAACGATGCAGTACAGAGAGGGAAGAGGGGCCTCTGTTCAATCCCCAACACCACGTCCTACAACACTCAGGATTTTCCTGAAGTGTCTCTCCTTCCATGTACTGCCTCTGCCCCATTTGAGCTCTGACACCCCCACCACAATACGGTACATAATCTGACTCCAGAAACGTTTACTCTTGCCCTTCCTCCACTTGACTGAGAAGGGAAAAGTTCCACACCACATCTTAAGGAGAGGGAAATCCATGAGAATCTGTATCCAAAACTCACTGATTGAAAAGACATTCTCCTCTTCTTTGGTGATTTTACAATGTTCCAACAGCAAAGCTCCAATTGGCTAGAAAGAAATCCAAAGAGAAGGTTTAAAACAGCCTTTCCCATCGTTCAGCCAGTTCTATAAACATGCAAGTCATTGTCCTGAGAAAGAGAACACAGTGTGACGTGCGGAGGACAGTGACCAATTCATGAGAGAAAGGTATAACTAAGAGATGCTAATGCAGAAACTACATGTCCTAAGGTATTTTAGTTCTTTGGTGCTATCTAGGTATTCACAGCTCTTTCACGATTTCCTATGTTTAGGCTGTATAGCAGGTCTTCCACAGCAACTCAAGCGAGCGAAAATATTTTTAAAGATAGGAAGACACTGATAAACCACAAAAACTACCGAGGGATGGACTTCAGGGAAGGCATCATAACCCAAATAGAACTGAGTGAGTTTAATGTGGAGCGTTCTTTAGGCAGCCAATTTCTTTGTCTCTGCAGTCAGGTTTCACTGTATAAATATATTTTGTGCCTATTAGTATCTGTTCAGTGGTTTAGACGTCTATATTTGCTCAGTTTCATTTTGGTGATTTAATGAACAGCTCAGTGAGCTGCCCAAAGAGAGGTGAAGGTAAAAGTTTATTTCTAGTTCCCCAGAAACCAGTCTGCAAAGGAAGTTTGGCTGGAAGGTGCGAGAGGACAAACTGAAATCCAAATTTAGGTTTGGTAAAGAGAAAGCTTGAGACTTTGCAGGAGACTAATGGAATGTGTCAGTGCATTCAAACAATTCAATGTATTTTAAAAACAGTTTAAACAAATGAATTTCACCTGCAAAATTTGCAACTCATCTATTGGAGGACTGAGTGAGGGCATGAGCAACCAGAGAGCAAAGCTAAGCATAAACAAAAGTGAAACTGACTATTCTATTCTTTGTCTAAGCCGAATGAAACGCAAGAGACAGACAGAACAGAAAGGAAAGATTTTTTTAAATCAACTCAGTTTTAATAAAAGGTGTTATTTGTATCCCTTCAGCACACACTATTCTAAGCTTCCAAACTATTCTTGGACCATTTGGGATCATCTACCCCTAAACACAAAGGGAAATATTTATAGTGTTATGGCCAGGACCAGTAGCAGAAGCAGCCAAAAATCACATAACCAGCACTGGAGGGAAATCTGCTACTGAGAATGGCCTCTAGTCTTATGTAGTCAGAGCTCTGTGAAATCGTGTTAATCACCCAAGAGTGGTTGTGGAGTGTGGCATCTTCTTGGCCAGATCCTGTGATTGCGACTCTCAGAGGAGATAGGTAACAAGGAGAGAAAACCCTACTGAGAGTGCAAGGATTCTTAGGGTCACATGTATTTGAGATTGGCACAAACTACAAAAACATCACCCCAAACGCCTTGTTTTCAAGACTGTTAAATGGCATAGCAGCAACAGTGCCATACTGCACTCATCATGCACCTTATAGCCAAGCACTTTATAAAGTGCGTTTTATTACCACCAATGAGGAAACAAAGGCAAAGATGGATGAAACGACTTGCTCAAGGACACACATCAAGTCATTTGCAGGAACAGAACGCAGAAGTCTCCAGCTCTCCATTCCTCTGCTCTAGCAACCAGACAATGCCCTTGCACACTTATAAAGGTCCAAGGAATGAATATTAATAGAACACAGCTATTACATTGCTTCAGTTTTCTTTTTACTATTACCAGGTCTGGCACATAAGCAATGATGCAGTTATGGTTTACAAAGGAATCCCAGTTCTAAATTTAAAATCCACCTCACTAGTTTCACATAAATGAATTGCAGTCCCGCAGGAAAGCTTGGCAATGGCTGTGTTTCAGAGATTGTCCCTGGACCATAGCATCAGAAACACAGTGGCCAGGGTTGGGCGGTACAGTGGGTACTTATCAGCCCAAGCAGAGGTTTCATTATGTTTGTCAAACACTAATTGCGAACATCACCTCATGACTATTTCAATTGTACATTCTTCAGGGCAGGGCCCATCTATTACGCTGCATTAGTACAGTGCCTAGCACAATGGGCTTTTACTCTTGGTTGGTCCTTGGACACTGCAGTAATGAACGCATTAAAAAACAAGGCAGGTTCCTGTGGCACCAGCTCTAATCAGCATATGCAGCCAGTTTGCAGAAGCAGGTTATTTCCATACCTCTGCTTCATCTGTTCGGAAGTAGAAGAGAAAGTTGACCACAAGCTTCACGAGTCGTTTCTTCAGCACTGCATAAGAAAAGAGCATTCAGAAGTGGAGGATGGAGAGCTGGAGCTGTTTGGGAAGGGAAGAGACGGGCACATGCCATCCTCACTGGTACGCAGCAATGTGCTGCTAGGTTGCATCTCTGCCTCACAGATTAAATAGACCCTAGGGGGCAGTTCCATTAGAATTTAAGTCACCACTGCTTATTTAAGCAGCTTCTGGCATTTAATTCTCAGTTGAACAGCTCTTTGATGACCACACCTCAAGCAATTTTGAGTCCATCTTGCACTCACCAGCCTTAGCTAGGACATTGCTGATGAATTATAAAACTACAACCACGCATGCTTCCACAGCACCTCCCCTCTGGTAGGATCCCAATGCACACCACCAACCGTACACGCCATAGAAAGGCAGCCACCTGTAGGGCAGAGGGAAGCAGCCCACCCACTTACACCCCCTCACCAACACAGGGGGAGAGAGGAGAAGAATTCAGGGCTGGAGATACCAGCAAAAACTCCATCTCTTAGAGAAAGCACCTCCACGGTCCCTGATATCCGCACAGGGATATGCACAGTGCAGGGGGCTCAAGGGAGCTGCCTGGGGAGGAGGAAGGGGAAAGAGATGGCTTCAGCTGGGGGCGTGTGTACAAATAACTGTCTCCTGGCTAGGAAAAGTTAATCCCCACAAAAGAGCCCGTTCCTACTAGGCATAGGCACCCCCATCTTCCCACCCCCTCCCCATCCTATGGCTCACCCAACACACCCTCAGGTCCTGGGCCCCCCCAGCTCTTCCTCATCATGCCCCCTCCCCCTTTGGTCCTGGCTCAACCCCTCCACCCTACCCCCACCAATTATTCCCCCTCCCACTATACCCCAGCCCCTCTCGTTCTACCCGCTGGCCCCCGCCCCCCCAGGGGCTCTGGCCCTTGGCCCCGCCCCCCACCAACTTTCTCCCACGCAGCCCACTCCCACCCCCCCAAGCTTCTCCCCACCCGCTCCGGTCCCCACTCCCGACACACACCCCCGGACTTTCCGTCTCCCACGCTCCCCGCTCCACCCAGCCCCAGTCCCCCGATTTGGTCTTTTTTGCGCATCCACCAATGCCCCCGTCCCGCGCCCCGGCCCCCCCCCATCTTTCTACCCGCCGCCAGCCCCACTCCACACCCCCCAGCTTCCCTACCCCCGCTGCCCCACTCCCCTCACACCACCCCCCGGCCTGCTCCTCCCCCCGCAGCCCCGCTTCCTCACCGCCCCAGCTTCCCCCCAGTTCACCGCCCGCCCCCCCCACAACTTTTCGCTCCCCCGCTGCCCGCCGCTCCCACACACATCCGGTCCGCTCCCCCGCTCCTCCACCGAGCTCCGCTCCTCCCACTCCCAACTTTTCTCGCCCCCGCGGGCCCGCTCACAAGCCCCCACCTACCCCCCGCAGCCCCGCTCCCAAGCTCCTCCCCCGCGCGCAGCTGGCCTCCTCTCCCACCACTATTCCCTCGCTCCGCCCCGAACCGCTCCCGTCCCCCCCCGCAGCCTCCCTCCACCCCCAAGCATTTTCTCCGGCCCGCGGCCCGCTCCCGACACACACCCCGTTTCTCCCCTCTCCCTGCAGCCCGACTCCCCCTCTCCGGCTTCTCCCCCCAACGTCGGTCATCCCTACTCCCACAGCAGACACTACAACCCCCGGGCCCCGCTCCTCCCCCGCTATCCCCACTCCCCCTCCTCCAGTCTCTCCCTCGACAGGCCCTGCTCTCCACACACACCCGCGCTTTCTCCCCCCCGCATGCCCCCAACTTCTCCCTCCCAACCTCGCTCCTACACACACCACCCGCCCTGGGCCCCGCTCCTCACCGCTCCCCTTCGTGTGGGCACCGTCATACAGCGATCTCCGCCGCAGCTTCTCGCCGGCTGCCGCGCCAGGGACAGCAGCTCGCTCGCTCGTTAGCGCGAGCGCAACTGCGCCCAGCCGCTCCCGCGGCGCTCCTAACGGCCGCCCGCGCCGCCACCATGCCCCGGCCCCAGCCGCGCGCCCCACATACGCGAAGCTGCCCGGGCCCCGCCCGAACCCGGAAGCCTTTTGTCTCGGGCCGCTGACCCCCGTCGCGACCGTTGCACGCTTCCCCCCGCGTGGGAAGCCGGAAGTGCCTCCTCCCGGTCCGCTGGGGCGAAAATGCGCGTGCGCAGGAGGGCCTCTGGGGAGAGAGAAGCGCGAGCGCTGGTGAGGGGGGGGGTGTAGCTCTCGAGGAACGCGAGCTGCCCTCTTGCGTCGGGGGGACTCCGGCCCGCTGGTGGGCGAGGGAGGGAGCTCGGGCCCGGCTGGTTGGGGAGGAGCTCGGGCCCGGCTGGGTTGGGGAGGGGAGGGGGAGCTCTGGGCCCGGCTGGGAGGGGAAGGAGCTTGGGCTCGGCTGGGTTGGAGTGGGGGGAGCTCCGGGTCCGGCTGGGGTTGGAATGGAATCCGGGGCCCGGTGGTGGGGTGGAGCTCCGGGGTCCGGCTTGGGGTGGGGGGGAGCTCTGGGCTCGGCTGGGTTGATGGTGGGGGGAGCTCCGGGCCCGGCTGGGTGGATGGTGGGGGGAGCCCGGGCCCGGTTGGGTGGGGTGGGGAGCTTCGGCTCGCTGGCAGAAGAGGGAGGGGAGTTCCGGGCGCCGGCTGGTTGGGGAGGGAGGGGAAGCTCTGGGGGCCGGCTGGGTTGAAAGCGGGGTCGGGGGGAGTTATTCTGAGAGGCCAGTTAGTCTCATGCATGATGGATCTGGTTGGTGCTGGAACAGGGGAGCTCAGTCCCATGAGATCTCGTCGCCGGGCGGAGGGCAGGGCGTTGACGTCAGGCTTGTTGTCCCCTCGCTGCACTTGAGGGGAGTGGGGGTTGTGTGGGATTCAGGGCAGGGGTCGGTTCTTCCTTCTGAAAATCAGAGGCCACGTTTCGCCACCGTTTTCAGAGGGAACGAGCAGTCCCGGCCCCAAATTCTACATGTGCCAATGGGAGCTGTGATCGCTCAGCACCTTTGACAATCCAGCTTCTGTCCTTAAAATGCCGGTCAAGTCTAGTGACTGTTCTCCAAAGCGTGAGGCAGCACCTCATGTAGCTTCCAGGCATGGCATCAGGAGCAGAGCTGAGCCCCAGAGACTGAGGCGATGGCTCTGCTGGGGTTTGCAAACTGGGGGTTGGGACCCCTCAGGGGGTCACAAGATTATTATATGGGTGCTTGTGAGCTGTCAGCCTCCACCTCAAACCCTGCTTTGTCTCCAGCATTTATAATGGTGTTAAATATGTAAAAAAGTGTTTTTAATTTATAAGGGGGTGGGGTTGCACTCAGAGGCTTGCTATGTGAAAGGGGTCACCAGTACAGAAGTTTGAGAACCACTGATGCACACCATGGCTACTTACGCAACTCAAAAATAAGCATGTTCATTTGTGCAATATACTAAGTGTACACTTACTCACAGCAAGCTGCTGTTAATGAGGATTATTACGTTATCATGCAGTTATGCCCTGAGGCCCCACTCAGGACCAATGCTTTGGCGCTTCAGGTAGCAGTGTACAAACACCTCTGATGGCATGGTATCTGCCTCAATTTGCTTATAGTTGATGTCCAGTTTTTTCTGCTTATTGTTTAGTTCTTGTATCGTTTGGTTCTTTTATGTATAAAATACTTGAAGAGGCAATGCAAGATATAGTACTTACCACAAATAATCAATGATTTGCAGCCATGCTGAATTTCAAATTGTGTTACATGTCCAACTTTTACAACACAGATCTGGGCCAGCAGACATGCCCACTAATTAACTAGTAGCTTTCAAACATTTTTGCCTCATTCCTGAGTCTATTAAATATGTCAGTCAAAAATGCAGACTCTTGTAACGGAGAAAAATATGTAAAAGTAGCCAGGAAAATGAAATCACCTGTGAAACTGCCCAAGGCTCCCATTGAGCCATTGTATTAGGTGCACTAATGCTGTTTGAGGTTGCTGATTCTGACCCTGCATCACTTCCTATTGTGCATAGTAGCCAGCAGGCTTTATGCTGGAGAAATTAGGTTGGAAAACTTGGTGAGCAGGTCGGATGAGAGAGAGCCTGCTAGCAGATCTTGGGGAATTGAGTAGCAGAAGAATTGGTTACTACCTTATTCAAAGGCTGCTCTGGAATCTCTAGTTTGAACATGGCAGGAGATGAAATTCAACCAGAGTCACTTCAACGCTTGACCGCTTCTGCTGGACTCTCTCTGCAGTCCAGCTGCCAATGAAGGAGCATAGTGTAGCCTTTAAATAACAGGGATTCAGTGTGAATTGTACTCTTTATTTTTTCCCAGGTTCCTCTTCTCACCTAAGTCACTTGAAGCACAAAAGCCCCAATCATGGATTTTCAGCATCGCCCTGGAGGTAAAACTGGGAGTGGAGGCGTAGCCTCCTCTTCAGAAAGTAACCGAGACCGCAGAGAGAGGCTTCGGCAGCTGGCTTTGGAAACTATTGACATCAACAAGGTGAACTTTGATCTCATCATGTACATAAAGAGAAGTAGACCTATTGAATCTTACCAAAGAGATGTGTTACAGGATTGCCATAAACTAAACAGGTGATCAGGGAAATATTTTTAAATAAAAGTGGGTTTCAGCTTTTAAGGAAGTAATATGTAAATGGGCATAGGGAATGAGTATTACGCTGCGCCAAATTCCAGGACTTGCTATATTCAGGCCAAGGTCAGTACCAAAAAAGAACCCACTACTAGACTGAAGGATCAGATGCTATTTCATTTGTATTATCCTGCAGACTTGTAGAGCTAAATATGACTCCTGTGTATCAATGGAAAGCTAAGGTGTTGGTCTTTCAGATCATGTGATACTGGATCTTTAAAATTAGTTCCATGATTTTTCTAATGATCCTTTTTTCTTTCTCACCCATACCCTAGCCCTCTCCTAGTTCAGATCTGATATGGTTGTTCAGTGGATGTTACCTCTCAAGCTTAGAGTTAAATCCAAAAACTGGGGTTCCCATTTTCTGAAAATTATAAAACATTGTTTCTTCATTCTAGCTTTCCTCCACGTAATGGGCACTAAAATCAAGTCAGTCTTGAAAGTGATACGAAATAATGCAAGACTATAAGCAGAATGATGTAATTGACTTTAAAGTCCAGTATCATGCAGCTTGAAGATGCTAGATGTGATTTGTTCAGAGCAGTAAAACTCTGCCAGGGCCAACAATCTTTTTGTAAGTGCTGATCCTGGCCCAGGGATTAGAGAGAGAGAATTCTGATCTTCTGACCTGTTGTGAAGGGTTTTAAAGACTGGACTGAAACACTGTCATTTGATCACATAAACAGTACACCTACTTTGATTGCAGACTTCTCCAGATAGGACCATACTTTTCCATTGTCCTTTGTACAGCATAGATCCATGCAGTTGATGCTTAAATACATTCTTTTTAATCCTTCTGAAAGGAATGTTAGTCTCATAATTGAAATCAGTGAGCCTAAGATTCCTCTCTCCAGTCCAGGAATGATCTTGCGTTAGGTATGCTAATTACCTTTGTCTGAAAATTCAGTGTACTGCAGGTTGCTGATATTTGCATGTGACTTCTCTCATTCAGTTCTTGTTCTCTTGTCCTCTCCTTAGGATCCTTATTTTATGAAAAATCACTTGGGTTCTTATGAATGCAAACTCTGCCTAACGCTGCACAACAATGAGGTGAGTTGAGCATCTGCCTGCTGATCTTAATGAAAAACCACCGTTCTAGAATTGCATCGGGCTCTGGCAAGTTTGATTCAGAGCTTGTGGGGGGCGGTGAGAGTAAAGCACGTTTAAACTTCTGCTGTAGATCGGGTGCTCTGGTTTTGTGCACGTTCTACACATTATTCAGTGCAAATTCTTCTGCCATACAAAATATGATGTTGATGTTAAGGGGACCCTAAATATGAACATTATTAGGGAGCAGATCCAAGAATAGCCCAGAAACTGGCATCCATCTTCAAAGCAATAAAATGTTAGCTTCCTCTCAGGAATTTCTGAATGCAATATCTTTTCATGTTGCGCTGTCTCTCAGCATTCCTTCTTAATGTGGTTTTCCTCTTCAGAGCAGTTCTGTTTAAGCTTTCCTTTGAATTAATCCAAACTGTTCTTGTGTTGGATGTGTATTTGAATAAACTTCCAGTGGGTCAAATTCAATTATTCATCAAGCTTGAGTGAATGTCTTTAGGCCTTCTGTCTACTCTGCTGTTGAGTATAATAGAGACACTGTTGTGCTGTCTTCAGATGTAACCCCTTAGAGATGGTCTGATTTCCAAGGGGATGACTCCTACGAACTGGCTATTTTTTGTTTTGATTTGGAGGACACTGGATAAAACTTGTCCCTGTATCTCACTTTGTGACAACAGGTTCTTATAATACCTAAGACCAGTAGAAATGTATCCATGAATTAAAAATAAAAAAAACAACAACAGTGGAAAGGTTTTATTAGGCTGAAAACCCTAAATTGCGTTTGCAGTGCACCACAGCACAAAGCTAGTGCAGGCAAGCTAGAAAGTGGTTGCTGAGAAACGGAACAAAATAAGTAAATTTGCCATTTCATATTATTTCACTTTTAATAATAAAAAAATTGTGAAGACCCTTAAAGACGTCTGTCTTTTTTTAAAAATTGATTAACTTGACAGTTTCTTTGTAAGAAGGAGCATAATTATATGAATTGGGGTTGGTTTTCATGGGCGGGGGGACGGGGGTAGATCCAGACTCTTGTCTGAAGCAAGTACCACCCCACAGCTCTGCTGTCAAAATACCTTCACAACTCCCTGTGTGGTCTGTTACCTGACTGCCAGTTCCTGAACTGACCATTGGGTGTGTGGGAGGGAAAAGGGACAAGACTTCCCAATGTGGGTTGTGAGAAGTGGAGGGTTGGGTTTCTTGGGGACATGCAAGAGAGGAAGGGGTTGGTGGTTGAGAGTTGAGTTGTGGAAGGGATGAATGAGGCCCTGAAAACAAAAATATACATTGTCCAGGTCCTCAGTGCAATTATAAGGAGGAATAAATTTTCTCTTTATGCTGTAAAAGTTAAAATGTCAGCATTTCTTAGTTTCCTTCACAAGGCACCTTAACTCCCAATAGTATCTCATCTGTGACAGTTGGATACCTCCCAACTTACTGTCATATTTAACTTTCTTATGTCTTGTTTTGTTGCAGGGAAGCTATTTAGCACATACTCAGGGGAAAAAGCATCAGACCAATTTGTAAGTTCTTAACTACAGCATTTTCCAGTCTCTGGACATTTTAAAATACACACTTACTCTTTAATATGTACTGGGTATAAGTTTTAACACATACTTCATCCCCGAGTTATTTGTTTTGCAGTAGAAATCAGAGAGCAAACTTAGTTTTGCTGTGTGCAGGCGGTGAAACAGTCTGGTTTGGTTTTTAAGCTTCCCTCTTTCCCTGGGTGCAGCCCATTAAGTAGTTCTTGTTCTCAGTCTCATGTCTTATTCTTAAGTATTGAGTGATTCAAGTGGCTGAACACAAGGTGGCTGCCGCTGATGGTGAGGAATATCTGGGAAGCTGTTACACCAAAACACATTGTACCTGACAACACTAAAATCCAAATATGTTGTAGCGACCAGCAGGCATGGAACAGTTGTGATCTATATGGTGGCTAATTCTGTGACCTTACAAAGCAAGTTATGGGTCTTCTGCAGTACAAAAATAACTTTCTTTAGAGCATTCTGAAAGTGAGCAAAAGCTCATGAGCGTGGGGGATTTGAACGTAGAGTGAAAGTTGGATAAGCTGTTGGATGACATTTTAGAAGCTTGCTTCCAAGGAGCCGAGCGATGGAGTGGCTCAGGGTGCTAGCCTAGGAAGAAGGATGGCCCACTGGTTAAAGCATTTGCCCAGGATGTGGTAGACCAGGTTTAATCCCTTGCCCTGCCACAGACTTCAGGGGTAAACTTGAGCAAGTGTCTGTGCCTCAGTTCTCCAACTCTAAAATGGGAAACGTGGTACCCAGCCTCACAGGATTGTTGGGAGGAGAAATGCACCAAAAGATTGTGTGGCGCCATACGATCTCCATTACTATAGCGTCTAAATCCTTAGATAAATACTGTTTCATGTCCGGAGCCTTTAATCCACGTGTCAAGACACCACATTCAGCTTAAGGTTATTCAGTATGGCTCAGTTGACGGCCTTTGCTAAGGGGAAGCTGTGGATCACAGTTAACCTTGATTGACGGAGTGGAGTACTGGGTCTGGGCCATACCATATCTTTAAAAATAAATATATAAATAAAAATTGAATGCTAATAAATAGCGTGGTGCAGAGGGGTTGGGGCTCCCCTCAGTATGTCCTTCTCAAGCCAGTGCTGTTGTGCCCTTAATTTCACAGGCACTAAATTCACCCACAGAATTAAATAACAGAAGTGCCCTTGATTCAGTTGGCAGGAGCCTGAAAGGTGGAGCAGCTTCATGTGCTAAGTGGAATATGACACATATGGGAGCTCCTGGTTTAGCACCGTTGCAGTGGTGGGTTCGGATTCACAGCCCTGGGGGCTGTAGTTCTCTGCATCAGGAAAGGGGTTGGAAGGAGATGGATGGCAGGGTTTCAGGGCTGGAGAGAGTGCTCTGAATGGAAAGGGTGACATTCCTAGGTGTAGTTAGATGATGACCTTCTCCTCTCCTGATTTTAGGGCTCGCCGAGCTGCGAAGGAAGCTAAAGAAGCCCCTGCCCAACCTGCACCAGAAAAAGTCAAAGTGGAAGTGAAAAAGTTTGTGAAAATTGGACGACCAGGTTATAAAGGTAGCTAGTGACTGGCATGTCTGTTACATCAGGGTACCTGGTGCTCTTTGCTGTTTGCTTGGAGTGCAATGCGGTGGGTGGGTATTAATTATAAATAAGCCTTTTAGCAGATCTGGTCATAAATGATAGACCCTCGTCCCTCTCTCCTTGCATTGTTTTGTTTGGCCATAGAATGACTCTGTCCAGCTGGCAGTCAAACAAGGGCCTGTTCAGTAATACGTTGGTAGTCACGATCTTTCAGCTGTTACAGCATCAGTGATGCAGGAGGTGAACAACATCAGATGGGATCTGGCTCTCCTCTGCCACCTACCATTGTATAAGTGTCCTCCTTTCTTTCCACAAATGCTGAGGGTCACTAGTGAGGTTTGTAGTCTCAGATTTGCTGTCATAAATAGATAGCTAAGGGTTAATGTTTCTTTTACCTGTAAAGGGTTAACAAAGGGAACCAAACACCTGACCAGAGGACCAATCAGGAAACTGGATTTTTAACTGGATTTTTTCAAAGTCAGGGAGGGAATTTTTTGACTCTGGAGTCTTTCTTTGTTTCTCAGCTATGGAGAAGCTTCTTTCTTCTTCTAATCTTCTGTGTCCAACTTAATAAGTATAAGGTAGAAAAACAATATAAGCTTTTATGTTGTTTTGGGTGTGATTTAACATGTGTGTAACTTGCTGAATGTTCCTAAATCTGGATATATCTTTTGAAATCAGACTGTTTTTTCATAGAATTTTTCTTGTAGCTAATAGCCCTGTATTGTCATCTATGTGTACAGAAAATATGTTTGTCTTTTTTCTTTCTTTTTTATATAAAGCTTTCTTTTAAAAAAAGCTAGTTTGAGTTTTTTCTCTGTCTAATGGAGAGAAAGGAAAAACGGGGGAGGGAACAACACTACGCTCTGTCGTTTCAACTCTCCTAAGTGTGCCAGGGCGGGAAAGAAGCTAAGGAGGAGGAATAGAAATCTCTTTTGTGTCCTTGTATTTGGAGTATGTCTCTTTGTGGAATAGAGGAGACCATGCTTCTGGCGATTGTGATGTAAAGAGATTGCATCAATACTCCAGGTGTATGCCCAGATAGGATAGTCTGTGGGAGCAGAGAGAAGTGGGTTATTTCCCTTTGTTGTAGGCTCAGGGTTTCTGAGTCTTGGGGTCCCTCCAGGGAAGGTTTTGGGGAGACCAGAGGGGGCCAAAACCCTGGAAATTTTGGATGGTGGCAGCGAGATCAGATCCAAGCTGGTAATAAGCTTGGGGGAGTTTCATACAAGCACCCAGATTTTGGACGCTAAGGTCCAGATTTGGGAAAGATGCATATGATATTTGCCCACCCATTTTTATTACAAAAAATAAAAATAATCCTATGGCACTTTTCATAGAAATGAGGCTTTGTCATTGTGTTCTTGGCCAAAACTTCCCTTCTGCTGCTTCCATGTTGTGTCCCCTTAGCTCCACTTGTTTTGCAGTGTGCTGTATGTCAGTTCTCTGCCTCTGCCCCAGAAGTGTCTGCGCTTCACTCGTGCTATATGTATAGCCGAACACTTTGGGTTAAAAGCTATCAAATAATGTAGAGTATTAAGAACACTGGAAAACTCTGAATGTTTGCACAATTGTAGTTTCTCTGGAGTGGTGCTGTTTGCAATACTATCTGTTCCTAAAACAGGATTGGTGTCACTCCAGCCTCAGTGCTGTATTGCAGGGGTTTTCAACCTTTTTTCATTTGTGCTCCCCTAAAAAATTTTGAATGGAGGTGCTGGCCCCTTTGGAAATCTTAGACACAGTCTGCGGACCGCAGTTTGAAACCATTGCTGTATTGAACTCATTCATTGTTCTATTACAGTGACCAAACAGAGAGATCCGGAAATGGGCCAACAGAGCCTCCTCTTCCAGGTAAGGTATCGTTAACCTCGTAACTCGAGAGATGCTAGTAAAGGAATTGCTCAGCTGGAAGTTCCCAGCAGGGTGCATTAGAAAAGAGAGACCGGCATTGTGGGTCTTGGCTCAGTACCTGGTAGACACGTTCCCACACAATTAAAACCAGCCATCCTAATATTCTTGACATGGGCTGAGGACTGAAGGGGCCCTGGAGACGGAACAACCCTCTTGTTCCTAGGAATAGTCACTGTAGGACTGTGGTTTGGCACATTGGCACGGATGCCGGGGGAGACTCACTGCTGGTCCTGCTCCTGATGATGCTGTAACTATCATTTGGGTGACTAGTGGAATCCATGACCAAGGCTGTCAAGCTGGTTTCTTTCACCAGCAGTAAATATCCTTCGTATAGAGATGTTAGTATATGTATTGGTCTTTCTTTATAACCTGGAGTCTTTTGCTGAGAGAAGGAGGGAGGAGTGAGTCTGTATCTCATGTTGCAATATCACCCCACAGATAGATTACCCAGAGATTGCTGAAACCATCATGCCTAGACATCGGTTCATGTCTGCATATGAGCAAAGGATTGAGCCCCCAGACAGACGCTGGCAATACCTTTTGATGGCGGCAGAGCCCTATGAAACCATTGCTTTCAAGGTACAATTTAAGGGCTTATTGGCTAATAGTGATTGGGAATGTGTCACATAGACTTTAAGGCCAGAAGAGACCACCACGATCACCTAGTCTGACCTCCTGCATGTTGGTCTCTCTGCCACCCCATGCATTTTTGTTGAGCTAAGAGTGGGGAATAAAGAGCAGTGCAGACCTGTGCCATTGAGCCTGTGTGGATGGGGGGATTGGTTGGCAGTGTTGAAAGAGGAGGGCGAGCACAGACTCTTGGACCACCTTTTGGGATTAAGAGGCATGTGGCTGAGAGCACGGAAACCAGGCCATCTGGGCAGCCGAGGAATTCTCTGCCTCGAGCACAGAAAGGTGCTCCTGAGTCCTTCTTGTGCAGGTGTTATGAGGAGCCGTTTTCTGTCGATACACTTGCCCTTGGCAGATATGAAAGTGACTTAATTCCTCCCCTCTGTCTATTAATGTCTGATACTAGCACATCTCACAAAAGCTGGGAATAGCTCTGTTTATCTGGCAGCTCTAGTGCTTAAAAAAAGACCCTGGAGCTAATCTGGTGGTGCTAATAATAGCTCTTCACTCCTTTTGTTACAGGTGCCAAGCAGAGAAATTGACAAAGCAGATGGAAAGTTTTGGACCCACTGGAACAGAGAAACCAAACAGGTAGCTGGTGACTCACATGTCTCACTTCTTTGTGAGGGAGTGAAAAGATAATTGTGGGGAAGAGGGGGGCACTGGCCAGTAGTTACCAGTATCCTAGCACTGATACTTCATGTTTCTTCAGTGTTGAGCCTCAGCGCTGGTCTGCTGAGCTGCTTGCAGGGCCAGGTTCTGAACTCCAATCTCCAGTGTGGGCTGAATGCTTGGTGATGGGTCAGGCTGATTGATTACATGTATCCAGTTTCCTAAGGACACTGGGCACAAAGACAGCGTGTGCTGGAGCTCTTCTTTCCTTGAGCCTGTGCTCAAAATTCTGTTTTCTGTCTAACTTATCTAATGTGTCTTTGGTATGTGATGTGAACTTCCTTGGCTCATCTGAGTTACTAAAGGGGCAGGTGTCCACCCCTCCTCCACCACCCCGAAGAAAAAAAATTTTTAATGGAGACATTCTATCTCCTAGAACTGGAAGGGAGCTTGAAAGGTCATTGAGTCCAGCCCCCTGCCTTCACTAGCAGGACTAAGTACTGATTTTTGCCCCAGATCCCTAAGTGGCCCCCTCAAGGATTGAACTCACAACCCTGGGTTTAGCAAGCCAATGCTCAAACCACTTAGCTATCCTGCCCTCTGAAGAACAGTTTCAATAAGCCTCATTATTGGCATTCTCAGCAGGGAGATGGAGATTTGAAGGGATCATCAAGACTGAACTCCTCACCCATAGAAGGGGTCCCTTCAGGTCAGGCTGAAGTGCGCTTTGAGGAAGCTAGTCCAGGAGGCAGAACTTTCCACAGGGAATGCGCTGACTTAGCAGCCGCACAGCACCAAGGAACCAATACATAGTAGCACCATGCACTGCCACTAACGTGCGCCAGCGACTGTGGGGGTGAGGTGGCCACACAGTATATACATGAGAATGCTGGGCACAGTGTAGCAGGGATGGGATGACATAAACAGAGATTGGGTTCTGCGTAATCACTAAACGAGTAGCGATCAATTTCACATCCAAAGAGAGTGTTTCGGGGTATTTAGAATGAGAAGTGGGACTGTGTTTGGTGCAAGCCCAGGGTTTGTCTGTTGATGGAGAGGCTGAGTGTGATGTGATCCCACACCTAAGGCTGGACGTATTAAGCATAATGTTTCAATGGTTAACCCTGTTTCTTGGGGTCCTGGGAGAGAACATGGCAGGGCAGCCACCTTGGGACGTTCCCAAGCTGTTTTGTTGATTGAATCTGTCCGTGTTTTTTTATTTTTTTGCCGTAGTTTTTCCTTCAGTTCCATTTCAAAATGGAGAAGCCTCCAGCTCCCCAGGCCATCCCTCCTGGACCCCCCACTGTGAAGAGGCCTCCACCGCCCCCACTGATGAATGGCTTGCCCCCACGACCACCTCTCCCGGACTCCATGCCGCCACCACCTCCTCCTCCAGGCGGCATGACCTTGCCACCTATGCCTCCCTCTGGACCTGTACCGCCCCCAGCACCACCTCAGCTGCCACCAGCTCCTGGGGTACATCCCCCTGCTCCTCTGCCCCCCATGATGAGACCACCACTTCCTACAGAGGGGCCAGGAACTATTCCCCCCCCACCTCCTTCCAACTGAAAAGCTCCTCCTGGACTCTTTTCCCAGTGGACTCCTTTTGATTTGTGTTTAATTACAAACTGTTATTTGCTCAGAGGGAAATCTTTGTCCTTTTTATATGCTAATAGCGTTGCCTGCATCCTGTAGGTTCATTAAAAGGCTTTCTATGTTGTTTTTGTATCTATGTCTGTTTCTTTGGGTTAAGAATGTTGCCTGTATTCCCCCATTAGTAGCATTAAAGGGCCCAAGAAAATGGGTAGGTGGGAGAACATTGTCAGCCTTGCTATCCTCAGTGGTATATATTCGAAGTTATAATCCAATCAATCGGAAAATAAGTAGAATTCTCATGAAATCTCAACTATATAACTGAATTAACCATGAATTAAATGTACTTAAAGTAACATCAGCTCAGTCTCATGAGTTCCAACACAACACTTCTCCCGGTATTTTGCTTAGCAAGGGAGTCATAGCATTTGGGAACTGTTCCATGCTCTATATTGTCACTTAGGATCACCCCCCCTCTCCCCCCCACACATGAAAAACGTTTGTGGGATTCCCTGACAGCTGGCTTTCCCCTGGCTGTCTCACCCACTCCAGAATTTAATCTTGTACTGGCCTTCTGATGAGCATGTACAGTGTGGTCTAAATTCAGAGTTGGTCTGAGACAGTTCAACTCCTGTAGATTTAAGTGCAGTTGCACTTGTTTTGCGAAGTTTGGATCTGGCCATGTGTATCTCAGCAGACTTTTGATAGAAGTAGATTTTTGCCCTGTGGGCTGTCTCTTGCTGCATCTTGTAGACCCAGTGCAGAAGCTGTACAGTGATTCTGTCTGAGAACTTAGATGGCTTGTGTCAGACAGCTGTGGGCAAGGTCAGTGTAAAGTAGAATTTTGAAGTGAACAAAGCCACAAACATATTTTTAAAATGAAAACTGTGTGTTTTTTAACTTGTAGAACAATAGTAAGAGGGATTTCTCTTAAGATGAGCTGGTGCTCAGCTGGTACCCTGAAACCTGCATCTTAACAGCCTATATGGCTTGAATCTGTGTCTATCAGGTTGAAATATCTTACCCTGAGATTGGTTGGAGGCTGTCACTTGTGAGTCTCTCAGTAGAGGAGAACTCTGAGCAAACAAGCCCTTTGGTCTATTCCCAGACCGTGGTCTCCAGCGCTGAGGCAGATTGAGAGTCACTGTGCTGTATTTAGCTCATGAGTATTGCACATTGACCCTGTGGACCAACAGAAAGGTCTGGCTGTGCTTTGAACTTGGTTTTGAAGACCCATGGGCATCAAATTTCCATGGAATAGATATGGCCAGGCTTAGCCGTTTGGTACTGTTGGTATCCGAGAAGGTAACAAGGAGAAGTTGCCAGTAGTTGTTATGGCCCAGTGGGGATGGTCTATTGCAGGATTATTCCCTATGTTCTCTAATCCAGTCCAGTTTTTGTCTCAAGGTCTGAGGCTTTCATTACTTTCCTTGGGAGACCCCTTCCTGATGCTCCTGCAGAATGAAATATTTTAAGACCCAAGCACTGAGTTTTTTGGGAGGAGTTGGACCAGAATGCGAATCTTTTTGAGGTGACCTCTCTAAACTGTCTGCAGAATGGAAGAGCTGGTGCTCCCAGTAATGGGCAACTTCCCAGTAGAGAGAGAGAGCTGATCAGTCTAAGCCTACCTTCCCTCAGTTTCTTCCCATTCCCCCTACTTATACCCATCTCTTCCTGTCTAAGCAATTCTGACCCCCTGGATGTTTCAAGCCCTAAGAGAAATGTCTGCCAGTCCCAGTGAAGATTCAAGCTGGACTGGCCTTCTTTCTCCACACCCTTCTTTAAAAACATCTTAAGTCAAGGACGAGCATCCCTATGAATAAGGTAAACAGCTTTAATTTTATAACATTTCCAAGCACTAGATGCGATGCCAAAAATAGAACAGAAAAACTCCTTTGAATCGGCCCTCCCTCCTTAATAGCACATTGGCCTCTGAATTTTTCTCAGGGGAGGTGTGTTGTGCATTGTCAACCCAAGGTCACTTTGTTTGAACGGAGATGCAGTCCTCCCCTTACATAAGTGTTTCGAGGGATGCACTCGAGTAACTAGCCTCAGCGTTCAGAGCTGCTCAGAGCTGGAACATGAGGCCCGTGCTTGCAATGGCTTTGCGGTGCCTGCTGCTGCTCCTCCCCTCAACTGCTCTGCTTAGAAAAGGAGGCGTTGGGGGAGGACTTTCACTTGCTGAAGAACTGGAAATAACCTTTTCAAAGGAGTCAGGACTTGGAGAGGAGCGAAGACAAAAGGAAGATGGAAGCATATATGAAGGAGCAGAACCCAACTTAATGCCATTGACGTCCAAGGCCACCACTGCTACTCGTCTCCTCTTGAAGAGTGACAAGCCAGATGATGCCAAAAGAGCAAAATGCCCTCAGCTCATCCCTGAGGAGGCAGTTTTCCCAGTTCTGGGGTCAGATTCCAGCCTCCCACCTTGGTCCGTTGGTGGGCTAGAAGGGCCAGTGTGCAGAGTGAAAATGGGCAGGAGGTACGGCTTGGGCCAGAGCCACTTGGAAGTTGTGGGGGTCCTTACCAGCTATGAAAGCAATTTCCTCAAGGTGGTGAGACGTTCAAGCTGGGATCAAGGCCAGCTGGAGACCTTTGGAATCTGTCCTGCTGGGGAGACCCATTCTGCTCTCTTGTCTCTGAAACACATCAGTGCTCACTTGGCCGACCCAGGGGAGAACAGGTTCCTTGTGCTGCATCTTGAAGAAGGTAGGTGCTAAGAGACCCCTGAACTGACTGACTGGGTTGAGAGAGATGCTCAGATACCATGTTGATACACGTGGTATTACCCAGCAAATTACTGCTTTGCACGCTAAAGAGAGGGGTTGGTAGAAGATGGGAAGGGGAGCCCCTCTCTGAGTAAAAATTACCTTATCAGTACAGTAAACTTCCTATTTGTCCTTACCCACCATCTGAAGTGTGGTGATCACCTCGAGTGTGTGTCCCCATCATCAACAACCTCCCATCCTCTGCTTTGACTTCCAGTGCTGCTGGGTTAATGGACTCCACCACTGCCCTTGTTCCTGGCCCTCAAGGGCCATCTCACTCATTCCGCCAATATTTACGGTAAAATCCAAAGGATCAGTTTAGACCATGTTCTCTTACTGGAGAAAAGAGCGGGGAGGGAGGATATGTTCCTAAAGATGGCAACAATGTTCTTGCCTGCTCTTAACAGTGACCCAGTTCATAGGAGCTCTTCATACCCCAGCAGTGGGCCTGGCATAAAATCCTAGAAAGAGCTGATTGCTGAGAACAATTCACTCTTGTTCTTTCCCTGGTAGTGTCAGTCTCCTGCGAAATGTCTCCAATCCTGTTCTTGAAGCATATCTCAGTCCTTGCTGCCAGGCTGAGTTTGCCTGTGTAAAAACCCTGCAGTTCCTCCTTTGCAGTACATGGCACGAGGATTCTTAAGCAGGCAAATGTGAATGGATCTGTCCAGGTGTAGCACCCCTCACACTTACCCTGGGGTGGCTGTGAGGAAAGGGCACCATTGAGACTCTCCTAAATCAGTGAGGTTCTGTCTTTGGCCCTGTTCACCCTGGCAGCCACGTCTGTCTGAGGGATCTCTTACCAGCAGCATTCTAGCATGGGCAAGGTTTTGACCTGGCTGAGAACTATGCTAGTTAAAGTGGGTGAACTTTCTTCCCACTCCCCTACACCCAGCCAACAGCATGTTTAAATATATAACACTTTGTGCTGGCTTGAGGTGGTCAGATTAGATGATCATAATGGGCCCTTCAGGCCTTAACATCGGTTTAGTCATGTGCAGCTGCAATGTCAGTGTTCCCTCACTTCACTTCTCCAGGTCAGGGGTGGGATCATATCCATGAATGAAAAGGGAATTCAGTCTCCAAGGCATGTCCATTCTTTTGGCCTCTCTGCTGAGCCTGCCTGTATAGTGGTGGCCGGCTCGGAAGCTGGGTTTTGTTCCATGGATACCTGCGTGGCATCCCTGAGCACCCAGCAGCTGTTAAACTCTGACTTGGGCTGGATTCGAACCAGCAACGCAGAGCTGAAGAGTGCTGTCCCTGGGCGGCAGTGCCCCGAGCGATCCAGTTCATCCTGAAGAATAGCTTTGTATTACCGTTCTCAGACAGAAGGAAATCTTGGGCACACTTGGTGAGAGAAACCACCCTATAATTGCTCCCAGGACAGTTGTATTTATTGTGTATGGCTCTGAATAATTTGTTAGTTCTGGCCTGGGGAAGCTTCCCAGGGCCTGTGAAACAGCAGGAAGCTTTTGCAGTTAACCATTTTTTTTTGTACTTTTTAAATGAAAACAAATTTGTCTCTCAATTTAGCAAAATGGTGTCCCCCACGCATTCAGCCATATTTTGCTGTATTATCACTGACGTTTGCTAGTTAGCACTAGTCATGTCACTCAATGCAAAGTTTAGGGTGTCCTTGCAAAGCCAGGTTTACAGAGGCTGTGTGGTTTGCTGGGTTGAACAGAGGCCTGGGAGTCAGGACCCGTTCAATTTAATCTTGGCTCTGATGCCTTTGCTAATGCTCTGATCTCTCCAGGATCACCACACCCATCACCACTGTAGTCAAGCTCCTGGCCGGACTCAACAGCACAAGTCACTTAGCCCAAGTTGGTACCCAGCAACTGAGATGCCCCAAATCAGTGACTGGTTCTAAAAGTTTTTGGTCTTAAACTCCCTCTGAAGCATCTGGCACCAGCACTGTAGGAAGACAGGATACTGGGGTAGATGGACCATTGGTATGGCTGTTCTGATGTGGGTGTCGCCCCTCCCACTCCAGCCCTCTGGTCCCTGCCTCTGAACAAGCGATAGCTTCGGATCCAGGATGTGCATTTTGCCAGAACTGGTTATCGTTAGGGTGAGTAATTCACCTTGCTCTGTGGCTTGGAGATCTTTGAGTGACTTCCCCATTACTGCTTCTCCTGCCTCCTCCTTTCTAGGAGCTTCCTAAATACTGTGTATAAATTAGTGGTGAGCCCCACCGCAATCAGTGGTAGGGTCTTGTGCACCTCTAAGAACAGGTTGTTACTGGAATAGCTTCTGCCAGAGAACGCATTTGTGATGTCCTCCAAGTGCATTATCTCATCTCCTTGAACGACATCCTGCTGTTACCGATTTCAGGAGGCCACACACCTATGCGCTTACTCCGGAGGCTACTGTGAGTGTGAAGAGGCATCTCTGGAGGGGCACCAGGGGTCCATCTTAAAGTCAGACAGCAGGAGAAGTGAGAGTCTGGAGAAACTAGACCGGTCAGAGTTTGAAAAGGGGGAAGGTTTCAGTCTTGGAATGAACTGGGTGCAGCATATGTGGGAGTCTTCTGCCCTCTGGACAGAATCAGAACTGCGGTGTGTTCTAGACCCCTACATAATGCTAAACATGGCAGGGTCTGGGCTTTTGAAGCAGGAGGATCTGGATTCTGTCCTCAGTGCTACTGAGATGTGGAGGCTGGACATAGTGTGCGGCATTGGAGGGCATCCCACTGAGCCCAGAGACCGAGAAATGGCAGCCAGGGGCAATGTGTAGGAGCAGCTGGGGTTTGTTAAAGTGGCATCTGGCCTAATCTCGGCTTGGAACAAGGGCAGGGCAAAAATTTCCTGAAATCCCATTGTATGGGCAGGGCAGCAGGAGCAAATACCTTCTAATGCCACCAGCAGACAAGGGGCTGGGGTAGATCCCTGTGGCAGCCCTGAAACCCAAGGAGCCTAGGAACTGGCAGTTCAGAAAGGGATCTGTTCAGCTCATTATCCTGGCGGCACCAGCTGCTTCAGAGGAAGGTGCAATAATCATAGCAGTGGGTGGTGATCTAGAATAACCTGCCTATAGGGGAAACAACTACTTCATCCCGGGCAGTTACCGATTGTCTTATGCCCTGCGACAGAGAGGTTTGTAACTCCAGTGGTTTTGTTTTTTAGCTAGTACCCGTGTGGATTCCTCAGCCATTATCACAGTCTCCCTAATCCTTTTTTTGGTGTCCCTTGAAAAACTTGGCCTCTGACATCTTGTGTCCAGGAGTTCCACGGGTTAGCTGCATGCTAAAGTGTATTTCCATTTACCCAGCAAGAGAGTCATGCTGTTTGTGTTGGCTTTTCTCTGGCAGTGAAGTGGGATGCAGAGACAAAGCTTAGGTTTAAGCTGGCTTTTCAAGAGGACGTGGGGCGGTCACTTGGAGAGCTCCAGTCTGCCTTGCTGGTGTTTTATCCTGGAATCAAGGAAAGGAAGGGCAGCAAAGCAAGAGAGAAGCTCCTGGCAGCAGGAGAAGGGCTGCCCCAGAAGCAGGTAAGCAGCTGCCCAAGGCTGGCTTTCTTTATCTGTTCCGCACAGCTGAGTGGTGGCAGGGCATGCTCCCGCCACCAACACGCCTTGTCCTAGATCACTAACAGGGCTCAGTCTTGACCCACTCAATCTTTGGCCCCCGCTGCTGCTAGCAAGGAGCAAGTAGCATCTGCCATGATGGGGGTTTTTGCAGCACAGGTCCCCACACTAGGAGCTGGATTGGGACTGGCACGGGCTACCAGCCAAGTAAGCACGTTGCTTTAGGTTGCATAAATCACTTTGCACCGTAACTTTTATTTTGTGCCATGATACTGGTGCCCGTCCCTCCACCACCTCCTCCATGGATTCTCTGGGAGTCCCTGATGTAGTAGGTGGAGATTTGGTGTGTTCCTGTAGGTGTCGCTCTTATCCCTTCATCCAAACTGAGGACTGTGGGAAAGACAAGGGAGGGGGATCTCTGTGTGCTGCCAGAACTTCCCATGCTCCTTGGTGAGGAAGGCAGAGAGCTCTCAGCTTCTCGGGGGGTGGGGGTTGCTCACTATCAATCCATCACCCAGTCAAATGACAGCACCACTCACCTGCCAGCACTCCCATGCTCCAGCCTCTCTAGCGTTGGCGTGCCAGGCTGTGTCCAGCAAGGGAGAGGCGGTGGTTACTCCTGGGAAGGGTGGCTCCCCAGCTGAGGCATCCCATGTAACCAGGCAGCAGGGGTGGATGCACCAACCTTGCTGTGCTCTCTGCCTCCCTATGAATCCACTGACAAAATGCGTCAAGTTGCCTGAGCTGCGAGTGGCGGCTGTAAAAATGGCCCTGGAGGGCTCTGTGTATATTGGCTGTTGGGGATTCTCACTCAGATGTGCTCACTTCACACGGGTGCAGGGTGACTGAACTCGTAATGACAGCCCTGGCTGGGTCATCAGTGAGGAATAAAACTAGCACCTCTGTATCTAAATGCAGGAGCCAAAGGACCAGTTCTGCTGGCTGAAGCCAACTCGTAACTGTGTGTGCGTGTTATCCCCACTGAAGGGGGGCACAGAGCCATGCTGTTAGCCGGCATTGCACCTAGCTGGGCTCGAGTACCCGAGCACCGGCTTCTGGTGCTAAAAGCAGCCGTGTGGATGTTCAGGCTCTGAAGCCTGGGGGGTGAGTGGGCTTCAGAGCCCAAGCTCTGGCCTGAGTGCCAGTGTCGACACAGCTGCCTTTCGTGCTGGACTCGGAGCGTGAGCCCTGCATGCTGGAGGCTGTAGAACTGGGCTCTGACTCCCGGCCGTGAGCTGCCATTTGCAGTGTAGCTGTACCCCGGGAGTGACTCTTTCCCTCTCTCACCTGGCCCGTCACCTGTGCTGAGTCTGCAGGCCGGATTCTGCCCTCGGTGACAACGGGGTTGGACAGGAGACACCAAAGGCTAAATTTGGCCCTGCAAGGGGACTCTAGGACAGTCCCATGGTGGCTGCACTTGAAGGACTAGACTCCAGCGCCCTCTCCTGGAGCTGGACTGGCCTTGCAGCGCTAATGGGAACAGACTCTGTTGTCTTCCACAGCTGGGCCAATTGGGCTCTGACACACACAGGGGGCAGAGCCATTGGATAAGGATGAGGCATTTTAATTGTCACTTTTCAGAGCAGAAGTGCCCACAAAGGGCTGGATTTCCAAGACCTCAGCTGCCATGTGGGCACTAAAACATGAAAACATGGCCACTTGGGGCGGGGGGAGGGGGGGGAAGTGGGGCAATTTGCCCCAGGCCCCGCAGGGACCCCCATGAGAATATAGTATTCTATAATATTGCAATTTTTTTTTTTATGGAAGGGGCACTCGAAATTGCTTTGCCCCAGGCCCCCTGAATCCTCTGGGCGGCCCTGCACTAAAATAAGCAGCCAGATTTTTCAAGTGCTTTCCATGAAGCAGTTCTGCAGCACCAGGCCGTGACTGGGGGCAGTGCCCCCTACAGGCACCCTTTTGCCTTTCACGTTTTTCACAGGAACCAGCCCTGTGAATATTAAACCCCTACCCTTGCCGCCTTCTCTCTCAGCACGGCTGCTCCGTGTACGTCCCAGAGCCAGGATTTGCTTATATCGCTGACGCAAACGAGGCTGTCACAGCTGATCCCACTACAGGAGAGTGAGCCTTGTGCATCTGCTGGCTTTCAGCTCCCAGGGGGAGTGCGCAGCCAGCTGGGTAGATCCGCTCTGCACATGTGCACTCAGCGTGTTTAAGCTGAACTGCTGAGAGGAAATAAATACAGAGACTTCTAATGGCGTTCAGATGTGTCCAGCCAAATCTTGCAGCCTTTACTTAGGCACAGCTACCTCTGACTGTAAGGTTTTGCCCTGTGTTGGGAAAAGGAGTAAATACAGGAGCCCTGCTGGAGACAGTGACCGAACTCCTGTTGCCTTCAGGGGGTAGTAAAGGACCTGTGCTGTGGCACAGCATAGCAGGCATGTCAGTGCACTCCCTTGGGACATGCTGGAGCACTGGTCAGGCTCCTCTGGCATTGAGCTGCCCATGGCTGGAGGAGGCAGCTGCTCACTTTCAGGGGTCTGCCACCCAGTCGGCTGCACAGGGAAAATCCTAGGCAGCTTAGAAGCTCCTTGTTTTTTTAAATCTGAATTTACAACCAAGCCCCAGGCTAGGTCGGCTCCATGTCAGCGTTGCCAGAATGGCAGTGTTGGAGGCAGCCCCCTGACCCTCCAGCACTAGGGTGAAATCATTTCAGGTCAGCAGGGGCTGGAAGCTGCCTCCCAGCTGCTCTGTGGCTGGTGTGGAGTGAGCATGCTGGGTCTCAGAGCTGTCCCCAGCAGGCAGAAAAACCCGTCAGCAAAAGGGCCAAGGCCTGAGTGGGCCATGGGCACTAAGCACCACTCCCAGCCTGAGACGGGAAGAGCGGGGGGGAAAGATGCTGTGGCCACTGCTCCAGACTCTGGCCCATTCCTTTTCCAGCATCTCCCAGTGCTGAACAGATGGAGCCCCCCTCGCCCTGTTCCCTTTTCTGATCTGTTCCCCAGGGGCACGGCCCTGCCTGCCCCCTCTCATCCCTGCAGCCCTGGGAGCAGCTCAGTGGATGTGCTGAGAAGCCTGCAACAGCCAGGAACAGATTATAATGCTGCGTGTGTGTAGATCCCTGAAGGAAATGGACAGAGCTGCCTTTGTAGTCAGCAAGGCCTCTGGTTTGCAGGCAGGGGGAGATCCAGACCAGACTGCTGTTCCCCTCCAGCTCCTGGACAGTCAGTTACCTCCGATTTATATTCCTTCATGCTCAGCTGCCTGGGCCTCTGCAGGCCCATCCCCTGGGTACAGTCTGGGCCTGCTGGGCTCTTGTCCCATCGTATGGGGTCAGCCAGGCAGGGACGGGTTTGTGTGCACCCACCCCTTCTGCTCTCTTCCACCTCCCCCGGGCTCTGCTCTCTCTGCAGGCTCTCTGCCTCTCCAGGGACACCCAGTACCTGCTGCTTGGGGCCTCGGTGATGTCTGCCATCCGCTCACACCGGCAGCTCAGCTTCGACGTTTCCTTGGCAATCAGGCGTCCCAGTGACGGAGGTACGAGGAGGGGCTCCTGGGCAGCTGAGAGTTCTCTGATGGCTGGGGGGCCTGTAGCCCATTGGGGTCTCGAGCGTGATGGCAGAAAGAGCTTCCACTGACTGGCTGCTGTACGCAAACACAGAGAAGTTATCCGTGGAGGCAGTGCAGCCTAGGGGTTAGTGTGAGGGGAGTGGCAGCCCAGACTCCTGGGTTCTATCTGGGGCTCTGGGGGACCTTTTGAAAGCCCCATCATTTTCATCCCCAGCTGTAGTGTGAGGACAACTGTGGGCTCCACCCCAGGGGCTGGGTGGGTGTCTGGGGAGGGTACCAAGCCCCTTATTGGGAAGGGGTGTCCTACTGCTGCTGATTTCCCCCTTCTCCATCTTCTCCACTCCCTGCCAGGCTCCCTTCTGCCCCCCCTGGAGGCCCAGCAACTGCTCTTCGGTGCTGACGAGAAGTGTTTCACCAGAATGACCCCAGCCTTGCTCTTGCTGGTGAAGCCGCGGTGCGAGGAAGACGCCCCGTCCCCCTCTTCCTTCCTCTCAGTGGGTGGCATGGTAGAGATGGTCCCTTACCCACAGCCCAGGTGTGCAGGCTTTCAGGATGGAAACCGGGGGAGGGGAGCGCCCGCCATTCCAGCTGGGGAGACCCTCAGTCACTTGCCATCAGCTCTGAGCAGCTCAGCCTGCCCTAGCCCCCCTGCTTTGCCCAGGGATTTAGAACGGACAGGCCGAGTGTCTGAGGTCGGAGCAGTGCGGGGGGGACAGTGTCCCGGCAGACTGACCCTTTCTGGGCTGTTCTCCATGTCCAGGGCTCTGCAATGGGTTGGCATCTTTGGGGGCAGCCCAGTCACATGTCGAGGGCACTTCTGAAGATGGGGGTTGGGGGGATGCAGGGGCTGGTGGCTTGGGGAAGGGGCTGCCCCCAGGTCTGAGTGCAGCATGTTCCCCTCTGAGGGCCATGTGAAATGAGTTGGGTGGTTCTGTCTCGTTCTTGGGAGACAGGTGCCCACGTGGCAACCTCCCCTCCAGCCTGTCATTGCTCCAGCGCAGAGTCCCGAGGGACAGCGAGCCCCACAGATAGACAGTGGGAGGGGGGCATGGTAGGCCAGGGTGGGAGGCTCATGCAGTTGCGCCTGCTCTGTGGCTAGAGTCCTCTGCTCCGGGGGCTGCCAGCTGGGCACCATTCGCCAGCACTGAGCTCCCTGTGGGGCACTAAGAAAGCCCCTCGGGCTCCAGCCCCCCCACATTCCTGGGTTGGGAGTCCGCTCCAGTACAGATCCCAGCAGGGGGCACTGGGGTGCTGGGAGACTGGGTCAGGCAGAATGTGCTCTGCAGTGCCCTGATAATGTCCTATGGCAGGAGTGGGGCAGGGAGTGCCAGGCCCTGCGGTTGGTGCCTTGTCCCAAGTGTGTGTGTGGGGGGAGGCCCCGTGCCCCTATGCCCCATGGGGGGATGGGCCCCATGGGGGAGGGGAAGGCCCTGTGCCCATCATGGGGTGAGGGGTATCTGGGCCCCGTGTGGGAGGGGGAGCCCCCAGGCCTGTGGTTGGGCCTCTTGCATAAAGGACCCTTTGTGACCTGGTCTGTGTCTCCCTGGCAGCTCGCACCCTGGTGGCAAGGCCGAGGAGCCGGCCTCTAATGCAGCTGCTGGCCAGGCCAATGCTTCGTCCCCAGTGCCTGGCAGCCATGACCAGTTCCTGGGCAGCCTGACCAGGTTCGTCAGCAGGGTCCTGAGCCCCTCGGGGGAGCCACCTACTGCCTCCGGCCTCCACCACAAGCTGGACTTCAAGACGATGGAGACGCTTCCTCACCAGCTGCTCAACCTGTCAGAGCAGGCAGCCCTGGAGCGGCTGGTGCAGTCGGACGAGCCCCTGGTGCTCCTGTTCCCCCAGAACAGCCAGGCACTGCTGGAGCAGCAGTTCGGGCACTGGCAGCTGGAGGGGAGCCTGCTGCAGCAGCTGCTGGAGAAGCTCCAGGCTGTCATCCAGGAGCTGAGGGAAATCCCAGCCTTTCAAGCCAACACGGACCTCTTCCAGCACCTCCTGGCCTTCTGCTATTACCCCCTGGGCTCGGGCAGCAGTGACCCCACAGAGCTGCCCCATGGCCACCGGAAGCTGCGCACGCTGCTGCTGCTCAAAGCCCTGCAGACGGTGCGCGCCCACTGGCAGGAGAAGAGGAAGGTGTCCCGGCAGAACCGCAGCACTGGGCCCCAGGCCTACTGCCGGCTGCAGGAGCTGACGGTCGACCTCCACTACGATTTCATCATCGTCCCTGCGGAATACATTGCCAACAACTGCGAGGGCTCCTGCCAGCGCCCGCTCTCTGCCCGCATCCCCCACTACTCCTCCCACACAGTGCTGCTGCTGGACATGCAGGAACGGGGCACGCCCCTCCGGCGCAGCCCCTGCTGTGTGCCAGTCAAATACTCCAGCAAGGAGATCATCCGCTTCACCGGGGAGGGCATGCAGGTCACGACGTACCCCAACATGGTGGCAGTGGAGTGCGGCTGTCGGTAGAGATGCCCGGCCTGTCCCATCTCTCCCTGGCATCCTTTGGCCTTCAGAGCTCGGAGGGAGGCAACTGAGCTGAGCCCATGACCTGGGCCTTTCCCCGCAATACTGGCTCAATGTTTCCCTCTGGCCCTGGTAGGTTTATGGGCCCATCATGCTCCAGGAAAATGATGGCAGCCCCAGGTGCGTCTGCCCCCTCAGTGGCAGCAGAGTGCTGGGGTGGTGCAAGTGATGTGTTCCTGGAGCTTAGAGGGCAGCAATAGGCCAAATCTGACCCCCACCCCCTCCATCTTTGTTAGAGGTGGGATGTGGAGAGGCCATGATGGGCAACAGAACCCCAGCCCCTTCCTGCCTGATTCTTGTATGTGCAGTTATTTCTCAATATCATCTGGTTTCATTTCTCACCATTTTGTGACGAGGGTGAGGGGCGTCCTAGGGGAAAATCTGTAATGGGGGGAGGGGACAGTCTGTCTGCATACAGGAGATTGATGCCAACATGCTAGTGCCACTGATGGATGCCATGGGCTAGGTCAGGTGCTGGGCTTTGCACACAGGCCACTTCAAATCCTGTGCTGAGAGCCAGTGCTGGGAGTGGGGGTGGGGGGTCCTGGGCTGGCATAGCAGGGGCTGTGTAGCGCAGGCCAGAGGCCTGTGGAAGACAGGGGGATCAGGCTGGTGGAGCACAGGGTGCTGCGGAGCAGGTGTGTGATGCATTGGGGCGGCTGGCAGAGCAGGGGGGGCTGCAGGGCTGAGGGCATGGCAGGGCTGGGGATCAGGCTGGTGTGGCAGGGGTGCTGCAGGCCAGCCATGAGGGGCATGGCATTGCTATGGCCGAAGCTTGCCTAGCCTCTCAGTTCAACTCCAAATCCACCCCAACGTGTGTGCGGTTGAAGAAAGGAAGAAGGGGCAGGAGGGTGCAGTCTGCTCCAGGGGTCATGACTGCCCTCCTCTGGCAGGGTGCTGTACGGGCAGCTTACTCAGCCTCACTTGGAGGGAGTGCGCTGTGGCTCTTTACAGCAGTGATTCTCAGCCCGCTGGCCGCTTGCAGCCCAATCAGCACTGGGCTGCAGCTCATGGGACATCCTCAGGGCCATGCAGGTAGCGTTTATCTTGTGTGGCTGCAGCCCATAGAACCCCCAGAGAGCTGCATGTGCCGCCCACAAGGGGAAATCGGTTGAGAGTCAGTGCTTTGGCGCAATGCTTTGGGCAGGCAGCTCGTCGAGAGCGAAGCAAGAGAAGGGAAGATCTGCTGCTCACCAGGGCTTTAGGGACCCTCCCTCATTTATCACAGCTGGCTTATCTCAATGCTGCTGTGCACACCCCCTCCCCTCCCCAGCCCAACCAGCTCACAGTCTGCCCCGTGCAGAATCCCTGAGTGACCCAGAGCTTGTGCAGCTCCATGGAAGCTGACGGGGAGCTGTGGTTACAGGCCTCTGCCATGCACCTAGTGCTCTGCTGTTTCTGTTTGCTGCGGGAGGGACGCACCCCTTGCTATTCCAGTGCTGGGCCCCTCTTGCAGCTCTGCTGATGCCTCTCAGTCCCCCTCCCTTGCCACAGGCGCTGGCTATTCACAAAGCCCTGCCAGGGCCTCTAGGCCTGACGTGCAGCACCCTCTGCTGTAGCCATCTAGCATGAATCTTGGGCTGCCACTGCCACCCCATGCCACAGAACGGTAACTCCAACCTGAGGGAAGACGCTGGCAAAGTCCCACGGCCAGTGACTTCCAGGGGAGCAGGCCTGGGCTCATCATGTCAGGTTAATGTTGGCATCTTTCATTTTTAATTATTCAGCTGTGACTGAACCGCTGCAGTTTTGTCTCCTGGGCCATGGGGCTGTTTCCATCCAGTGCGAAGATTCACCCAAACGTATAAAAATCTTGACCCAGATTTGTTTTTGAAACCATTCAATTTTATACATTATTAAAAAGGACATTTTTGCTAACTCAGTAGAGGTCAGAATAAACTATTTACCTCAGCTGTTTGGGGCTGCAATGCTGCTTCTGTTCTTACTAAAGCACTGAAAAGTAGCGTACTTTGCTTCTGTTTCTATACATTCAAACTGCCACTAAAAGGGGACGCACAGGAAAATAGGGGGTTGTGCCTTTTTTGCTCCTGTCTTAGAAGGAAAACTAGAAGGTTCCCCCCACCCGAGCATCTACCTGCTTGGGCTTGCCATTAGACATTCAGCTTTCCTTAGAAGTCTCTATGGATGACTGGAAAATGAGTAGGATTGTAGCATTGTGATCACCATGGAGGTCTGAAACCTGAATCAGTGGCAGGGACTGGGATTTCTATTCAGGCTGTTAGAACCTTTGTCTTTTGGTTTGGTTTTGTTAACACCAATTTAATTCAGATGTCTGACAAACAGTTGGGAGAAAAGCTCTCGAGGTTAAAAACTGGCATCTGTGGACCCTGAGAGAGCTCTTTGTACATGCAAAACCTCCAGAGAGTCCTCCAGCAATACCGGGACAGTCTGATTATTTGTAAGGTCACAAAACAAGCAGAAAAATATTTCTGGTGGGGCTGGGGGACCTCTCATGAAGCACAAAAGGACAAACTCATCCCCCCCTTTTCAGCTCTCCTTTAAGCATCGAATTCAGGGGAGTCCAAATTTGCACCTAAGGCCCATGACAAGACCGTCCATGCTCCCACTCCAGCAGCGATACCCAGCACCAATTCAGGGATCTCAAAGCATCTCACCTGCACTCACAGCAACCCCTGGGCCTTAGCTAAGTATCATCATCCCCATTTTACAGCTGGGGAAACACAAGGCACAAAGAAGTGACATGACTTGCCCAGCCCCACCCAGCAAGTCAGGGGTAGAGCTGGGAGCAGAACTCGGATCTCCCACTGCCCAGTCTGTGGCTCTAACTGCAAAACCATGCTGCTGCTCTGTCACCGCAGGTAGGGTTATCAATGGCAGCTGTGTTTAATTCCTGGGGAACTCAGCAAACAAGCAATGTCTAGGGAGGAAAAAACAATGGCCAGCAAATCTCTCACGTGAGCGTGGCTCTCGGGGATGAAAGGAAAGCCTGGTGCTGGGGTGATTACGTGCTGCCTTCAGGCTGGAGCCTTGGGGGGCAGGGAATTTGGGTGCCCCCAAACTTAGTGTTGTTCAACCTCATTGCTCAAGACTATTCAGGCGTGAGGGGGCAGGTTCTCAGTCATGCCTCTTGCCTTCCCTGAACTTGTGCTGCTCCCAAGGCTTCCGGCCCTTGTGCTCGTCTTGCTGCTTCTTAGAGTTCCGCTTCCCGCTTTCATCATGCCGGTGCTCCTTGTGGCCTGGCCCTTGGGCTGGTGAGTCAGGCTTGGGGTGGCGACCCTTCCCCTTATCCCGCCTGGGCCGCTCCCCCTGCTCCTTCCCCTCCCTCCGCTTGCCCTCCTTCCTGCTGCGCTGCTGCCCCTCCTCCTCCTCAGAGCCTGCTGGGGGGGCCCTGTGCATTTTGCTGGCCTGGCCCTTGGGGGGCCTGTCTCTGGGCTGCATCCCCTTCTTGCTGCCTCTCTCTGGCTGAGCCACCTCACTCTCTCTGGGCTTCTCCACCTCCTTCTCCAGCGCGCTCGGCTTCTCCTGGCCCCTTCTCCGCTCTGCCCTGGCTGGGGAGTCCTGCTGCGTCCCTTCCACCTTGGCTTCAGGATCTTCTGCTGCTTCCGGCTCCCACCAGCTCAACCAGCTCTTGAAAAACCGCAGCTCTCCCTGCAGGGGACAGCAGCGCAAGGCAACGGGTCTGCTCTTACCACTGTGTCCTGGGCCAGCCCAGGGCGCCAGGACCTTCGTCTGTCTGTCTGGCCATTGCCATGGCAGCTGGCGCTAACGCCATCTAACCCAGACACAAGCAGTTCCATGCAGGACCCTGCCTCGTTCCCTCCTGTTTACAGAGAGCCTTGGCCCTGCTGTGGCGTGGCACATGACCTGCCAGGCTTATCTGTGGCTCCCTGGCACTTGAAGCAGCAGCCAGACAAGCTCAGAGCTCCCCTCCTACGTGTTAGAGAGAGGGGCTGGGAAGGTCCCATCTGCACTAGCAGTGACCTGGCACGGGGCTGTCGGCAAGGCCTCAACCTCCACAGGTGTCGGCTCTCGAGCTCCCTTCTACCAGCTCAGCGTTTCCTGAAGCTAGGCCTGATTCTGGGACATGGCGAGTGTCCCTGGGTGACATCAAGTGCCCTCAGTTCCTGTCTAGCCCAGTGGTGCAGGGCCTGTGTCTTGCAGGATTGGGCCCAATGAGATTAGCCTGGCCTGGCTCTTGCTCTCTAAATGGTCCCAAGGCTCCAGATGGCTGTGGCCTGCCCTGCAGCCCATCTCATGGGAGCCGCCCCCTGACTTCAATGGGACTGACTGCTCGAGTGAGTAAGGGCTGCAGGATGGGCCCTGTCCAAGGGGAAAGCCCTTCTCGGGGACTCCAGGGCTCAGAACGCTCTGTGCTTCAATGACGTGTTGGCTGATTTTCTCTGCTTTGCTGCGGGGTTGGGGGAGGAGAGGATAGTGCCCCCCACTCCCCAGTTCCCTCCCTAACATGGTGTCACAAATGGGTTTCGCTGCCATGACGCTAGCCCAGCACCTGAATGCAATCACTAGTGGAGGGCAGAGTTAAAACCTTCCCCCTAGAGCCCACTGGCTGCTTTTCGGAGATGGTGTCTCCAAGGCCCCTCCTGCACTGCGGCTCCTTGCCTTACCCTCTCGCCGGCACCATCCTCGGGAAGGCTGCACGCAGGCTGGGCCCACAGGCTGGACTCTGCTTCAGGAACCTCGTCTTCTACGTCGATGACATCTGGGAATGGGGGGACAGTGGGCAAGGTCAGCCCTTTGGAGACGCACAGAGGGAAAGACTGTGCAATGTTCTTGTGTGCTGGTTCACAGCTGCTTCTTTCCACCCCAGAGCTGGTTACACTTCAGTGGGGAATGCATTAGAAATAGGCTCAAGCTAAAAGCCTGACCCAGAACTGCCTGAACAAGGAGGATGTGCAGGTTCAGATCTGAGCAGGTGCTGTGGACCCATTTTGTTTCTAGATCTATAATGTCCAGGGCTCATGAAGTGCAGTACTGAGGCTTGTCTTCACTCCCCGTTGTGCAGGCTTGTCAATACGGGATACTCCAGGAAATTAATCCACATTAATTTTTAAAGTGGATTAATTAAACCACATTAAATTGCTGTGTGGATGCTCTTATTCAGAAAAAATGGCCTTTATCAGAGTTTGCTTAATTCATTTCCAAAGTGAATTAAGTCTGAATAAGATAATCACACAAGGATTTAATGTGGTTTAACTAATCCACTTTAAATTTACACCTTTGCTTAATTTGGATTAATTTTCCTTAGTGTCCCCATGTAGATGAGTCCTGGACGATAGGCAGGTAACTCTCATTATCCTTTGTCTTACAGATGGGGAAACTAAGGCCCAGAGTGAGGACAGGAGCAATTTTCAGAGTGCCCACTACTTGTGGGTGCCTCTGGTTTTGGATGCTCAGCCTGAGCCCCCTTTTACTGCCAGGCCTCAGTATGGCTGGTGGTGCCTAGTCTGAAAATGCTGCCCTATAGATCTAGGTGTTATCTCTGCTTCCCTGACTAGGGAGGAACCTGTAAGTGCTGGAGGAGCATCTGTAGCTGGTTGGTTCCTGCCTGCACAGAGACGTGGTGAAGGGTTTGGGCTCTCAAACAGATTGATTTACACAATTCCAGTTCACGGTTAAATCCTTAGCTTCCAGGCTTAGAGAATGCCACTGAAGGAGACTAAGCCGCAGCAAAGGACAGAAAACAGCCATAATCTGCTCCTGCAGCTCAGGATCTGTCCCGGGCTAGCACAAGGACCCAGTACGGACACTGCCCAACGTGTTTATCTGGCAGCAGGAGTTTGCTTCTTGCTTTCAAATCTGCTCAAAATCCTTGAGCACTGGACTAGGAGTCCGGAGACCCAGCTCTGCCACAGACCTGCTATTCCAGCTTGGGCAAGTCCCTTTGCTCTCTGTGCCTCTGTTTCCCCTCCCACCGGTCTTGTCTGTTTTGACTGTAAGCTCTTGGAGGCAGAGATGGTCTTGCTGTGAAATTAGCACACGTGGTCTAGGTGGCACTGCTAATACTAATGCGCTACATGGTCAGCAGCAGCGCTAGCTTCCCCCACTCTGTTCCAGGAATGTTTCACTCCTGAGCCCCCTGGGTGTGAAAAGGGGGGGTCAGTCTCCAGGCCCAGCACTCCCCCAGGACAGGCTGATCCCCTTGATGCTGCCCAGCTCCCAGCCTCACTGCTCTGATGTCTCTCACCTTGGAAGACCTGGAAGCCCATGCTTAGCAGAGCGACAAAAGAGGCGATGAGAATGCACTTGTTGAGAGTAAGGCACTCCCAGGGGACCTCTTCCTTCATGGGGCCGATGGTGCGGGGCTCGGCCTTCCTTTTCACTGGAAGGGTCTTGGGAACTTACGAGACACAAAGAAAGTGGTGTTACCATAGGGGAGCAGGCCTGTCCTGGCAGAATGGGCTAAGAGTGGGAACAGAGATCCCTTAACATCACCTAGTCTGGCCACAAAGGAGACACAATGGTACAATCCCAAGGGACTCCTGTCTGTTGAGTTGTATCCCAGCCAGTGGAGAATGGCCCCATCGCAGGGTTGGGAGCATAAGGAGGGAAGGAAATAAGTGGGGATTCTCACTCCCAGCTCTCCCTGGGGTTCACTGGGTCCTCCTGCGGGGAGGGAATCAAGCTACTTCGTTTCGGGCTGTGACTTAATTGCAATTTCGTGTGGCTCTGCCGCCAAGGTTCAAAATGGGCCTACTATAAACTGCCCAGCAGGGGGTTGGCTGGATAACTAAAGTCCGGACTCCTGGGTTCTATTCCAGTCTCTCTGGTGCCTCAATAGAGGCAAGTCACTTAGGTAAAAATTTTCAAAAGCAGGGCAGCTAAATAAGAGGCCTGGTTTTCAGAGGTGGCAGATCCCTGCAGCTCCCCATGGAATTGGACTAGGATGATGGAGAAGAGAACTCAGCTCTACCACATGCTTTAGGGATCAGGGCTCCTGGGTTGAATGGGGAGAAATGGGGACGAGTGTACCATGTGGCGAAGCAGAGCTGGCTGCCTCCTCCACCCTTTCTACCCTCGTCACTGTCTTCTCCGTGACGACTGGTGTGTCAGTTATGCTTTCCACAAACTCGTCTAGATCCTTCTCGATGACGTGCAGTGTGTTCCTCTCCTCCTTCTCTAGCCCCTGAAAGGTGTAAGAAAGTGAATGGGTCACGTGGCCAGCACAAACAGAGCAGCCGGGAGAGAGAAACAAAGCAGCTCAGGGGATCTGTCTGCAACTATTATGGAGAAAAAACAAGCAGCGCAGTTGGAAGGCACTGGGGCATGTGTGTTACACGGCCCCTTCGAAAGTGCAGGTGGCTGATAGAGCCCGAGCTAGGAAGCTGCTTTACTCAACAGCTTGTGCTTGTATTCTCTGGAGGTCCCTGGTTCAGTGCCTGACACCTTGGCTGTCACGCGATTAAAAGACAGAAGACATGAATCTGGGAAACAAGAAATCTGTTTCTACAACGTATTGACTTCTGGAACTCACCGCTGATGGACATTATTGAGACAATTACATTAGGACACTTCAGCCAGGGTGGCTAGAAATAAGATGAACATATACAGCTATGCTAAGCTAAAAATGGCGAGGGTACTGTGATCACACCAGCTCCTGAAAGCTAAACAGGGCTGGGCTGGGTCATGTCGTGGGACAGGAGACCTCTAAGAACACCCAGCTCCTGTAGGACATTACTTTGACAGGTAGCAGCACTCTTCTTCCTGGTACTTTATCGAGCAAAGTGCTGGGGATGGGGGTGTGGTTCAGATGAGATGTAAAACCAAGGCCCAGACCAGTTCTGGTCATCACAACAGTGGAGGCTTTTACCCTGGTGTTTGCTACATTCCAAACCAGAGACAGTTTGGCCGTAATCCCCTCAGCACCAAGCTACAATTATCTGTAATGATGTTTGCAAGGCATTAGTCATCCACCAGATGTCTCTCTATGCTGCCTGCACTGACTTCTAAACAAGACGTGGTGCCTGGCTAAGAAGAGACACAAAGCTGGGACTCAATCTGTGTGGAACCCTGGCTGTTTGGCTGCATTTGGCCATTTTCTTTAGCAAACACCTCCTGCTTAAGGAGGACTGATTCCATATACCAGCACCGTATTCTTCTCCAGTTCCCGAGGAGTGTTAAGCAGCTATCGTGCTCCACCCCAGAGGTGGATGAACTGGACAGACTGGTCAAGGCCAGCAGGGTGGCAAGCTGTGGGACTCGTAAGGGACCGCACTGCAGTTCCCAGCTGCGCACAGCTCTCGTGTTTACAGTGTGTTCCCCAGTAGGGGAGAGCTGCTGGCTGGCAGAGAGGACGGGAGAGGTTTGTACCTGGGTCTAATGAAGGGAACAAGGACAGAGGGGGGGCTGTAGTTTGTAATGTGATGGGGGTGCACCACTGCCCTCTGCTGGAGAGAACCAGACTCACTCACATGTAGTGAATTATGAGGCCTATTAGTGACGTCTACCTAGAGAGGCTAAAACTTTAATCCTAGTGCCAGCTGCCAGAGCCGCCCGGGGGGGGGGGGGGGGACAAGTGGGGCAGTTTTCCCCAGGCCCCGCAAGCCCTGGCCCAGTGGTGGTCCAGGTCTTCGGCCAGCATTTCGGCGGCGGGGAACCCTTCAGTGCTGCTGAAGATGCGGAGCGACTGAAGGGCCCCCTGCTGCCGAAATGCCGCCGAAGACCCGGACCACCGCTGGATGAGTACAAGCCCCGCAGCTCCCTTGCTTTGCCCCAGGCCCTCTGAACCCTCTGGGTGGCCCTGCCAGCTGCTGGAGGGTCTCCCTTAGGTCAGGTGACACAGCCTATATTTGGGAGCAGATCTACTCTCTATGCTGCACTTGGGCAGTGTAGCTAATGACTTGCTGAGCCATGTTTGTACCCACGGGTCCGTTCTGATGGGGCCCTATTCAGGGCCTGCCAACAAAGGCTCTTTGAGTGTCAAAGCCTGGAAGCCAGAGAAGAGATGACAGCACAAAGGATGAAAACTCAGGGGGAGGGGAAATACTCATTACATGACTCTGTCTAATCTCACAGGCTCGATAGTTTGCTTGATGGCTATGAAGCTGAATCTGACAGGGTTCGAGCATCCACCGCAGTGTGTGAGATCTACTAGAATCCACTTCTGTATTATCTTCTGCCTCTGAAACGCTCCTGCATTATGCAATACCCCCATGGCAGTGTTCCACTCTACCCCAGAGAGCCCTATCAACCTCTGCCTGGCCTCCTGTGGAAACTGGCAGGGGCTGTGCTGAGCTCAGGATACAATCATGCTCTTGTTGGTTCATTTTATTTATGTGATTCGATCCCTGGCACGTCAATGGGAGCCAAACCTTTGGTAAAAGGCATTTTGCTGAGCACAAACGCTCTGCAGAACTGCTTAGCTGCAGCCGCTAATCCGATTTGACGTGTCTGCCCAGAGGACAACGTATCCTTTGGAGAGAGGGAGCTTAGAAACGGAGATAAATTAGGCACTGAGGCCTGGTTCTGGTTCTAGTCCCTTCCTGCTAGGGTACAGAGAGACCAGGGCTCCCCCATGAATCAGACTCCAGAGGTGCAGTACGACTGACTCATTAATAAATATGTCAGAGGCCCCAGTTCCTAGCAGATGGGGGAGAGCTGCCAGGCTACTGAGATCAGTGACAGCAACAGCTGAATAATGATACCTTTGGCTCTGACTGCACACGGGTGGACTGTGATTCCCCTCAAAGCCCTGAGAAGGCCATGTTTCCAGCTAAATGTTGCCCACAGAAAGGACTCTTGCTTTTGTTCCCAGTGGGGAACATTGGAATTTCCTCACCTGCATAAAGCCAACAGGCCAGCCGGTCCTGTTGTTTGGATCTGACTGTGGCCAATGCCATGTGTTTCAGGGGAAGGTGGAAAACCCACATGATTCATCGAACTATGAAAAAGCAGCTGCTGTAGGGAGTCAGTCCTGACCCCCTCTGAGGATCAGTTTACACCTTGAAGCATGAGGACTGATTTCTTTTATGGTTTTATCTTAGTTAGTGTCACAAGACCCAACTGACCCTGCCCCACTATCCCTGCAGCAAATTGCTGGCATGGAGCAAGGGATTAAAAGGAGGCGACGTGGCCCAATGCAGCGATGACCCAGAAGTAGTGCAGAGCTCCGCTTCTCCTGCTGTGAGAGAAGGCTGCTTATAGCCCAGAGACTGGGGTAGCTTGCTGGGTGGACAAGGGATGAATCAACCCTTAGGAGAATGGCTGGAATACTGGTTATTGGAAAACAAGCCTTAAACAGAAGGGTGGAGTCCTGCTCAAGGTTTGCTGCATTTCCCTGTTTTGAGTTGTGTTTTGTCCTGATTTCTTTGAACCTTAATACCCTGGAAAGGACTGAAGTGTGCCTCGGCTGGAGGGTTAATGCACTGCTACGTTGGACTTTGTGAGAGACAGTGATCTACCAGCGGAAACCTGTGACTGGGTGAGTTGTGCCCTGATGGGCCACCAGGTGGGCAGTATAGTGGTTAACCTGATCACTGTGATGGTCTAAAGCAGGTTTTCTCTCCTGCGAATTGGCTTCCCTTTCATTTCAGTGGGTTCTCCCCTGCTCTTCTGTTATGGGATGAAGTAGACAGGAGGTCTGATTGGTCTCCTCTCACTCCTGTCTTCCAACTACATGTTCCTAGTCTTATTTCTTCCATCATCATGTTCTCTGTGGTACCTTCAGCAACTCCCCACAAGCCCAGCCTATTGGCACCCCAGAAATTCCTCTATCACCCCCTAGAACATCTGTGTCAGCTTCCCAACCTGTCCTTTGCATCAGAACCCCTAAGTAACACACTCCTTTGCACGGTCAGCTGCTGGTTAGATGCTTCGTAATGGTGATCTTCCTGCCTAGCATCTTCTCTCCCACTGCCTCACACAACGCCAAGTTGAGCCTAACCTCACAGCCCTCTTAGTTTATGGGAGGCCGTTTTCCACACTTGTGACTGGTCTCTTCCTCCCTGTTTCTCTGAGCCAAGCTATGCCTTATGCCTACAGGAAACAAGCAACGGTCTCCTTGCTGCTTTCCTCCTCTACTCTAAGTCCTTCTGAGGCACTGTTGCCTAGATCCTCAGAGGTATTTAGGTTCCCAACTCTCACTGATATCAATGGGAGTTAGGTGCCTAAATACCAGGGAGGATCTGAGCCTGTGTGTCCTCACTCCCATAGAGGTCCTGGAGCTGATGAAGCAGAGGTGTTGAGAGCACATGCCAAGAGCTCTTCCCCCAGGGAATGGAGGGATCAGGGCAATGAGCTATGGAACCTTTCATGTCTAGGTCCAACCCAGCTTGGTAAGAGCCATCTGATGGCTGCTTGGTGGCCTGTGTTAAATGATTGATAGGAAGTGGGCGAAGTCCCAACAGACACCTCCCAACCGCCCCCCCTCATTGGCAGTCTGAGGCCCAGGACTCCCCTCCCATGAGACTCCCCTCCAACCTACAGGGGCAGCCCCTCCCGGCCAGAGTTACAGCACATTGTCACGACAATACAGTGGATGCTTGCCCTGCTCCTGCACCTTTGCTGTGGGCAACCTGAGGCCTTCGCTCTCCAGGGCTGTCAATCCAGCACCTCTCACCAGTGCTAATTTAATCTATCAAAATCATAAGAATCCAAGGCCCTGCTGCTGATTTAACTGGATATACCAAGTATCCAGGCAAATCTTGGGAAAGGGGTAGTAGGCCCACCCTGCTCCCTGAGATCCAAAGACCAGGCCTCTGCTGCCTTTCTTGTAGACTGTAAGGGCTGTTGCAAACATCCAGTGTCACATAGCCCGGGCCTTCAGCACCGCAAACTCAAGTCTGGAGATAGTTATAAAGAGGATTACTAGATAGATGCTACTTACGTGTGAGCTACTGTTTACCTCCTCTTCGCTTTGTGGCACTTCAGCATCTGTTAAAAACAAGTGCAAGCAAAATAAAACAAAGTATGGACAGCGTGAGGGGCTCATAGCATGTGATCATCTTGCCGCCTAGGGGCCGGCCTGCAGAGAAGATAAAAGCCTTATGACTACTACATCAATAAATTGTCCTTGAACTCAAGGAGCTGTGCCTCTGGACCAAAGGTCCTAGCCTCTATATAGACCACAGAATCGTAGAACTGGAAGGGATCTAGAGAGGTTATGTAGTTCAATCCCCTGCACTCATGGCAGGACGAAGTATTATCTAGACCATTCCTGACAGGTGTTTGTTTAACCTCTTAAAAATTGCCAATGATGGAGATTCCCCAGCTTCCCTAGGCAATTTATTCCAGTGTTTAACCATCCTGACAGTTAGGAAGCCTTGCCTAATGTCCAACCTAAACCTTCCTTGCTGCAATTTAAGTCCATTGCTTCTTGTCCTATCCTCGGAGGTTAAGAAGAACAATTCTTCTCCCTTCTCCTTGTAACAACCCTTTATGTACTTGAAAACTGTTACCATGCTGCCCGCGGCCTGTGAATTCGTGCAGGATCCCGGGGTGAAGTAGTGCTACGTTGTGCAGTGAAGTGGACGCAATTACTGGGGAAGATGTTTGGGTACTTTTCTCACATCAGTAATCACTCAGCAAGGCAGGTTTTCACACTTACAATGAGACTGGTTAAGCAGGAGTTAAAAGCCAGTTCTCACCTGCCACACTGAAAGTTCCCTTTCACAGCAGCAGCCCAACTGGCCTTCAAATGAAAAAATCTTGGTGTCGGAATGGAACCTGGAGCTGGCAAGCACCAGGCAACTGAAAGTGATGGGATAAACTCCCTGGACCTCCCAGGCAAAAAAAAGCTGCAGGAGAAACTGTGATGTCACCCGCAAAACACATGTATCTGCTGGCCAGGCATCCTGGCTTCCTTCTCTGCTCCAAGGATGCACCAAAAACAGGGTCAACATCAGGCGGTGCTAGAAACTGCAGCCCCGGGTGCAACAGTGCAGTGGGGGTATAGCGCTTCTGTCCCTTTGTATTTCAAACTGACTGGTAATGGCTCAGGGCCTCCCCTTCTAACCTGATGGAGCCTGAGATGCACAAGAATCCCCTGAAAACATCCCAACGTCTCAGCAAGGCTAGAAAAGGACCCTGGGCGCAGGCTGGATGCTGGCTGTCGTCATTCCTGAAATGGTGATCTAAAAGTTAGCCTGAGGAACCAGGCCATACTTCAGAGCTGAGATCTCAGAAATCCCCTGCACTACAGAAGATGACAATAACCCCTCAAGAAGCTGGGAATTTGTTTTTCAGTGGAAGATACCTCTTATATCTAGTCAGAGCAGATTGACAACCCAGGGGTCAGGATCGATCATCTTACTCCCCCAACCTACTTTCACAGCTACATTTACGGCCCTCTAACTGGAGCACTGCAGCAGCCCCAGCGTGGTGCTCTATGCCATCGGAAGGCAGCTTGGAATCCCAGCTTTCCAATGGCATGTTGTGCCAGGGCCTGAGCTTTAGCCGAGCGAGCACCCACAACTGCAACTGGATCTTGAGACTGTGGCTGTTAACATCACGTCACAAACGAAGCATAAAAGAAAAAGCAGGTTGGTAATTGGATTTCTCCGGTGGCTTGATACAGTAAATACGATGATGCATTCATTGCATGATGGGGCTTCTCCTTGGTTAGCTCTTAACTGTCGTTTTCTATTTATAATGGTTTGGCACGTATCAAAGTTCAATAGAAACTCATTAAAATAATGCCTCAACTTAATGAGGCTTTATCTGTCCTGGGGAAATCTACAGTATTTAAAGGTCCCGTTCTGCTCTCATTGAAGTCAATGGCAAAATTCCCTTAGTTTCAGTGGGGGGCAGGATTGGATCTGAGTTGCATATGGTATGTGTAAAGGTTCATCAAAGCTCTGGAATTTTTTAAGCTTTGGGCTACTAAGGATTTTCAGGACCATTAAGATTTCCTACCTCCACCCCCTAGCACTAGTCATGGGCCAATGAATAGTAAGAAAATACAGATTCTTGAAATGTAATTCAAAAGGTCATGTCAAGAGCAGAACAATTTAATTTGTCCCTTTTTTTCTTTCTGATGTGTAAAGAAGGCCTAATTTATTTATTAATAATTACAAAATTCTACTTGTGTTCTGCATTAGAAATATCAGGAATGTTAAATCTGGTCTTCCAGAAACCAGGGAGTCTGATATCCCAAAGAAGACCCAGAGATGTAGACTGGAGCCATTCTCTGCTTAAAGATGCAAATATGAAGAATCTTTAACAAAAGTGCTTTTCTCCCAACTGTTCATCAGGGTTTGAGTGAGAGGCATTCACAGAACCATACAATCCAAAATATTTTATGCAGTCTGAATAAAAAAGACATCCATATGGTGTTCTCAGAAAAAGGGTGCAACGGCCCTGAATTTCTAGTATAAGCAAACAAGCAGAAAAGAGAACGTTTAAAATCTTCTGTTGGGCCTTTTCTAAATAAAATGCAATGCTACGTAAAGAAGCAAAACTGGGTATAAAAATCTCATATCTTCTTCTTTAAAGGTCACCTTTAAAGAATAAGGCAAATAGTCCAATGCCTGCATTCCTGACCTGGATCTTACCACATTTCTAAAAGCTGGCACTAAAGCTCTCTGCAAGCTCCAAGGTCACTTAATAATTTCCAATAAGCTGTTCTCACTGCAAAGATCAGAATCTTAAGCATATAATCCCCTCAGAAGACATGTCAAGGAAGATTTCCAATGGTATCAGCACAGCCCAACTGCCTTTTAACTCCTTGGAGGCAAGAATAGCCTGTGCATCTACGGCTGGGAAAGTCTTACTAGTATGGCCTCCAGTGTCAAAGTGGGGACGAGGTACCTTTTTTCATGTCCTCCCTCGACAGCCTTAGAATTCTCTCTACCAGCACTGGCAGCTCTTGTATGGCCTCAGGACACTCCAGGTCTCTCTCCAATACCTCTCCAATGCCTGTTGCCATGTCACTTCCAGGAAGTCTTGCTAAATAGAGAGAGGCAAAACAAATGGATTGCATTCGGCACACAACACAGCTGGCAAGGGGGAGCACTGACATCCAAGACAATGGAATTCAGGTGGAGTGCCTGAATGACACAGGTATACATGTGTGAATACATCGCTGCAAACAGTACCAGCCACAGCACTTCCAGAGAGCCTTTCCGTGGAGGATCTCAAAGGCTTGTCACGCACTCTCACAACCCTGCTCCAGGCTAGGCCTACTCTAAAGAGGAATAATGTGAGATACAGAGAGGTTAAGTGACTCAGCCACAGGATGAGTCAATGCCAGTGCTGGAACTGCGTCTCAGGAATGTCCTGGCTCTCAGTCTTGTGCTCAGCCCATTAGACCAGAAATCTTACAACATATATATGTTTAAAGGATCAAAAGTCCATGGATCACAGCAGGAAAATACCACAGGTCCTTAAGATCTTGGTAATGGTGCACCCCACTTGAAATGCCCATGTTCTGCTGGAATCTGGATACATAAAACTGAGATCCAGCCCATGTGTCATCATTAAAGATCCTATGGCAACTTTCTAAAAATAGAGGTGTAAACCATAGTGTTCTGAACAACTTCCAATTTGGGTAGTGCCACTGTCTCTCTAACTTCCCCCTCAAATTCCACTTCTGCTTTGCGTCCTGCTCTTAACTGTTGGGCAGCGCTGCTACGTACTGTTAAACAGCTGCAGCGCTCCATCCCGGAGGCAGCTGCATTGTAGGGATAGGTGAAGCAATTCCCAGGTTGAAAGCCCTTTGAGGGAAAGGTGCTGTAGAAATGGAGGACTGCTATTGTTAAGAGAATGCCAATGTTCTAATGGCACACGCGCTAACCCTAAAGCAATTAACACTTTCAGTGCTGCTGCTCCCCAATGCAAGAATTTTCTATGCTCCCCATTTTCAATGGATTAAGGCTAGTGGGCTGTCAGGATGCATCAGGTACATACATTAACTGTTAGGAGGTTCAGAGCTGGATTCTTCCTAAAGCAGGGCTTGCACAGTGAGTTCTGAAATTCTGGGCTTCTGGGTTCACTTCCTTGTCTCTGAGCAGAGTCTCCGAATAGCAAACCTATCCCCAGGGCTCCAATACCTGACCTAGGCACCGCATCAGCCTTTGGTTGCGAAGGTTGTAGCCACAGACGTCTGAAGCCGTGAAGGGCCCCAGTTGCCTTCTGTGTCCCTCTGTTATAACAATGAAGACCTTGTCCTCAGCCTGTGCCCAAGCTGGGCTGATGCTGCTGAAGCAGGAAGCTTTGTGCAAATAGGAGAGTGAGGCTGCTGTCTACCAGGAAGGGAAATTGATGACTTAACAGAAGCACCTTTTTAGTCTCAACAGTTCAGCGCTGAGTCATCGATTTCTCTCCTGTTCTGGGCTGCGGCTGCTCTGCTCAATCTGCAGAAAACCACCTTTTTCAGACAGCGTTAAGGGAGGTAATGACAGAACTTGAGCCCGGCTGGAATTTCTCCCTCTCCTCAGCCAGTTCACTGACTGCTCCTGCCTCCCAACTCCAGTACATGCTCAACTGGACTAGGAGTGTGATACTGCTGCAAAGCAGGAGCCAATACTAGACGTGGTTCACGGATACCCTGAAGCCCCACACTCGCTAATGGCTGTTACCTGGTCCATTTATGCCGTACCACATCTGACAGACCTTTTGGGCTGGGAGGGAGCGTGTGCTTACACACAGACACTATTGTTTCAGGATTCCAACAGCTGAATTACAGACATTTTGGAACCCCATTCACATCCATCATATGTCCCTACCTTCATAAAGCGAGGAAGCCTAAGCTGACAGCCTGGGGCTGGGTCAACAGAGTAGATGGTCAAAATGGTCCTAGAACAGGTGACATCAGCCAGTAGACCAGAATTTGGTTTCATGGGTCAGATCTCTGAGCTCTCAAAGCATTTTACGAAGTAGCAGTTAAGATATTAACACTGTGACAACTGTGTAGGCCAAATGTGGCAATTACAGCTCACACGCCTAGTCTCTGCTATTCAAACTCATTCCTCCACTGTGCTCTCGGAATCCTTTTAAAAGGTCTTGAAAGACTCACCTAAGAATGTCTCACGGTGTGTTTCCCCCGCACACAACCCTACACTTGGTCTGTTGGTTGTAAACCCCTTAGTGCAGAGCTGTATAAAGAACCTAACATGTCTGCGGACACCATGGAGACAACATGTAAATAATCCTACAATTCTACCTTCATGTCAGCAACGGCTTTTCAGAGACGAGCTCAGGTCCAAGATCTGACGTTTGAATCCACTAAGTCACACCAAAGAAGCTTCCAAAAATAGCCCCCTTCCCCTCTCCATCAACTCCTTCAAGGGAGCGGAATTACAGGCTCTTTCCATACACAGATCTATCCCCGGCTAGACAGTAACTAACTTGTGACTCCAGGCGAGCATTCCATGGCCATGGGTTTTCCTGTATTTCTTAAAAGAGTTAAAATCCCACAAAAGGCATACCTAGGGCTTGAACGTATCCGTCTTTCCTTCAGCCTCGTGTCTGGTTCAGTCTCTACAGAGTAATATACAGCAACAGGTGCTGATTTCTGCCAGAGCAAAATATCAACCAATCACAGGACGCTAATGCCATCATAGCTTTCATATTCAGCCCTGGGAGACAGAAGAGGGTCTGACTTCACTCTGAACGAGAGCAAGAATAACACGAGGCTCATCTGCTTCCTTTCATGACAGATCCAGCTGCTGCCTTGGCTGCTCTCAGAAACAAGGGACCCACGGAGCTGTTATGTGTAGCAGGGATATAGGATGGGAAATGGGAAGGATGAAGGAGTAGCCTATGAAAAGCAATAGGGTTGGGACCACCCTGCCAGGAATATGGTGCTAGGAAGCCAGGGCTGAAAATCTGTCAAATGTTCATTCCCCAAACTGGAGCTTATTGAGGGCACAATAGTGCAAAGTGCTCAATGAATGAATGTTTGTAAAGTGCTACTGCAGATAGTGCCGAATAGCCGCAAATGCCGTTAACTTGAGCTGAGTAACTTCTCATTTCCAACAGCGTATGCAAGAGGAGAATCGAGCCGAGCGTATTCAGACACTCAAGTTACAGAAGGGTAAAAAACGGACATTATTTCCTAGAGTCAAGAGCAGGTTCTTTATTTGCAGATGACGCAAATGGCTGAACTTCATAGGACCTGCTCCTATAACCTTTATTCTCATGAGTCCAACTGATGCCAGTGGGGCTACTCATGGAAGGGGGATAAAATTGGGCACCTTGCTGCATAGAGGTCTGCTCACAGCTGTGCTGCTGCCCTGTTAACCCAGCCTTGCAAGGAACTGGCTCTAGCCAACCGGCACCAAAGGCACGAACTCACCCCGGCCACTCTCCTTTCATCACACTCAGTCCAATATCTGCCCCTGTCACCCTATTGTGGTGGGTACTTGAAAGCTTAACTGGGAACATTTAAATACTAACATGATTAACCAGGAGACTTTCCCCTCTCCTCCCTTCCCTTAAAAAAACAAGGAAACTAAATACCCCCCAAAAGGTGCTAATGCAAAAATTCTGTTGCACAGTTAAATAACAGTCTTTTAAAAACAGGGAAATGCAAAAAGCAAGGTTCCTCCAGTAATACAGCCCACAATGTGGGTATTCTGTGGGCCAGTATCTGGGCCCGATCTTGGTCCTTGCACAGTGGTTCCAAAAGAGTTGGAAAACCAGGAATTCTGAACCTTGAGAAGACCTCCTGGATGCGGGAATCCTTAGGTAGGATTCAACTGCTATAGGAGCGTGCCTCTTGGCTCCTGCTGTGTGTGAATATAGGGGGTGGGAGGCTGTCCACAGGGTCTTTACTCCCTTAGACTACTGTACTCTATGCGGGGCACTGGCCCAGCAGCCTGTTGATCCCACAACAGAGTGTATGAAATGTAACAATGCCACTTTTCTCCCACTCCTTAGCTGTGGAGGATGCAACCCAGGATCCAGGCCTATATTTTCAAAAACAGAGGTCCGAGTCCTGTAGACTCATAGATTTTAAGGTCAGAAGGGACCATTATGGTCATCTAGTCCAGAGGTAGGCAACCTCTGACCCATGTGCCAAAGGCAGCACATGAGCTGATTTTCAGTGGCACTCACGCTGCCCGGGTCCTGGCCACCAGTTCGGGGGGCTCTGCATTTTAACTGAATGTTAAATGAAGATTCTTAAACATTTAAAAAATCTTATTTACTTTACATGCAACAATAGTTTAGTTCTATATTATAGACTTATAGAAAGAGACCTTCTAAAACCGCTAAAATGTATTACTGGCATGCGGAACCTTAAATTAGAGTGAATAAATGAAGACGCGGCACAGCACTTCTGAAAGGTTGCCAACACCCAGGGCTGGCACTAGGATTTCTGACGCCCTAGGTGCCGGGACATTTCGCCGCCCCCCGCGCGGGTCTCGCGGTTCTGGTGGAGCCGCGGCTCCCTGACCCCGGGGGGACAGGGGGGGTGCCCTGGGGTGCCAGGTCATGGCGGCGGCTCCCTGACCCGGCGAGCGCCCGGGCCGCCGACCCGCCAGCGGCGCTCCCTGACCCGGGGCCGGGCATCGCCATGGCCCTGCCGGGGTGCCCTGGCCGGACCCGTGGCGGCTCCCTGACCCGGGGGACGCCCTGGGGTTGCCGGGCCCTGGCGGCGGCTCCGTGACCCGGGGCGCCTAACTTGCTGGCTGCCAGGCTGCCGCGCTGACGCAGGAGGCGCCCAAGCTTCCGGGCTGCAGGCAGCTGCTGCCGGCCGGCAGCTCAGACTACGCAGCCAGCCCTGCAACTTTAAAAAATTTTGGGGGGGCGCCGCTTTTTGGCACCCCAAATCTTGGCGCCCTAGCACCGCCTAGTTCGCCTAAATGGTTTGCACCTGCCCTGCCGACACCCTGATCTAGTCTGACCTCCTGCCACAACGCAGCCACAGAAATCTCACTCAACCACTCTTGTATCAACCCCTGACTAATGTCTGAGTTACTGAAGTCCTCAAATCTGTGGTTTAAAGTCCTCAAAGGTGCAGAGAATCCTCCCAGCAAGTGAACCCTGTTCCCATGCTGCAGAGGAAGCGCGAAACCCCCCAGGGCCTCTGCCACTGCTCTGGAGGAAAATTCCTCCCGACCCAATCTGGCAATCAGCTAAACCCTGAGCATGTGGGCAGACTCCTAGCCAGCCCCAGAAAGATTCTCTGATGTAACTCAGATCCTCACCTCATCTAACATACCCATCACAGGCATTGGCCATAACTTACCGCTAACAGTCAAAGATCAATTAAACTGCCAAAAATCAGGCTATTTCCATCATACTATCCCCTCCATAACTTTATCAAGCTCAGTCTTGAAGCCAGATATGTCTTTTGACCCCACTGCTCCCTTGAAGGCTGGTTCCAGAATCCTCCTCTGATGGTTAGAAACCTTCGTCTAATTTCAAATCATAACTTTCTAATGTCAGTGTATATCCATTTGTTTTGGCGTCCACATTGGTAACTGAGCTTAATAATTCCCTCCCTTCCTGATATTTATTCCTCCTTGGATATGGATGTAAAAGAGCCATCATATCTCGCTCACCGTTTCTTTTGGTTATGGCTAAACAAACCAACTCTTGAGTCCTTCCTTGCCCCAGTTTATAACAAAAATTCATGTTGTTAATCCTTCAATTCATGACCTTGCACTTTTCACTATTAAATTTCATCCTATTATTATTACTCCAGTTTACAAGGTCCTCCAGATCTTCCTGTATGATATCCCAGTCCTTCTCTATATTAGCAATACCTCGCAGCTTCGTGTCATCCGCAAACTTTATTAGCACATTCCCACTTTTTGTGCCAAGGTCAGTAATAAAAAGATTAAATAAGATTGGTTTCCAGACCAGTCTCTGAGGAACTCCACTAGTAACCTCCTTCCAGCCTGACAGTTCACCTTTCAGTATGACCCATTGTAGTCTCCCCTTTAACCAGTTCATATCCACCTTTCAATTTTCATATTGATCACTATCTTTTCCAATTTAGCTAATAATTCCCCATGTGGAACTGTATCAAATGCCTTACTGAAATCGAGGTAAATTAGATCCACTACATTTCCTTTGACTAAAAAATCTGTTACCTTCTCAAAAAAGGAGATCAGGTTGGTTTGGCCCGATCTACCTTTTGTGAAACCATGCTGTATTCTGTCCCAATTACCATTGACCTCAATGTCCTTAACTACTTTCTCCTTCCAAATTTTTTCCAAGACCTTGCATACTACAGATGTCAAACTAACAGGCCTGTAGTTACCCGGATCACATTTTTTCCCTTTCTTAAATACAGGAACTATGTTAGCAATTCTCCAGTCATATGGTACAACCCCTGAGTTTAAACCCTTCCTACTACACGAGTAGTGTCACCGGACTCATTGGGCCTACTTGCATGTACAAAGACTACTGCAACCCTTTAACTGTGCGTGTAGCAGCTAATAATAAGCAATTAGCACAAAACCAGTCCCAAGCATTCAAAAATTATGAAATTGGCTTACACGGCATGACATTTAAAAAAAAAAGAGAGGTTTGGGTTGTCTTCCTGGGCTTCTGGTTCATCTTTTCAAACTTTTCTCTCTAAACAAGACGACTAGTAGAAACTTAAGTTTTGGGCTTTTTAAAATGGAATTAGAAATTCCTGCGTAATTACCAGACTCCAGCCACTGAGGCTTTCAGAAAAAACTGAGAGAAACTGTTTGTTAAAATATAAATATTTTCAATAGAGCTAAAAGCAACTGAAATATCATGAACATCCCCCCCCGCCAAAAAAAAAAAAAGAGAGAGAGCTCTGCTGTGAAAACTTTAATTTCAGTGGCTGTCCCTGGTCTCCAGCCTACTTGATGGGAAATCAGACTTCCCTCCGAGACTCAAACACAATAGTTAAACATTTGATTGCCCAACTAAAAATTGTATGACCGAGCGATCCCTAGGCCTGCGCATAGTCCAGGGCACTGCAAATGCTTTAAAATGGTTCAGTCTGTTTCCTATTGGTAGTTGTTTTTAGGCTATCAAAGCTTTATTTAAAAAAAGAGACACGACACATTAGTTTAAAGATGACCCTTCATTGCTGCTTTATGATGTATTGAATGGCCTGACCTTTTTTCAAGACTTAAGTACCCATTATCTAGCCTCCCCAAGACCAAAGGGTATTAGCTGAAAGTGAAATGGAAGGAAGTTACTGGGATCATTGACATACCTGATTCAGGAAAACAGGTCAACATGGAGCCAGATTTGCAAGAGAGTTCAGCTCCATTTAGGCATCAAAGTAAACGGCCAGATTTTCACATGAGATATACATGCCGAGTTTTTTTAAAATCCTGGCCCCACTTCTGGATGCTATGCATTTAGGGTGACCAGATGTCCCGATTTTATAGGGACAGTCCCGATATTTGGGGCTTTGTCTTATGTAGGTGCCTATTACCCCCCCACCCCAATCTGGATTGTTCACACTTGCTGTCTGGTCACCCCTATATGCATTTGAAAGCAAAGCTTATATAGACTAGTGGTTACTATACGTATTCAGAAAACCAGAAAGGGACTGTATGCTTTTCAGGGTAGGGACTCTGTCTTCCCTCCTTGCGGGGGCAGTGCCAAGCATACAGTGAGCCCAACTGTAATATAAATATAACTGCTGATATTGCTGAAGACTGAACTCAAAGCTTTCAGTGGGAGTGGATGTACCTTTAAATAACGACCCTCTCTCTGTACTAACTTGACTGGCTTTTGTTCTTTCTTTATATGGCTTGCTGTGATTTTTCTGCCAAATAAGGTCATTGTAGGTAACACTAGTCTACAATTTTTGAGAAGTCGTCTGCTTCAGAGATAAAGTGGTAATGTATATTATTTTATGTGCTGCAATTCAAATTGAAATTAAAACAACTGATTGGACTACTGTTGCTAAGATATTAAAGTTTACATTTTATGTCTATTTATATGTTGTAGAATAGTAAGTTTAATCATAAATGAAGACCTATGATCTTTTCATGTGTTTAGGTGCTTTACATGATAATACTTTCACCGTCCCTGTTTATTAATACTTTAAAAAATCAAGCAAAAGGGTTATTATAAATAAATTCTTATGAACCAAAAGGCAAAAAACATTACTGTACATAAGTTAGTCCATCCACAGTGTCTACTCTGGTGCCTTCTTGCTTGTCCCAGTATCATTTAATGGAGGCATCTTTGCACTAGTCCAGCAAGAGTCTGCAAGCATTGATGGGCTCCATTGCCCTGACAGCGTGTCTCCATTGTTGCAATGTCCTGTTTGGTGAAATCGCTCGCGGCTCGTCGCTTCACTGCTCTGCAGTTCGGTGGAAAAAATCTAGATGAGAGTGCAAAAAATGTACTTTAGGACCTGTATGCAACCAAAGCTTTGTATGCCTGAGGAGGTTTTCCAGCCAACAAAATGTAGTTGTCTGCCTGTTGTTTCCAGAGAAAATTTAATTGCACTACGGGAAGGCTTTCCATGCCGTCTTTTCCTGCCACGCCCATTGGGGGCCCATGGGTCAACATGCAAATCTCGAAGAGTTCAGAATCTGAGTGACCCAAAGCACCTTCTTTTATCTTAGCTTCACTACCTTGGAAATTTCCACGGAGGTACTTTGAAAGCTGCTTATTTTTGTCACCCCCAATGCCTTGACAAAGTTTCTTGCATGCAGACCCAGTCTGATGTTAAGGAGTGTGTAACAAAACTTCCTTGATTCAACAAGTTGGTGGAATGCTGAACACTTTTCCTCCCAGGCCTCCAATGACTGTTCGGGAGGCCAATTTTGATGTAGTGGGAATCCTTGCACCGATTAATCCCATTCGCCAGAGAAAACAGCAGTACTTTTTGTGTTTCCATCTGCAGACCAAGCAAAGAGCAACACCTTCATAATCGCCACAAAGTGGCCACCTGATGTCTGGTCAATAGTTTAGCACCTCAAAAGTTTTCATTTGTGTCATAAGGTTTCCCTCATATTGGAATGCTGACACTGGAATTCGAGCCAAAACATTGCCATTATGCAGCAGAAACACTTTAAGACTCGTCTTCGATGAATCCATGAACAATCTCACCAATCTGGATCTGTGAACAATGTTGAGGGCTGGCCATCCACCATCGAGTTGTTCAGGCTACAAGGATCATCACTTCAGGAAGATGAAATAGGAAAGAATCCTTTGACGTCACAGAACACGGAAACCCCTAACATCACCTGCCAGGAGATTCCACTGCTGTAGTCTGGAGCCCAACAGCTAGACTAGAGCCAATCAACAAATTTAAGCATAATTTTCGTTCTCAGTGACCCAGAATTAGTAAAGTTTGACTACATTTATTTCGGAAGCATTTTGGCTGTAGAGCAATGTAATTAAAAGGCCATATTTGGTTTATTGGGTTTTAGGAGGCGTAATGAAAACAAAATTCTAAGTGGACTAACTCAAAGCAGAAGGGATTTTGATTCAATCATGTTTCACTTGGTGCTCATGATATCATAAACCTACTACTTCTAGAGTCTTCCAGGAAAAGCATGGAAGTCAAGACCTGAATTTTTAGTTAAAAAAACAAAAACAAGCAGTACTTCCCCCACTCTCCTTTTCATAGTCATCACAGAGCATCAAAATAGGACAAATCCACACACCCCCCCCTCCCTTTACAAGGGATCTTTCAACGTATATACAGGTACCTGCAATGAACAGGGAGTGGGGCTGGTTTGTCTCCACAGGCAAATGCCTCCACATGCTTAGCTCTAAAAAAGCTCACTGCCAAGTTATAAACACTCCAGGCTCCATTGGACAGTTAAACCAAGGCAGATGCAGGAAGGAGTTTCCCAGAGGCACATTCTTTTCTAATTCCCACTGGATCCCAGTTTCTCACCTGACCTGAATCAGATAGAGAGTCTTTGGGATCAAATGAGCTCAGAGAATCTCTGTAATATTCTCAAATTCTCTGAGATGCCATGAAGCAGAAAGCCCCTGCTGGAATGATGGTGGAGGGTAATTGATCAACGTTCGGCTGGTGTCATGCTGCATTTAGGCTGTGCTGAATGCTCACTGAGGGCTTGCAGTGCTAAATATTGAGTTGCTGGATTTTACATGTTAATGGGAATTTTATTTACTTTGTGTACCCCAAGCTGTAATCGTAATTCATGACTGTATGGAAACATCATCTGCTTTATTTCAAATATTCCCATCACTCATGCTCCACTTGGTGGGTTCACATGGCTGAACTCTGCTCTGAGATGAAATGATAATCAAGGCTCTGTATAGTCTGCGGCATGACCAGACCAAATTCTGCAGCAGCAAACTCTTTACATTCCATAGCAACGTTACTTTATCCAGCTACCAGCATATTTCTCTCTCCTTCCCTTTCCACCCTCCCACACATACTCCTGTTGCTCACAGTTGAAAAATGCTCATAAACAAAATTAGTTAATGATGATTTTCAACAATGATTAGCGTTGAAGATGGATTTTCGCTATGCCCTCCAGGCAGCTCAGCTCCATTCTCTGGCTCTCTGCTCCTATGACAGCCAATGACTCAGCCCAAAACCACCTCCTCCTTCCCACGTGTGCTACAGAAGGAAGGAGCCAGTAGCCAGTTTCAGTGGCTCATCTTCCCAGCTCTCAGCTGCTCTGCAGTCCAGGTTTACTAGTTTGCCAATCTATGCCTCTAGCTCCCCTAACTCTGGCTATCTGTGCCCTGGCTGCCTGGTTCCATGGAACAGTGCACAGAGAATGCCCTGTAATCCACTGCACCACTCCACCTACCCCTTTCCCTTGTGGTGAACACTGGAGATCGAGAGGAAGCTGCAGACAGGTTCCAGCAAGGCAGGGAAATTGAAAACAAACACCAGGTTGCAGCAAAATGGTGAATTCTGCAGCAACAACGCTGAGCTGAATGGCATTTTTCAAAAATGCCATCTTAGTGAGGGGCAGAAGCATAGAATCATAGAATGTCAGGATTGGAAGGGACCTCAGGAGGTATCTAGTCCAACCCCCTGCTCAGAGCAGGACTAATCCCCAGACAGATTTTTACCCCAGTTCCCTAAATGGCCTCCTCAAGGATTGAACTTCTGTGGCTGCAGAATTATGGAGTCCACGAGGCCCTGATGGAAACAAATGGGACAAGTCACACCACTCAGAGCCATGGTTTCAGGCAGATTGATGTAAGCAACACAGCAGTGGTTACATTTGGTTTGTTTTCCAAGTTATCTCCAGAACCATAAGGGCCACAAACCCTTTTAAAAGTGGAGATTCAACAGTACAATTCTATAGCAAGTGCCACAGATACAAACTCCCCAATTACAAAAGGCCCTGATTGTAATTTGACTTCTAGAGCTATCGTGGGGGCACCTGCTGAAGAGATATACCACCTTGGGCTGTGATCTTATCAGAGCTCAGAAGCTACGCAGATAGACAAGGTGTTTAATAGAAGTTGGTCCAGTAAAAGGTATTACCTCATCCACCTTGCCTCTCTAATATCCTGAGATCAACACCGCTACACCAAGCTAAGCAGAGGCAGGTTGAGTCAGCGCTTGTGTGGGAGATTGCCAAGAATATCTAAGTGCTAGAGAAAATGCTTGTCATGGAGTCACAGGCCTGATGCTCTGGAACTGTTCAGTGTGAAGCCAGACAGGACTCTGGGTAATGTGACTCCGCTCAGGCATGCTGTCTAGGGAAAATAGCCTCCTTGGCTATGGCCTTCCTGGGTCTGACCTCAAAGCATTCAGCAGCTCTGTTCTCACTGTACACTTCCTGCAGCAGGTCCACCTTGATGGGACCGCTGGGGAAGCCAGATGGGCCCTGCACTCCAACTTCGCAGTCAGCAGTGACTCCCGGCCAGTGTTGTAAAACATAAGAGTTTATTAGTCGACAGGAACACAGCATAGAACAGCATTTGCTAGCACAGAAATCAGAAACTCTCAGTAAAGTCCATCTGGGGCGGACCCTGGGCGTGGTGTCCCAAACTCCCTGCTCTGAGTTCAAAACAGGAGACTGACCCCTTCCAGCTGCCTGACCTCTGACACCCCCGTTGCCCTTCGTCTTTCTTCCCGGGCAAAGTGTCACTTGTTGGCATTCCCCTCCTGGTTCTCAAGTTACGAAGGGCATCGGCCATTGCTTACGTGCAGGCAGCTGGAGCCACCTAACTTCCCCTCCAGAGGGTCTCAGCAAAAGTCACACACCCTTATTCCCACCACCTTGGCATTGGTGCAATACACAGGGAAACTGAGGTACACACAGTATTCATGCAAAACAGTAAGATTCACACAGGCTCATGTACAACATAACAAGGGGAAAACCCCCACTTCATCACAATGCTGACTCCCATTTTCACTAAGTGTGGAAGGAAAACGCTCTCACCTAGATAAAAGTACACATCACCTGCAGGCCAAGGACAAGGTTTTCTTCACTGTGAAAGTTCGACAGCCAGACTTAAGATGGCTGCAGCAATCTCATAATGTAAATTGTTTAGGAGGGACTATTCACTATCTAAGGTACTTCTCTGGCCCCCATTACCACAGTATCTGGGCACCTCCCACTCCCTATTGTATTTATCCTCACAGAATGCACAGTGCTATTATTCCCATTGTACAGATAGGGAACTGAGGCACAGAGGCTTAGGCCTGGATGCACAAAAGGAGTTTAGCACCTAAGTCCCAGTTTCGGGACCTCTGCAATGCACAAAATACCCACTGAACCCTGTAGGTACCCAAACTCACTTGGCACCTACATTTTTGAAGTAAAAGTTCCCTCAGAGCCTTTGTTCCTTCCTTTGAGCATACGTACCACTGCCTTTCTCCAGCCGTCTGATGCCTATCTCCCACGTAAGCCCCAGAGTGACTGACAAACTGGGGGAAGACTGGTGTACAGCTGCCTAACTCCTGTCCATCCAGGCCTCAGTGACTTGCCCTAGACAAGGTGGGAAATCTGGGGTGGAGCTGGGACTGATACCAGGTCTTCGACTAGTGCTCTAACTACTGGATCATCATTCCTCTCTAAATTAGCAGTGTCTTAGCACGCCTTTGCGGCTAAAAGTCATTTCTCTTGGGTAATAATCATAATAATTAATCCCTAGCTCTTACCTAGTGCTTTTCATCCATAGATCTCAAAGCACTTTACAAAGGAGCTTTGTATCCTTATCCCCACTTTACAGATAGGGAATCTGAAAGACAGGGAGGTGAAACGACTTGCTCATAACTTGCCGAGCAAGTCCTCTCTCTTCCTTACGCTATTATAGGAAGGCCTGAAGAAGGATGGGTATTGCAACGTGACTCAGCCTCTTTCGGGTCTCTGGTGGCAGAAGGTTCCCGCAGGGGCTGTAGTGTCCCAGATGATTAGGGCTGCCATAGCAACTCAGAGAGAGCAATGGTTGCTGACCTAGTACCACTGGGGGCTTTAAAAATCAGAGTTAGCAGTTTGAAATGGATCTGGAACTGGATTGGGGCCAGTCAGGCTCTAGGAGCACTGGTGATATGTGCTGTCATCAAACTGTTCCATTCAGGAGGTAGACTTGCATGTGATATATCAAGAGCAGTTTCTAGCTTCTGCATGGCCTTTCTCTTTCCTGTTCCTACACAGGATATTTGGCAAGGGGCAAGCCTGGAAGGGACACATGAAAGAAACAGCACAGCTAGGCCCTCATCTGAGGAGAAACAATGACCCCACCTTCCTCATCAAGATAGAAGGAGGCATTTCTGGAGACTATTTGGGTCTCCAAGTATAATGATGAACCCAGCAGGACCCCAAGACCAGGGCTGGCTTCAGCTTTTTTGCTGCCCAAGTGGTGAAACGGAGAAAAAAAAGATAAAGCTGCGATCGGCGGCACTTCGGCAGCAGCTCTACCACACCACTTCATTCTGCGGCGGCAATTCGGCAGTGGGTCCTTCGCTCCAAGAGGGCCTGAGGGACCTGCCACCAAATTGCCGCCGAAGACCTGGATGTGCTGCCCCTTTCCATTGGCCACCCCAAGCACCTGCTTCCTTCGCTGGTGCCTGGAGCCGGCCCTCCCTAAGACTGTGTGCTGTGTTAACCACTGGAGCACAGATACCCTGACAGAGGACAAGATCACAGTGTATGACAGCTCCCTCCTGCACGTCACCTCCATACTTCCTGTATTTAGCTTGAGCCAGCTGCCTTTCTTCCAGCTGCGACAAAGCAGCGGCTGTGCTGGACACACAGAGCTGTGTGTCATCAGCACACTGATGGTGTCAGAGTTTGTGTTATCTGATTATTTCCAGCAAGGATTGGCCATTAACAGCAGTGGCGACAGGACTCTGGCCTGCGGGATTCCCCAAACAAGAGCAGGAGGAGGAGCCCCTCATGACCCGCAAGGATCTGCCAGAGAAGAACAGGGGACACTAGTCTATGCAGTTCCCTAAAAGCTCTTTGGTGGATCAGCAGCTCTTTGTGATTGAAGGCATCAAGTTCAACTTATATCAAGCAGAATTTACATGGATGTTTCACCCATGTCTGTGGCCTGTGACAGGGTCAGGCCAGATGGCTATAGGAGAGTAATAGAAGGCAGACATATTGGCCCCAGGTTAAGTACGTCCCTTTCCCTGGGTAACAGGGAAGATTCCAGAACAATCAGGAACTTTCTGGAAACAATTAAGGCAGACAGGCTGATTAGAACACCTGCAGCTAATCAAGAAGCTGCTAGAATCAATTAAGGCAGGTTAATCAGGGCACCTGGGTTTAAAAAGGAGCTCACTTCAGTTTGTGGTGTGCATACGAGGAGCTGAAAGCAAGTGGTGCAAGGAGCTGAGAGTGAGAGGGTGTGCTGCTGGAGGACTGAGGCATACAAGCATTATCAGACACCAGGAGGAAGGTCCTGTGGTGAGGATAAAGAAGGTTTTTGGAGGAGGCCATGGGGATGTAGCCCAGGGAGTTGTAGCTGTCATGTAGCTGTTACAGGAGTCACTTTAGACAGCTGCAATCTACAGGGCCCTGGGCTGGAACCCGGAGTAGAGGGTGGGTCCGGGTTCCCCCCAAACCTCACAACTCCTGAGCAGACACAGGAGGAGTTGACCCAGACTGTGGATTCCACCAGAGGGGAAGATCTCTGAGGTGAACAAATCAGCCAATAAGTGCAGGACCCACCAAGGTAGAGGAGGAACTTTGTCACAGGCCATAAAAAGAAAGGCCCATCCGTGTCGCCATCTCTGTGCTTCGCCATGTCCAAAGAGGTTTAGAAGAGTACTGGTTCTGGTCAGGTGGAGCTGACTACACTTGTTCTCTCTGCACATTAGAATGGAGGGATTATCAAAATTTCAGACTCTGACCAATCATTGGCTTGAACAAACCCTGATAATCTTCCATTCTGGCCTCAAGCCAACTTCAATCACCTGTCCTGCTACAGTGGTAAAAATTCATGTCATCTGAGCACCTGAATCAAATCTGTCACATAGGACTGACTCCTGTTTTCAATTCTTGGTTTCTTGCACCCCAGGCTGTCTGGGGCTGACTGTGCTTGTAGAACTCCTGGGCTCAATTAGGAACCCCTTATTCCCAGGGCCACCTGGGGCACAGTGCATTTGGCATTGCCACATGACAGGCCTGAGTTTAATTTGTACCATGGGCCAGCAGGGGCTGGAAATTCCTTGTCTTTCAACAGCAACCCCTCTGGCCAGTTCTGTGGTTGGAATTTTAGAAGTCTCAAGAAAAGAGGGGGTTGGTTTAAATTGGGGGATCTACAAGGCTCAATCTAGAGCTGTCTGAATTTTTTTTTTTTTTTGGATCGACCCCAGAAACAAGGAAAAAATCCATACCTACAAAAGTGTGTATGGGGCGGGGGGGGATGACCCTAGTTTGGTTTTAACTGAAAATGAGTTTTTTCCCCCTCCGTTTCTCACTAATACAAAATAACAAATCTTGGATGAAATGAAACATTGAGTTGAACCTAAATTTTTTTCTGCAGGTTTTTGTTTAGCACTGCGTTGTTTTTGGGTGCCTTTCACTTTTTTTTAAAAATGTCTGTTAAGTTTCTAAATAAAACATTTTGAAATGAAAAGTCAAAATGTGTCATTTCAAAATGGCCACAATGAAATATTTCCACTTTAAAAAAAAAATCCCCCCTTTTTTTTCAGCCCAAACTACACGCTGAATTTGATCCAAATTTGCAAGCAGTTTCAGTGCTCTAAAAAATGCATTTTTTTAGAGAATTTACTATCTCCTCCCCCCCCCCCACAATTGGCCCCGTTCTTGTTCCATCAAATGTAATCTCTGTCTGTCTGTCTTTTTGAGGTGGTATCTAGGCTCACCCATCACATTCTCCATCTCATCCCTAGTCTGAGGCCCTGCGTTCTGGCTACTCTCCTTTCGGACAAAGACAACTGCAGGCAGCACCCATACTCCAGAATTCGCTGAGCAAAGGGGCCAAGAACAACCTGATGTGCCTCCTTGAACCTTGCAACCCCCGATAGGTGAGGGAAAGGAGCTGTGTCCCCCATCTGGCATTTTTCACAGGTATTTCTGACTATTTAGTACATGTTCTAAATCTGGGTGGCACTGGGGAATGATTAGAGTCCCTCACCTTTAGGTTACTGCTTCAAAGCCAGCTGAGGTTACCAGTGATAAATAACAGTGACAGTGTTACTATCTGACTGAACTGAGTTTGCTGGGTCTCTGTTTGCCACTGGACTTTGCAAAGCAAACAAAGGAGACAATTAGTGCTAATCTCAGCATAGAATGCAAGGACAGAACACACCATAGAACGTGAACTCTCCTCCTGCTATTAGAGACCATTCATCCAGCTGAGGGTGAGGCACATTGCTAGGGGAGGCAGGATGGAAGTGTGTTGTGGGGGAAGCTTGCTCTGGTAGTGAGCATGCTGTAACTTATGGAGTGGATGGCTTTTCCCTCAGGGCTCTGAATCAATACCTTTCACTAGCCCTGCATTCACAGGAATGTAAAAAGGCTTTTTAAAAAAGCACTCGTAATCTGCTGTGCCTCCCGAAACCCTTACAAAATGTGACTCCATCTCTGTAGGTAGAGTGCTTTAGCAGCTCTCTCAGTGATCAGTCTTAAGGCTTTGAAATTGTCTTGTATATTTCATGATTCTCTCTCTCTGTATATAGAGCGCGCGCACACACACACACACACACACACAGCAGCTCCACATTAAAGCGGATCTGATCACACTCTAATCCACATGTGACCTAAATACCCAGACTTACAAATCTCAGAAGGTTTTCACTCTCTTTACTTGGCAGAGGCAGCAGCAATTGGGTCACTTGGAAAAGGACATGTTGGATCCCATTAAATACTACTTTTAGTCTTGGCTGCTTTCAATAATTGTTCCATTCTACATTTTCTCACAGCCAAGTGCTGCTCAGGGCTAATCATTATTCTCTCTGAAGATTTGCAGCCATTCATACCTCTGAGGAAAATACAAGCGAGCGACTGTTTGAACATGACATTTCAAAAAACACTGTCCTTGGGACTGCCATGCAAGAAAGTGAAAACAGGCCGCACTGTTTGGCTCTTAAAGGGCCACTGCTGAGAATTAGTAGGTCTAAGAGTCAACCTAGCCTGAAATATTAGACTCGATTTGACAGATGGGGAAACCGAGGCAAAGGGAGATTCAAAGACAAGGTTGAGCTTTCATTCCTTGCAATGTGTAAGGAGTAGCATGTAGCTGCATAACCTAGGAGCAGAGTAAGGGAGGAATCATGCCTCAGTCACAATTCCCTCTCTGTTTCCCTCTCTGTTCCCCAGGATAGAATCTGCTATTGACACTGATCAGTTCTACTTCCCCTCCCCCCACTAGCCAGCTACATTGGGCTGACCTATTGGTGTTGCAGATCCAAGGATCCACAAACGCTTTGTCCTTCTCCACCCACACCTCAACCATCTGGGGCGGGGGATGGAGAGGGAAAGGATATACCAAGCATGCAGCCCCTACTCTCCCCTCTGCACCTGCAGCCATGATGCCAGGGGGGAAAGGCAAGGGGTAAGAGGGAGTCTTACTCCCTCTTACACCCTATACAGCCAGGTCGTCATCTGGCCCTAAGTGACCCATTGAGAGTCAATGACAGAAGCTGGAGTAGAGCCCAGAAATGTCAATTTGTAGTCCTCTTGACAAATCTCATTTCTGCCATTGCTTCCTGCGAGCAGACAAATTGGTACATGTTCATTCTCTCCTATCACGATCCCTATTAATTGACAGTCCTCAGAATCAAGCTGCTCCTTGACGTTGCTAGTTCCACGGGTTTGCTCAGAGGAGGGCAGGTGCAAAATAACTAAATACATTCTTCTGTAGTCTCCTACAAGTGTGAGCAGCGACGTCTGAACCATAAAAGGGCTCTCATCAAAATGTGGATCTTTGTATTGGTAGCAGGGAAAAGTGTGTAACAGTGCTACTGTGGTTCAGTGGTACCTCTCCCTGTAACTTCGCCTTTTGCAGAGACCATATCTCACAGCAGAGCCAGTGCTAGCCATTTGCAGCTCTGCTTTTCTTTATTTGCGTTTAAGATAATAGAGGCCTAAGCCAAGGCACCATTAATAACACAATCAAATCCTAGCCACATTAAGTGACCTTTTCAATAGCAACGCAGCCAGACAGATACCTAGAAAAACTCCTTTCTGTCCCTTTATCATTGTGGAAAGCATTAAGCATACCTTCAGCCCCCTTCAAACCTCTCACCCACAGGGGGGGCTCCAGGCCCCAGCACACCAAGAGCGTGCTTGGGGCGGCAAGCCGTGGGGGGGCGCTCTGCCAGCCTGTGAGGGCAGCAGGCAGGCTGCCTTCGGCGGCTTGCCTGCGGAGGGTCCGGTGGTCCCGCGGCTTCAGACCAACAGACCCTCCGCAGGCAAACCGCCGGAGGCAGCCTGCCTCCGTGCTTGGGGCGGCAAAATCCCTAGAGCCAACCCCTGCTCACCCAGAAGGCTTTTGTACTATGCCTGGAAGCTCACCAAATCTGGGCTATTTCAGAGCAAGTTCCTGAGCCAATGCAGAGAACACTCTGCCTGCTGCCCCCTATCTTTACAGTGAAGGGATCCAGCTACTGGTCCTGATGTCTGCAGCTGTGGCAGCGTGGCACCAGGAGAAAGGCCATCCCTCGGGTAGGCCAGTCCCAGACCATTTAGGACTCTACAGGTCATAATTATGCCTTAAACTCCAGCTGGACACCGATGGGCAGCCGGTGAAGCGATGTCAAAATAACTGGAGCGGCACGATCGTCAAGGAAATAAATCCTAGGCTGGCTTTTTCCAAGATCCTTCTGTTCCCCCAGTTCTTTCTACTGGACTTGAGTCCTACCCGTCCATCCTGCAGCAGCGTTTCTTTTCCTGTTGGAGCTGGCCAATGACCTCCCAAGTTAAAATCCAGGAGCCTTAAACATCACCTCTCTCCATTGTGAAAATTGATCATTTATTTCTACCCCTTGTTTCTTGTCTTTTAACCAGTTACTGATCCATGGGAAGATCTTCCCTCTTATCCCATGACAGCTTACTTTGCTTAAGAGACTTTTGTGAGGGACATTGTCAAAGGCTTTCTCAAAGTTCAAGTACACTATATTGACTGGATTGTCCTTGTCCACATGGTTTTTGACACCCTCAAAGAATTCTGATTGGTGAGGGATGATTTTCCTTTACAAAAGCCATGTTGACTCTTCCCCAACAAATTATGTTGATCTCTGTGCAGTGGTGCAAGTGGAATATATTTCTTACTGGTACGGGGGTGGGAGGGGACATGGGAGGTACGTGACCTCCTCCATTACAACACAGAATACAAAGTGTACAGTGCTCACTTTATATTTATTTTTATTACAAATATTTGCACCATAAAAACAAAAGAAATAGTATTTTTCAATTCACGTAATACAAGTACTGCAGAGCAATCTCTTTATCGTGAAAGTTGAACTTACAAATGTAGAATTATGTACAAAAGAACCTGTATTCAAAAATAAAACAATGTAAAACTTTAGAGCCTACAAGTCCACTCAGTTCTACTTCTTGGTCAGCCAACCTCTCAGACAAACAAGCTTGGTTACAATCTGCAGGAGATAATGCTGCCTGCTCCTTGTTTACAATGTCACCTGAGAGTGAGAACAGGCATGCCCATGGCACTGTTGTAGCCAGCGTCGCAAGATGTTTACATGCCAGTTGCGCTAAAGATTTATATATCCCTTGACGCTTCAACCACCATTCCAGAGGACATATGTCCATGCTGATGATGGGTTCTGCTTGATAACCATCCAAGGCAGTGCGGACGGACGCATGCTCATTTTCATCCTCTAAGTCAGATGTCACCAGGGGAAGGTTGATTTTCTTTTTTGGTGGTTTGGGTTCTGTAGTTTCTGCCTCAAGAGTGTTGCTCTTTTAAGACTTCTGAAAGCATGCTCCACATCTCATCCCTCTCAGATTTTGAAAGGCACTTCAGATTCTTAAATCTTTGGTCAAGAGCTGTAGCTATCTTTAGAAATTTCACATTGGTATCTTCTTTGCATTTTGTCAAATTTATGAAAAACGTGCTGGATCATCACCTGAGACTGCTATAACACGAAATATATGGCAGAATGTGGGTAAAACAGAGCAGGAGACATACAAGCGTCATCAGCATGGAAGCATGTTCTCTGGAACGATGGCCAAATGTATGCCTGAAGAGGTATACGACTTGTGATACAGCATGGCCAGAGGGCAGCATGAGAGTGTTAGCAGGGGGCCTTATTCCCTGCCAAGGGAGGAAGGTTTGCTTTAGATTAACTAGAACACCTGTAGCCATTTAGAGCACCTGACTTCAGTTCATGTGATAAAAAACCCCTGCTTCAGTCAGACCCGTGTGGGAGTTGAAGAAGGAAGGTTTGATTGGAGCAGATTGCAGGTCGCAGAAGTTGGAGAAGAGAAGAGAAGAGTTTGATACGAGAGAAATAGAAAGTTTGGAGGAGTGCTGCGGTGAATTGTGAAGTCCAGAAGAAACCCTAGGTAAGGCACACCAGGCTTGGTGTAGAAGGGAGGCAAGAAGCCCTTCACAAGCTGAGGGTAGGAGAGGGAAGTAACCACGGGAAGGAACCACTAGTTCCAAGTGGTTCACACACCCTCAGGGCCCCTGGTTGGGACCTGGAGTAGAGGGTGGGCCCAGGTCCCTCCTCTCCACTCCTCTCCTCAAGGACACTAGTGGAGTAATTAAGAACCGGTTCCGCAGGCAAGCAATAGCGACCCTGAACCTACCCAGAGAAGAGAAAGTGCGAGACCAGCAGAACAGTAATGGCAATTTGCCACAGACTCTTCAGCGCATCTGGCACGTAATATCTTGCATGCCAGCTACAATAGTGCCATGCGAATGCCTCTTCTCACTTTCAGGTGATATTGTAATTAAGAAGTGGGCAGCATTATCTCCTGTAATGTAAACAAACTTGTTTCTCTTAGCAATTGGCTGAACAGTAGGACTGAGTGGACTTGTAGGCCCTGAAGTTTTTCCATTGTTTTGTTTTTGAGTGCATTATGTAACAAAAACCTACATTGGTAAGTGCAACGTTCACGATAAAGCGATTGGACTACAGTATTTGTTGAGGTGGGGCTGAGGATGAGGGGTTTTCGGTGTGGGAAGGGGCTCAGGGCTAAGACAGAAGGTTGGAGTGGGGGGGGTGAGGGCTGTGAGGTGGGGCCAGGTATGAGGGGGTCATAGTGTAGGAGGGGGCTTGGGCAAGGGTTGGGTAGTGGTGAAGTGAGCACTCTGGCTGGGGGTGTGGGTGGGGTGGGGTGGGCTGAGGCGGAGCTGAAGATGAGGAATTTGGGATGCAGACAGGCTGCCTGGGGCTGGGGTCAGAAAGGAGGACTCCACAGTCCTCCCAGCCTTCTCCCCCCAGCAACATACTCACCTAGCACACTGTACGAGCTCCTAGGGGCCAGCTCTCCCTCAGGCCCAGGAAGCCCCCTCTTCTCCCCTGTGGTGGGTGCCGGGACGGAGGGGCTGCCTTCACGTGTGCGCCTGCTCCCCTCCTCCCTCCCTGGGCCCTGAATTTGCTGGAGCTTGGACACCACGGGCCCATATAATTCACCGCTCCTGACAGTTTTCCCTTTAATGAATTCAGTCTTGAAGGGTGTTTCCAGTTGAACTGTTTAATCCTCTACAGCTGTCGGCTTTCCCCCAGCCCTTAGTTTAAAAACTCTGCTACAACCTTTTTAATGTTACAGTCACCAATCTGGTTCTGATTTAGTTTAGGGGGAGCCCATCCTTTCTTTATAGGCTCCTCCCCTCTCAAAAGGTTTCCCAGTTCCTAAACCCCTCCTCCAAACACCATTGTCTCATCCACACATCGAGCCGCTGCAGTTCTGTCTGTCTGACCGTGCACAGGGAGTGGAACCATTTCAGAGAATGCTACCTTGGAGGCCCTGGACTTTAATCTCTTATCTAGCAGCCTAAAGTTGTCCGGCAGGACCTTTCTTTTACCTTTCCCTATGTCACTGGGAGTCCTACATGTACCAAGATCACTGGCTCCTCCTCAGCACTGCACGAGTCTATCTGGATGTCTTGAGAGGCTCACAACCTTTGCACTCAGCAGGCAATTCACCATGCAGTTCTCTCAGTCAAACAACTAGCACAGGGGTGGCCAACCCGTGTCTCTGGAGCCTCTTCAGAAGTTAATATGCAGCTCCTCGTCTAGGCAGCGACTCCAGGGCTGGAGCGACAGGCACCAACTTTCCAATGTGCCAGGGTGTGCTCACAGCTCAACCCCTGGCTCTGCCACAGGCCCTGCCCCCACTCCACCCCTTCCCGCCCCCTCCCCTGAGCCTGCCGTGCCATTGCTCCTCCCCCACCCCCAGAGCCTCCTGCACCCCACAAAACAGCTGATCAGGAAGTGCGGGGAGGGAGAGGGAGGCACTAATTGGCGAGGCTGCCAGTGGATGGGAGGTGCTGGGAGTGTTGGGGGGAGCTGATGGGGGGCTGCTGACATATTACTGTGGCTCTTTGGCAATGTACATTGGTAAATTCTGGCTCCTTCTCAGGCTCATGTTGGCCACTCCTGAACTAGCACAATGGGACTTCAATCTTGAGAGGTCTTTGATCTCTACTGAAATACAAATCATTATTTCAGGTTCTGTAATCTCTGGAGTTTTAGTAGCAAAAGGCAAGAGCATTATATAACTTTAAACCAACTTGGTCCCTTTCAAAAGATGTGGAGAGCGACAATCCTTCCCTTGGACAATGCAATCACAGCAAATCTTTAGGAATAAGCCTCTTTCAGTGAATATGAATCCAGCACAGAACATGAGGGCCAAGGAACAATCCTGATGCCTAACTGGAGTGGAACAAGCCACTCCAGTTAGACAGACAGTAGCTAATTATTCCTGTATTTGCAGAAATGGATGCTGTAGAAACCCACAGATTACAGGGACAATTTACCCCTTTAATTTCACATACAGAGGACATTCCCTGCTGGGGAACTAACTGCTCTCATACTGTTCCATTGTAACCCTTGGATGGCTCCATTTTACAGTTACTAGGACAAGAAATAGAAGCCGCGTGTGGGCCCGGTAAATAACAAACAAGAGAATGAAAAAGACTCCCTTTAAAACTAGATTGTCCAATAAAACAGCACCAGGCTACAGTGGAGTGTGCGATTTGCTCTGGTATATAACAATGAATAGCAGAGGAACGTAAGAGGCAACTAATGACTTTTGCAGGTGGCTGAACAATATAGCCAGGCTGAGAATTACAGGACAAGGTTCAACTGATCACAGCACACAGGGCTGATTTAGTTTTTGGCCTCAGGAAAGGTTGAAGTTCTGTAGTGCTGTTTCATGAGAATGTCCTTTAATATCACTTTGGGGGCAGAACTTCATTGAGTAATTGCTCCAAGGTAGATCTAAGAAGTGAATGACTTAAGGATAAAAGTTAAAAGCTTAGATACCATGGTGAAGGCAACTTCATAAATAGGATTAGCTAGACAGACACATGGGAATAATTATTCAGGGCTTTATGTGGAAAACAGTGAAGAGACTGTGGACACACACATGATGATTGGATATGTGTGATCAGACATACAAAAGCAGCTGTTCTGCACATGGTATGGGTACATTAGCAAATTTTGTGAATGCTTTTTTCTGAAGCCCCTTTGAAACTCTGACCCATCATGTCAAGGAGAATTTTGATGTCATCTGTTGAGATGAGAACGGTCTAATTTTTTTGGGATGAGACTACCTGAAATCCTCTTGCATAATGGATAACTGACTTAACTTGTTAGAAGGACAGGCTTTCTATACAAAGGGTAAAAGTCCACTCTCACTACACTAGTGTGAATTAAAAGCAACTCTACTAACTCAGTCGATTTATACCAGTTTTACTGCTGTATGCAAGTTCAGAATTAGTGGCTAAAGCTGCACCTTGAAACAAATTTCCCATGAATTACTCTGCCAAGGATTTCCATAGAAGAGTATGATTCATGATAAATCTGGAATGTTAATTAAAGGAGTGAAACTAACCCTGTTGTAAATATAACTCAATCCAATGCCAACTTCATCAGTGGCTGAATTTACGGGATGTAAACGGACCAGAAATCAGCATAAAGAGGAAAGCTGTGTAACTTGCACTGATTTGGAATTCAATAGGTGTGTGAAGAGTGTGATTTACGCACCAAGGGGGTGGGAGGTGAAGGTGTAACAGGAAAAGCAGCCAAAAAGAGAATGGAAGGTAAAATATTCGGAGATTTATTTATCTTATACTCTGCAGTTGTCTGCTTTTCCTGCTACTCCTGTTCACCTTCTGCCTCTGTAGCACCTAAATCAGACTGGTTTTGCATACCCCCTGAATTCCCAAGTGTTGTAAATTACACATGCAGTTCAAATTTCTCACCCATTAACATCAACACTGTGATCTCATTTACACCAATATCAATTCATAACAATGGCAATGAAGTCAATGGCATTACTCTGTATTTACAGTAGTGCAACTGATATCAGAATCTGGCCCCATATACCACTAGCCCAGATTACTAGCCCACTATTTAAATTGCCAATGAATGTATCTCTCACTTTCCTGAGACTTGCACTTGCTTATACTGGACATGCCTCTCACCCTGCCAAGGCCCAAAGGTGGGATGGGATGCAATGCAGGCCAAAGACCCTTCATGAGACACACACAAAATATTCATGCAGAAAACTTGAAACACTGCAGTATTTCTTCCCTTAGCAGAACTGGCACATTCCATAATCTTAGTTTCACAATCCTTTATCTCTGATGTAAATTATTTTCAGCAATAAAACAGAGGGGCTGCCACTTGGTGTGAAGCAAAGTAACTTTGTGATTAGAATGAGCGATGCCCCTCAAAAGGTGGTATGACACCAGGTATGAATCTGGCTCTGCCCTGGCTAGATGTACAATGGATCCAGGGCCTTTTTAAAAGCCATGGGCAAGAGAGTGATGTGAGGCAGGGGGAATGCCTTAAACTGCCTACAGGGGACCAAGGGGCATGTTTCTGGAGGCACCTTTATCATGCATCCACCAACACTGAAACAGCTGAAACAAACTAGCTCTCTGCTTGGAGAGAGTGAGCATGCCAGAAAAGACAATGCAAAGAATTCAAAACTAAGTGAAAGGATGTTGCTAATGTATCAAATATAAATGTCAGAGCCAAGTTTCAAACAACAGGCAAACAACATGAATTGAACAGTGAGGCCAGGCACTGGTCTGGTGCCTGCACAGTGACATAGAGGGGACTCTAGCTCTGAAGCCAAAGGAGAACCCTGCCTGCTGGCTCTCAGTGCTATGAAGGATGCATGCTGTTGCTTGAGAGCGCTTTATCTCGTTGTCCCAAGGAGTGGCACCAGCAGGCAGAGGGAAAACTGATGTGACACCAGGTCTTTGAGGAAGATGAGTGGAGTAAAATAGGGTTGGGGAAATGGAATGATACAAGGAGCTCCCCAATGCTATAAGTAGAGGAGCCTGACTCTCTCTTCCCACCCGCCCCACTCCAAATCCTATAAGTATCTGTTAGGGTTTCAGCACAAACCATGTTTGAGAGACCCTAGGGTGAAAGGAGTTTTGAAGAAACAAAAACTATTCAATATGCAAGGCTGACACATTCCTCCCCAAACTGCAGAGAGAAGCCCAGCAACCTCAGACTTTAGCATTGCCTTTTACCCTAGGTATGTCTACTGCAATTTGCATTACACTGGGCACTGCCTCTTTCAGAAAGCTGCTACGCTGGCTGGGGAGATTCACAGCATGGAGGAAAGCTGCTTGAAGAGGCAGAAGCAAGACTCTCAGGTGCAGAGAGAGATGTTTATCTTGAAAGCATCTCTCCAGTGCAGTGTGGGTTCATCACTCCTGAGCGTGGCCTCTCACTACCAGCAGAACACATCACTTGTCAGAGCAGTCCTTTCCATTCCCATGCTGGGGTTGGCCTGAAGCCCACAGGCTGGAGAATGCAACAGACTTCAGTGCTAAAGTCAGACTCCTGGGGCTGGGAGTCAGGAGACAAGGGTTTCATTCTTGCTCTGTGTACCTATTGGGTTTATCTATTGGGTTTCCCACTGCTAAAGGATCCTCTCCCAGCCTAAGGGGAGGACCCACAGGACCACAGAAGCCCACTGATTACGGGGGACAACTAATAAAAGAACAGGGACGGGAGTGTGGTCAGAGGGTCATAAGAAGGGAGCCTGATGGGGACACTGAGCAGAGAACCCTGTACCTATTGGGTTTAGCGGGGCAGTTACCCCACTCCTAGGGAAAAAGGTTAAAGGCAGCTGAGATTGCCAGATTGGGGAGGCAGCCACAGCTGGGGCCACACCCAGTCAGGCTACAGCTGGCCTTGATATAAGGGCTTAAGGAGTGGGATGGACTTAGCTGCTTTGGTGTGTAGGGTACCTAGGGTGGAGCAGTGCTGGGGAGCTCCGGCCTGGCAACTCCCCAGGCTGAGGCCTTGTTTAGGCCCAAGGAGGTACTGGGGCTGTGGAGGTGCATCCTGGGGATTGGCAGAGGCAGCTGATCCAACCCCCTTGCCAGTGATAAGTGGCCGTGACAGACTGCAGTTTGCCTCAGAGAATGGGGGGCTAGATGAGGACTGGCAGTAGCCACTGAGGCAAGGTGGGCATAGGGGGAGGGGCTCCCCTGGGAAGGGAGACCCAGAGTGTGGGGGCACTGCTGTAGGGCAGCACCCCAAAGTAAGGGGCACTGGGGTCTGGGAGGGATATGGGGGGCCTGAGGCAGGAAAGACACTGGCCAGCAGGAGGTGCTCTGAGGCTGGCATGAGCTAATTCCTGGACTGACCAGCAGGAGGCACTGTGGCACTGAGTAACTGCTATGCTACACTCTGCCACTGACTTGCTCTGCAGTCTTGGGCCAGTCACAGTGCTGCTCTGTGCCTCAATTCCCCTTTTGTTAAGTGGGGAGGATAATACTTAGTGCTCTGTTAGGGTAAGAACCACCTCTCATGAGACTGACTTGATGGCCTTCCCCTTTAAGGGCCAGGAGACCTGGGGTTAGCTAGCCCTGCTCAGTCAGACCTGTTTGTGCCATAATTGGCTGCTTCCCAGCCTGAAGCAACTGGTCTAAGTGGGATCAGGTGAAAACCTGAACTACCTGGGCCTCTTAAAAGCTGAGAAACCTCAGGGTGGGAGAGGAACAACAGAGAACAAGCTGGGATCCGGTGGAAGGACTCTGTGCCCTACCCCAGAGACAGGAAGAGGGGAAGATAACCCTGAGAGTGTGAGGGGACTTTGGGGAAGGAGCCAAAGCATCAAGATGCTATCCCAGACCAGAAAGACTTAAAGACAATCCATAATTGGTTGGGAACTGAGCCTGGAGGGTGGGCTCAAGAGGAGCCCGAGTGAGGTAGAAGAACCTTCTGTTTGTCTGGATACTGGTTATCTTGGAAGTGGGTTGAACTGTGACACCAAGCTGGAGACCTGAGCCATACAAATTCCTAGGAGGGATGGAAAACCTGGTTGAGGGGAAATGCAGGTGGGGGACACCTACAGTGCCAGGCTCCACCAGCAGGGGGTGCTATGAGCTAGCTATACCTATGACGGTTACACACAATATTCTGCTATTTTTATATTGTTATAAGGCTAACTTTTAAAATCCACTTTTCCCTGCTCCCCTCTTCAGGGAGTTAAGGCTTTATTCTTCCAGTATATTCTTGAGAATCTTGTCCAGTCCAGCTTTCAATATCTCAAGCACTAGGGCTTCTATCTCTTCTTGTGGGAATCTGTTCCACAGGCCAATACACCTTGCTGTTAGAAAGATCAGCTGATACTTAGCCCTTTATGTAACTAAATCCTATTAATTACATCCCACCCAAACAACCCTCCTTGAGCTTTAAACACCTGTAGATGGTTATCATGGCATTGCTAAGCCAAGATGGACTATCAGCTTGTTAACAGGCTGACACTGAGGCGGATCCATATCCCACATTGGGAGTGGGCTCCCAGCAGACCCTCCCTTTCTTGTCACCTCCATATTTCTCTCTGCCACATGCTGGAGTTAAACACTAGCAATACTACTCCTCTGGCAGCTACCAATCAGCTATTCAGGGGGAGCAGAAAGGCTTTCTGTTCCCTGCTGGGAAACCAAGAGGTAAGCACCACAACCAAGTGCATCTGGATGGGCCTGCCGCAGAATATGGCTTATAATAGATCACGATTCACTTAGGAAGGAAATAGGGAGGTGAAGAAGAGATGAGCAGGGTGGGGAGGATGGGTGTGATTCATACAGGGAATTGAAGGGGGGTGCTGGAGCAGGGCACAATGGAAGGACTATGCCCCTGATTTAGCAGGCACCCGTGCATGTGCCTATGTACCTTAGCACGTGCCTAACTTTAAGCACCGAAGTAAATACAATCAACAGCACACCAATGCACCCCATGGATCTTTCACTCAGTCTCTCCATATGCTTACAGGGGGAGGGATAGCTCATTGGTTTGAGCATTGGCCTGCTAAACCCAGCGTTGTGAGTTCAATCCTTGAGGGGGCCATTTGGAGAACTGGGGTAAAAATTTGGGGATTGATCCTGCTTTGAACAGGGGGTTGGACTAGATGACCTCCTGAGGTCCCTTCCAACCTGATATTCTATGAAATACACATGGGCGGCAAGTTATATACCCATGTGGTGCCTGGGCACCAACAATATTCAGGGCCCAGCTCCACCAATGTTTGGTGCTGGGTCTCCCCACTTGCTGCTGTGTCCCCTGGCTCCCCTGTGCATGTCCCTGGCATGTCCCTGGCCCGGAGGGAGCAGAGTGTCTGTGCAGCTCCATGCTTCCTCTGTGCAGCAACTGTTGCTGCAGGGTCCTAGTGCCCTGCACATCGACTGCCAGGGCAGACTGACTCTGAGCCTGCCCTTCCACCTCAGACACTTCCCTTTTCTGGTGGGACTCTCCACCAGCACAGCCCGCCCCCCCCGCCTCGTGCAGTCACTGCTCCTGCCCCATGCTGAGCAAGGAGGCAGTCCCATCCCTCACCCCCACTGGGGCAACAGCAGGGGAGGAGGCGCACGCAGCACCCCCCAGCACCCACCACAGGGGAGGTGAGGGAGATTCCTGGACCTGATTGGGGCCCAAGGAGCACATGCAGTGACAGTGGTGGGGGTGAGTGTGCTGCTGGGGGGGAGCGGGGAAGGGGGCTCCTCCCCCAGAGCTCGCTGCTGCCAGCAGGGAAAGGGCTGGGGGCAGTCCTCCTCTCTGTCCCCTGTCCTGGAGAAGCCTGCCTGCACCCCAAACTCATCCCCAGCCCTGCCCCACCCCCGAGCCCACACCCCGAGCCAGAGCTTTCACCCCCCCACCGCACCCTCAATCCTCTACCCTAGCCCTGAGCCCCTCCAACACCCCAAATGCCTTATCCCCAGTCCCAGCCAGAGCCCTCATCCCCCTGCACTCCAACCCTCTGCCTTAGCCCTGAGCCCCTCCAGCACCACAAACCCCTCATCTCCAGCCCCAGACAGAACCCTCACACCCCTCTGCACCACAACCCTCTGCCCTAGCCCTGAGCCCCTCCCACACCCCAAACCACACCCCTCTGCACCACAACCCTCTGCCCTAGCCCTGAGCCCCTCCCACACCCCAAACACCTTATCCCCTTCCCAGACAGAGCCCTCATTCCACCACACCCTGACTCTCTGATCTAGCCCTGAGTCTCTCCAACACCCCAAATCCCTCATCCCCAGCCAAAGCCCTCACCCCCCGATTCCTACTCTTGCCTGGAGCCCCTCCCATATCCCAAACCCCTCATTCCCAGCCCCAGACAGATCTCTCACCCCCTACCCCCTCCCACATCTCAAACCCCTCATCCTCAGCCCCAGCCAGAGCCCTCATCCCCCTGCACCCTAATTCTCTGCCCCAGCCCTTAGCCCCCTCCTGCATCATGAACCCCTCATCCCCAGCCCCACCCCAAAGCTCTCACTCCAACCCTCTGCCATGGCCCTGAGCCCCCTTCCACACCCCAAACCTCTCATCCCCAGCCTCACCACTGCATCCCCTCCCTGCCCCAAACTCACTCCCAGCGCCTGCACCCGTCCTGCACCCCAGACCTCCTCCCCCACCCAAACTCCCTCCCAGAGCCTTGGGCAGGTGGGGGGTGGAGTTTTGGGGGGGCAAATTGAGGTGGGGTCACCACCAAAATTTCTACAAACCTGCCACCCATGGAAATACATGGTTAAATCAGGGCCTGAAAGAGAGACAGATAGACAAGCTGGACAGGACTGAGAATGGAAGGAGGGTAAAAAGACACTTTATAGAGAAGGGAGAAGAAAGGAAAGGAAAGGAAGAGGAAAAAACTGAAGAGAACAGTAAACAGCTCAGAAGAAAGGTAGAGAAATGAAAGGAGAAGAATGTGCTGAGTGCTATAGGAAAAATTAATGTGAGGGGACCAGAGACTGAAAAATCCCGAGGAAGAGAGAAACAGAATTTGAAACAAAGAATGTTTAGAGATAATAGCAGGAAAAACTCCATGGGACACAGACTAAGTTAGGAATGGATATGGAGGTGATTTTTTTTAAGATGACAAAATGTTATAAGAAAATATCAAAAAGCTTGGTCTGAACTGTGTGGAGAAAGCCAAGGACGTGACTGTTTGGAAGGGTAGGGTGGGGTGGAAGGATCTAGTTGGAAATGAGGGTCAGCAAAGGATCCCAGTGTTAATACCCCCCTCCCCCACATACACACACACCATAGGTTGGGGAGGGAGATGGGGTTTGAAATTAAATATATTCATGAAATATTGATGCCAGAGGCTTGGCTGGCTTTAGCTAAGAAATTCCTAATGCTGCTCTAGCATCATCACCTTCAAAACACTTGACAAACATTACATCCATTAAACTCACAACATGCTTGTGTGGTAGGTTAGTATTCTCTCTTCCTCAGACTGGGACACTGAGGCACAGAGAAATGAAATAAATTGACATACCTGGGGTCACAGAGTGACTGTATCAGAGCTTGTATCCCTTCCTCTACCCACTGTCTGGCTTGACCATTTTGATTCTAAGGTCTGTCTCCTATAATGGTTATATAGAGCTAGCACGATGGGGCCCCATTTTTCAGTTTGACTACAACAATCTTCTTCTTAGCATAGGCACAACGTGCCTCAGGTCCCGTATGACCAGGATTCATCACTGAGTTTGATCTGCTGGTTGAATCATTATCTTCCCTGGCCCAGACCGGGTACTGATGGGGAGTGCAGTGTGAATTATAAGAATAATAATTCAGATTTAGAGAGTTGGGATCAGAGTCCTTAGCCCTAGTCCTGTGCTCAGGCCACCTTTCCCATCTGTTTTTGCTTGTGTTGGATGGGCAAAGGAGAGGGGCACTGATACTGTTGGGGAGCTGTGTTGCCCAGAGATTTGGGCTCCACTTGGATATTTTCTGTGTTAAACATTTAAAGTCTACCAGACGAGTCCTGAAAGTTTTTGATTTCAGCATGTTTCCCAAATGGCAGTGAAAATCCAGCAGTCTGCACTTCAGATAAATCACGCTGGGACTAGGAAAAAAAACTTCCCACTCTTTCTCCTCCCTCCCCAGCATATTTTGAAACAACTCAATTAGAGAGAAATGGGGTGGCTGGAGTAACTTTTCTATGGATAGAGAACAACTGAGCTCTGTATGGTTTTTCATCATTAAAATGCTTCCCTCTAGCAGTTTGTTAATCTGTGGCATTCGAAAGTAATATGCATGCACATGCAGACATCAGTTCAGTCTTGCTCCACTCAAGAGTCGTAAGGAGTCTGGGTGCAAGTGGGAGAGGGGTATGCTAATATCACGTGGGGCTTGCTCTGGCTCCTTTTTCTCTGCACGTAGCATATGTCTGAAACCAATAATGTCTGAGTCACTGTTACCCAGTCACAACACAATCCTGGCACAGAGTCAAATACTCAGGCATTTTTTTTCTTCCTTCTAAAGGAAAATGTCTATGCACTGTAGATCATTCTTGGTTTTGTTCATGGAAGGGGGTGGTGGTGAAGGTGAGGAGGATGATGAAAAGCTTCTCCCGCAGTGTGACCCCTGTGAGGAGGCAATAGCAGGTTTCTTTTATTATTTTAAATGTACAGTGTGGTAGCCATTATAGGCCTGAGGTGAGTCAGAGTCCCATTGTGCCAAGCAAAACGCTGGGTAAAAGTTCTTGACAAGCTACAGGACAGTGCAACAGAAAGGGGGCCTAAGACACAGCCCTAAAGTGGTGGTGCTGTTCAGTGCTGGAGATGGAAGAGACTATGATCAGCTGCATGCCATGCTGGGGGAACCCTACCAGTACCTCCACCATTGTCCATGGACACCTGCCAGGGAGAAGTCTCACGCAACATGGAGGAGGATTTTGTGGATGAGGAAGAGGAGGAGGACAGTGCCCAGCAGGTAAGTGGAGAATCCGTTCTCCCCGGTAGCCAGGACCTTTTCATCACCCTGGAGCCAATACCCTCCCAAGGTGGGTTTCCAGACCCTGAAGGTGGAGAAGACACCTTTGGTGAGTGCACATTTGTAACTACACTAAAGGGGTTAAAAACAATTGTGTTTAATGTTTGATTTGCCCTGAAGAATTGGGATGCATTTATGGCCAGTACAGCTACTGGAAAAGTCTGATAACGTGTCTGGGAATGGAGCGGGAATCCTCCAGGGACATCTCCATGAAGCTCTCCTGAAAGTACTCTGAAAGCCTTTGTAGAAGGTTTCTGGGGAGGACTGGCTTATTTTGTCCTTTACGGTAGGACGCTTTACCATGCCAAGCCAGCAGCAATTCTCTGGAATCATTACATCACAAAACATGGCAGCGAATGGTCCTGGGTTTTGGTTGCAGTCATGCAACATCCGGACTTTATCTTTCTGTGTCAGCCTCAGAAGAGTGATATCATTCATGGTCATCTGGTTGAAATAGGGGAATTTCTGTAAGGGAAGAGGAAAAGGAACCCCATTCATACTGGGCTGTTTGTGCGTGGCTAAAAGGGATCATCCTGGAGAACAGCCATGGGGGGTGAGGTGTGCTGCACATCCAACCCAAAACCACAGCCCCTTCCTTTTAAATAGCAAGCAATGCCAGCTGGGTTTGCCATGGGAAAGGAGGGTGCTGCTTTGAAAACATTCCACATGTTACGAAGGTGGAAGATGCCAACCCCGCATACCCTTTGGCTTACCATTGCTGCCTGGAAACTGAATTCTGTTGCCCAGCCGCATGTGATGTGTCACTATACCAGCAGGCACTCAGTATAAAAGGCAAAATGTGACCTTGTACCTAAAGCACATGCTGTCTGCTGTGAATTGCTTGATTCACTGTGAAAGAGTCTCCCTTTTGTTCTCAGAAATGTATTTTCTTAAATTTTACTCTCCCTTTTTATCCTCCCTGCAGGAGCAAATGTTTCTATGCTCCCTGTGTCATCTCTGTCCCTGAGGTTATCGCTGATTAGAAGGCAAAAAACACACTCATGATGACATGTTTTCAGAGCTCATGCAGTCCTCCTGCACTGATAGGGCACAGCTGAATGCATGGAGGTATTCAGTGAGCGTGATCAGAACACGCAGAAGGAGATGCTGAGGCTAATGGAGGAGCAAACGGACATGATCAGGAATATGGTGGAGCGGCAGGAAAAGGCAACAAGAGCACAGACAGCTGCTGCATCCATTGTATAACCGCCTGCCCTCCTCCCTAAGTTCCATATCCTCCTCACCCAGATGCCCAAGAATGTTGGGGATGTGGGGGGAGGAGGCTCCGGGCACCTAGCCACTCCACTCCAGAGGATGGCCCAAGCAACAGAAGGCTGTCATTCAAACAGTTTTGATTTGTAGTGTGGCTACAATAAGCAATGTGGCTTTGCCTTCCTTCCTCCCCCACTCCACGCAGGCTACCTTGTCAGTGATCTCACTTTTTAAAAAATAAAGACTGCATGGATTCAAAACAATAGGGACTTTATTTCCTTTGCCAGCTGTGGTTGAAACGGGGAGGCGGATTGGCTTACAGGGAAGTAAATTCAACAAAGGGGGTGGTTTTGCATCAAGGAGAAACACACAACTGTCACACCATAGCCTGGCCAGTCATGAAACTGGTTTTCAAAGCCTATCTGATGCGCAGCATGCCAAGCTGTGCTCTTCTAATCGCCCTGGTGTCTGGATGTTCAAAATTGGCCACCAGGCAATTTGCCTCAACCACCCAACCTGCCATAAATGTCTCCCCCTTACTCTCTCGGATATGATGGAGCATACAGCAAGCAGCAATAACAAGGGGAATATTGGTTGCGCTGAGGTCTAACTTAGTCAGCAAACAGCACCAATGAGCTTTTAAACGTCCAAAGGCACATTCTACCACCATTCTGCACTTGCTCAGCCTATAGCTGAATTGCTCCTTACTACTGTCCAAGCTGCCTGTGTAAGGCTTCATGACCCATGGGAGCAAGGGATAGGCCGGCTCCCCAAGGATAACTATTGGCATTTCAACATCCTCAACAGTAATTTTCTGGTCTGGGAAGTAAGTCTCTTCTTGCAGCTGTTCGAACAGCCCAGCATTCCTAAAGATGCAAGCGTCATGCACCTTTCCTGGCCATCCCATGTTGATGTCACTGAAATGTCCCTTGTGATCCACCTGTGCTTGCAGCACCATTGAGAAGTACCCCTTGCGGTTTATGTACTGGTTGGCAAGATGGTCCGGTGCCAAGATAGGGCCATGCGTTCTATTGCCCCCTCCCTCTCCACAGTTAGGGAACCCCACTGGAACAAATCCATCCACTATGACCTGCACATTTCTCAGAGTCACTACCCTTGCTAGCAGAAGATTAGTGATTGCCTTGGCTCTTGGATCACAGCAGCCACCATGGTAGATTTGCCCACTCTGAACTGACTCCAGACTGACTCTTAGCAGTCAGGCATTGCAAGCTTCCACAAGGCTATTGTCACTCGCTTCTCAACTGTCAGGGCAGGCCTCATCTTGGTATTCCTGCACTTCAGGGCAGTGGAAAGCAACTCACACAGTTCCAAGAAAGTGGCCTTACTCATGAGAAAGTTTTGCAGCCACTGGGACTCATCCCATACCCACAACACTATGCGGTCCCACCAATCTGGGCTTGTTTGCCGGGGCCAGAATCAGCGTTCCACCGCATCAAGCTGCTCCACTGCCGCCATGATGTTCCAATTGCCACATCTCGTGCTTTCAGGAACGTCTGTGTCCATGTCCTCCTCACAACTGTCCTCGTGCTGGCGTCTCCTAGCCAGGTTCTGCACATACCGCAGGATAATGCGCAAGGTGTTTACAATGCTCAGAACAGCAGCAGTGAGCTGAGCAGGCTCCGTGCTTCCCGTGCTACGGCAGCTGCGCGGGTAACCCAGGAAAAAAGGTGCAAAACTATTGTTTGCCGTGAATAGCTACGCACAGTGCACCACTCTGTGAGTTGATGCTAGCCATGGTATTGAGGCTGCACTCCATGGACCTACTGCTTAATGGGGATATACACGATCGACGGTATAAAATTGCTTTCTAAAGATTGACTTCTATAAAATTGACCTAATTTCATAGTGTAGACATACCTTTACTGTGTAGTGCTATTAAACTGCTGCCAGACTTCACTCCAGAGGTACATTTCAGTGGTAGGTGAATCATAGAACTGATCCTATGAAGTGAGCTTTACATATTGTTTGACTACTGAAGATTGAGGAGGACTAAAGATACTGTCCAGAAAACATGGAGGACAATAGAGAGCCCCAAAATAAAATGAAATTATGGGGTGAGATAAAAGATTTTTGGGGTGAGGGGCACCCTAATGCTAAATCTTGCCATATGGATGAGCCCAAGCACTTAATGTTTGTAAGAGTAGGCAGAAAAGTCTTGAAATGCTCCTGGGTGAAAATCAGTCATAAATGGACTACAGAAGCTGACTTCCCTTGGACTGAGTGTGCCTTGACATGACCTTGAGGCCGCACGTTTGCTGAGAGTCAGCAACGAGAAATGCGCTCAGATATCCATTTATACAGGATTCTCTAGGGAAAGCAAAATCTACTGTAGTAGTGTCAAAAGAAAGTAAAAGCTGAGTGGATTTTCCTAAAATTTCAGTGTGCTCCAGCTACGTGTCCAGGGGCCTCTTTCCATCTAGCTTGTGGAGAAGGGTGTGTCCAAGAAGCATGCAAGAAGTATTTTGGCAAGAGGGCTATGTAAACTGGAATTCCAAACCCACCTTGCTTTCTAAAGGGTTGCTCAGTAGCATCATCTTATCCTTAGGGAAGTTTATGTAGATCAGTAGCTACATAAACTATCAGTAAAGCTTGCTCACTCTGAGTCACTGTTTTCTACATAGAAGTTATCATCTTTCATATAAGGACTTTGATTTGACAGGTACTCTGGTGGTTCAAAGCAATCTAGCTAGGATTGTTGTTATCCCACAATACAGTGGCAGTGACGGGTGGGGGAGTTAGTGTGTGAGTGGAGGGGAGGTTTCAAATGTACCACAAGGCTGCATGAACAGGATGACAAAGGGCAGAAGATAGAACTGGTTTTCTTTTCACACGATAATGGAAAGCTGAAATAGCTACCAAATGTATTTCCAGAGAAGTTGCCTATAACTCAGGGTCAAACAGTTCTAGCGAGGAACTCATTAAAAGGATTCTTGTGAGGCTTTTTCTACAAATAGAAAATTTGATAAATTCCTTCTAAACAGCTGGGAGGACTTGACACCTGCTTAGAAACAACCTAACTCTCTCTCATCTCAGGGTCACCACAAAAAGGAAAGGGATCCGAGTAGGGTGACCAGACACCAAGTGTAAAAAATCAGCTAGGGGGTAATCGGCACCTATATAAGACAAAGCCCCAAATATCAGGACTGTCCCTATAAAATCAGGACATCTAGTCACCCTAGATCCTAGGCTGGGATGAAGAGAGGCGCTCCGGTTCTGTGTGAGCAGTTGTAACTAGTCTCTCATCCTGAAGAGAGCAGGCACAAACAATCCCTAACAGCTCTGAGAACCCCCTCCATCTTGGCAAGCATGGAAGGATCATGAACTCTCTCCTGAACTACCAGAAGTAATAGAGGAAAAGATGTATGTGACTTTCCCACTCCAGTGGATGGAGAAGCTGTCTCATCTTGGTGCTCTGTTCAGAACCCCAATGTGTTCAGCAGTGTGGCAAATAGAGCTGTGTCTGCCCCCCAGAGAAGAAAGATCTCCTCTATTACCCAAAGATCCAGGGGCCAGGTCAATTAATAATCAGATGAGTCATTACATTTTCCCTTTCCTAGCAGGAAAATGGCAACTACCAATGTCCTGTTGGACACTGCTCTGTGCCATAAGCAGTGCTTCCCAGCAAGGGTGACACAATCCTCTTCCTCTCTGCTTTTTAAATAAAACATGGTATCTTGACTGTCTAGTTGGATCAGGACTACTTTTTGGGCTACCAAAACATTGAGGACTCTTTTCGCACATAAATGAGGATTGTGTGTAGATACTGTTCCAGGAGAAACCAAATTAGTTGGGTTTGAAGTCCTGCTGAACTTCCCAGCCCTGGTAGGATACATCTGTCATTACTATGATTTGATTGAGAGGCAGTGTGAACTGAACAAGGGTGTAAGAAACAGAGACTCCTGAGCTCTAATCTCAGCATTGCTATTGTATGGGCTTGTGTGTCTCAGTCTTCCTATCTTTGATATAACATAAGTAGGGTGACCAGATGTCCCAATAAAATCGGGACCATCCCGATATTTGGGTGGTTGTCCTGCGTCCCGACTGATCTTTGGTCGGGACACAATTTGTCCCGATATTTCACTCTGCCGGCAGCACTGGATTTTTTTTTTCCTTTTCTTTTTTTTGCTCCGCCAGCAGCACTCGGCCTTTTTTTCCCCCTGCTCCGCCGGTGGACCTGCCCCTGCCCCCGTGTGGCCCGATATTTTCTTCATCTGATCTGGTCACCCTAAATATAAGGACAGTAAGTTTCCAGCTTCCTAAGGATGCTGTAAGGATTTAATGAATTACAAGTGCATTACAAAGCATTTTCAACATGCAAAAACATTATATAAATGCCAGGTGTTTTTATTAGTGGTATACCTGCTGTATGCTGCCATAGGGATATACGTGGTTATCCTCTAAGTATACACTGCCTTCAAGGAACTCCGAAGTTGTCAGTTTCATTCATATTCTGTAGCCCATTCAGTTCAGTACGTGATTTCACATAACTACAAAGCTGGCATGCTGAATGTATTGTCCCAGCAGCTGCAGCAAGCGAACTTGCTGACTCATTGGTTCCATTCTTGAGGGAACAGGATGTGAATAGCTGTTCCCATTGAACTTGGCTATGAGGAGACTGAGCCCCAAAATGAGGTGAGGCGCTGTTCACACAACTGAATCACCATTGATGGCAATTAGTAAATTAGACCTTGAACGTGCTCTGTAGCTCCCAGTGCTGCTTTGCTGCTGTCTGTCAGTGATGAGTAGATATGTGTCCAGCAGCCAAACTGTGATGATATTTGGGTGGAATCAATGCACTGTGGGGAATATTAAACACTGAGAATTCAGAAATCTGTGTGCTGTCTTGGAAGGTACCATACACCAAGGATGAAGGCAAGGAGATGTTGTGCTAGTGACACATCCATCATAATCTGAATCTATTAAAACATACAATAAACCTATGACACTCACTGTGACTAGCTATTGAGGCCAAGAGTTTAAATAGGGATTATTCATTTATATGAATAACCACTAATAAATAGCCTCATTAGCTAGAATAACTGGAGTATATTCAAGGGCTAATTTGCTAATTGCGGTCAATGTTAGTTTATTTGCGCAATATCAGGCACTCTTTTGAAACACCCTTTCTTCAGGCGCTCTTCTGAAACACCTGGTAGAAATACTTTCCTCTGAAGCATGATTGGAAACAGGATACCAGATTAAGTATCTATTACTATGATCCAGTATGGAAATTCCTACACTGTTGTGTTCCTTATATCAGCCCTTTAAGTGCAATGCCATCAGTGTAGTGCTATTATTTACAATTCTCTAGCACCTTTTCTCTGTTGCTCTGAAGTGTTACAAATGTGTCCGAAGCCTTGGATACGTGTAGGGAGGGAGATAGGCATTCTTATTTCCAAATTTACAGAGGAGGAAATTGAGGAACAAAAACGTTAAATGACTTTCCCAAGGACACTTCAAAACAATGGCACAGCTGGAAGTAGAACCACGGAGTCCTGATTCTCCATCAACTGCTTTAAGTATTAGACTAAGGCCTGGTCTACACTAGGAAATTAGGTTGATATAATGATGTTGCTCAAGGGTCTGAAAAATCCACCTCGGAGCAAGGCATTTAAACTGACCTAATCCCCAGTATAGACAACACTAGGTTGATGAGAGTATTCTCACATCAACCTAGCTACAACCTCCAAGACCTGGTCTACACTAGGGGGGCAATCGATCTAAGTTATGCAACTTCAGCTACATGAATAACATAGCTGAAGTCAACGTACTTAGATCGACTTACCGTGGTGTCTTCACCACAGTGAGTCGACTGCTGCCATTCCCCCATCAACTTCACCTGCGCCTCTCACGGCAGCGGAGTACAGGAGTCGACGGGAGAGCACTCGGGGATTGGTTTATTGTGTCTAGTCTAGATGCGATAAATTGACTCCTGCTGGATCGATCGCTTATTTGGTGGGTAGTGTAGACATGGTGGTGGCATACCTATGCCAATGGGAAAACTCCTCTGATTGGCAGTAGGTAGTGTCTTCACTGAAGTAGCACAGCTGCAGCACTGGAGTGTTAATTCAGAGCTTATCCACACTTGCCTCTGAAGTAGAAAGTCCCTCTGGACTGGGTTAGTACATCTTTGTGAGGGAGGTGTGCCTACACTGGTGGACAAGAGAGGAATAAACAGACTCCCTAGTGCACTGTTACTTAGGAGAGACAGGAATATCCATCATGATTCGCTAGATCATTGCTATGAAACATTACAAGATGGCCTTTCAGGGCATTTCACTAAGGCATGGACAAAAGCTGCAGTGGAACTAGTCAAACCTGTCAATCTAGGTTAAACAATAAAACTCAAATGTCTCAACTTCAGCTTCTGGAGGTTAAACAATAACAGCTATAGAGTAAAGTACCTTAATTTGTATCCAGAGAATTTTTTTAAAGAAGCTCAAGGAGGACTGCAGAGCTCAGGATAACGAAACAAGCCTATTAATCAAAAGGTCTCTAGTCCAAAGCCCAGGTTGATAGTGACTAAAAGTCATTACCGTTTGATGGCTGTTGGGTGGTTTACATGAAAGTTTTCTACGGTGATGGTGATCTATTGTCCATGTCTCTCAAACATACAGAAGCATTGAAAGCACAACTGCCTGACAGATATTTAGCTTAGTGCTTATTTTGATACCTCTATCATTCCATGGGTGGCATGACAGCATTCCAAATGCAAGCTGGTTTGGCTGTGTAATGAGTAATCTCATCAAAGGTGGCAATCTGTGATCGTATACTCCCTAGGTAGCAAAACTTCTGCACAGACTTGAGCACTGTTGATCTTAATAATTGGGTAGATATGTGCATTCCTGGCACACGTTGGCACAGTAGTTCAGTTTTCTTTAGGCTGATTTGATCTCACCCCCACATGAGGCAACTTGATCAGTTCCACATGTGCTGTCTTTGGTCTGTTTGCAGGATCAAATGGTGGGGCAAGATTCCCAATATCAAAATCTGTAACTGTTGTTGGATGTCTGCCATTCAAAGCATGCTCTTAAAAGATTAGCTGTTGATTTTGTTTGCATTGCTGACTCTGATATCCAAGGCCATATTTTATAGTCACCTAAAGCAATGCACTTGTTCTCATGGTATCCAGTACAAATAATTCAAAAACACACCGAAGTCAAACTCAAAAGCATGTCTGGTTCACCTAGCAGCTAGGAAGCAAGAGCCCCTGACAGAGTAAGGTGGTGGCAGACTTATCATATCACCATTTACTGCTTTGAAGCAAGGTGTATTAACACTTTGTGTGGAAACTGAACAGCACAAAGCAAGGTTAGAACTGCCTGCAATGGTCATAGACAATCTTGTGGGACAGACATGTAACCGTGTTTGCTATTGTGGCATTGGTCTGATCGCACACATATGTATTCACCTACAGCGTTTGCTGAATTCTTGTATGACATGAGAGCCTTAGGGTGACCAGATGTCCCGATTTTATAGGGACAGTCCTGATATTTGGGGCTTTTTCTTATATAGGCTCCTATTACCCCCCACTCCCTGTCCTGATTTTTTGCACTTGCTGTCTGGTTACCCTAGAGAGTCTCCATATGAAAGTAGTAGGTTCTCAGTCTAATTTCCATAGGACAAATATCCACATCACAAAATTAACACTAATTGTCCCTGTCATGGAAGACTCAGCAGAGAAGCCTAGGACTGAATAGGCCACAGGAACTGAACTCTCGCCTCATCACACACAGAGAGAGAGAGAGAGAGAGTGTCCAAGTCAGCATAGTGATTTTTCCCAACTCCACTTCTGCTAATTATCACTGTACAAAGAGTTATGGGCAAATATTGCCTCAGATACTGATGGCAACAAAGGCAAAAGCCTGGGTCTTGCACAATGCCCTAGTAAATAGGCTTTGTGGAGGAGATCTCTGCAGGTGTTGGAATCCTCCCGTCTCCTAGTCGTGCACCACCAGAAGGAGCTGGTCTGTGGCTGTTACTGGAGCCTCAAGTTTGTGGGCCTAGAACTCTTTTGAACTTTTTTAGAAGATCTATTTCTATAAGTCTATAATATACAAATGTATTACTGGCATGTGAAACCTTAAACTAGAGTGAATAAATGAAGACTCCACACAGCTCTTCTGAAAGGTTGCTGACCCCTGATTTACACTGTGAGATCTTCCAAGAGGGGACTGGTGCTCCTTACATGTATGTATCAAGCCCAGTTTTTACGCCTGGGTCATACAACTGTGAATCTACTGGCCATACCACAAGTACCCTCTGCATTTTCCCTTCCCCAAAGGAACACACGTAACCAAGGTTGTGCAGTGTGAAGCAGGATCATCACAGTATTTTTGTGACTTGGGCACTCCCCCACCATGCCACTTCTGTTGCCCATTAGTCTGCAAGACTTGGCCCCAACCATGGCCAGTGTTTTAGCAATGGCTAATGAACTACCATTCCAGTGCTAGCGCCTTTCTGAAGAAGGAAAGTGTGACACACACAATTTATTCCAGGCTAAATTGCCTACCCTGCCCAGAAGGTTTCATTTTATTTATGGGAAAATAGACTAGTTAATAATCTCACAGAAATGATGTAACTGGAGAAAAGTCTCCTCTGACTAAATCCATTCTAATTAATTGTTTGGCAAAATGTTTAGGCAGGAGAACTGACTCTGAACTGATTCCTGACAAAGCAGATTTTGCATGGGTCTTAACATTCGCACTGCTGGCATCCGTTTGTTTTGATAACATTTTCAAACCAAATTATGAGTTACAAAAGCAGCTGCACACTATGCACGTCCTCGTGCCTAACGTTGACTGTTACAGGCCCAACAGGAATGAAACAAGAACAGCCAAAGCTACAGAGAACCCAAAAAAACAACAAACAAGGGTGGAGTAAGAATAGCTCATGCTGTAAAGTATCATCATAGCTGCTGAACAGTTCTGTAAAATAAAAGGGAAGCTGACCAAAAACAAACAACTAAACAAAGCACACAAACAATCTAGCATGCAGCTGGGTGAAGGGATCCACAGTGACTGAAAACATTCACGAAGGAATTCCACACAGCCATTGGACACCACAAATAGTAATTACTCACACTCAAGCAGGGACTTGTTTTCTTAAGATCTGATTCTGCAAGGGGCTCTGCACCTCTTTTTTCTCTCCACAAATCCAGGGGGAATTAAGGGCATTCAACACCACTCTGGAGAGACCCAGCACCTCACAAGCCTGGATGCTTTGTAAGGACCTGATCTTGCTCCCATTACATTACATGAAAACAATCACAATGAAATCCGTGCAAGTGGAATCAGTGAATGAAAGTGAATGAAAACACTTGTTTAAAACAGGGATATGATATAGTATAGCATGACAAGGACATTGCAATATCTTCTATTTTATTGGTTATTAAATGTGAATTTATTCCATTTATTCACAATTCTCAGCAGGAACAGGAAATTTTATGCAAGATTAAAGTTTATGGAACATCCTAATATACAGATTTGTAAATCCACAAGCTCAAAAACCATTCAGGCAAATTTCAGTTGCCACAAATGTTAGGGAGCAGAGGTTTGATAGTATCCTGTGTTTCTGTGAGGTCTATCTGATCAGACTTCCTGCTCTTAGTTCTATTTTTTTCTCCACTGATCCTTTTATTTATGAATTATTGCTTTTTATATGGAACCCACACCTAGCGCTTGATCCTGCAAAATGGTGGGAATAGGGTACTTCGCACTTCTCAGGAGATGCTTTAGCACTCTGCAGGATTGGGCCCTTAAAGCATAGACTGGGAAGGGATGTAAAGTATGCTATGTCTGTTACTGGATCTGGATCCAAGAACACTGCAAACCAGCTGGTTGCAGGAGAGAAACCAGGGATTGAAAATTACTTTGGGGTGAGGTATGTGATTTGCTGTAAGTAATCTTGGCACAGTGTACAGCTAGCAACCCAAGTTGGGGCTGGCCACTATTTATTTGCAAGTTTCATATTTCATGAAGCACCTGGAAAACAAATGTTTTAGAGTGCTGGAAAGCAGCTAAGAATCCCAGCTTTGCTTTGCAGTAGCATGTAGCATCTAGGTGGTTTGCAAGACATTTGACCTTGAAAACAAATTATTTTCACAAGAAAGAGTCAACGGACTTGAGAGCAAAGACAAAAACAACGATGCTGTAAATTCTATGCCCTGCAAAGCTCAGGATAAGTTAAAAGACTACAACTAACTTTTTTTTGGAAGGAGGGGAGGAAGGGGAAAGTAAAACTGGCAAATTGACTAAACTGAAATCTGGGAGGAAATGAACCAGAAGTTTTGAGGAAGGAGACTTGCAGGCATAAGAGCTCTCCTTATAAGATCCAATTCAAATAGAAATTTGCTGTGCTTGTGCTGTATTTATTCAATGCTTTGGTATCATGCCTAATGAGATTTTGTTTTCATGCTTCCTCCACCCCGAACACCAGACTGTGGATGGGCATTTGAGAGATCCCGGGAACACAGAATGTTAATCTACAGGGTGAGGAAGCTAGCATACATACTGATTTTTGTGAACTATATGACACTGTATATATGGCATAATAGTTTTAGGTTCTTGGGAGACACTTTAGTCTCACATTCACTTGTGTTGGTACTTGATTACATCTATATTGAACTATTAACAATAAGAACAAATTCTTGCTGCAGTTGAAGGGAGAAAGCAAATTGGCAATCAAAATTACTTGATTTTTAAAGTAGGGGGAACTCACAATTTGTCAAAATGTTTTTTCACTGTTTTTGTTAGCTTGTTAGGGGGAGAGGGATAGCTCAGTGGTTTGAGCACTGGCCTGCTTAAACCCAGGGTTGTGAGCTCAAGCCATGAGGGGGCCATTTAGGGATCTGGACCAAAAAAAAAAGTTGGGGATTAGGCCTGCTTTGAGCAGGGGGTTGCACTACATGACCTTCTGAGGTCCCTTCAAACCATGATAGTCTATGATTCTAAAACAATGCAAGAATTTAACAGCTGCTACAGGGAGTAATATTTCTTTGCTGCATTTCCCTAGCCAGCAGTCAGAGGTGGAGTGAATCCCACGCTGCTGCTAACATAATGAGCAGTTCCTATTACCACATTCAAGAAGAGCTACAATAGTCTAATTCAGCTAAGTGGAGAAAATATAGGCCATTATTCATGTCCCCCCTCTAAGTCAAAATATCAATTTACTGCTCTTATTTGTATTTAGGGTGACCAAATGTCCCAATTTTATAGGGACAGTCCCAATTTTTGGGTCTTTTTGTTATATAGGTTCCTATTTACCCCCCACCCCATCTCAATTTTTCACATTTGCTATCTGGTCACCCTATTTGCATTGAACCTCCTCTTGAACCTGGAAACAGGAAGCCCTGACAATGTCTCCACAACCTGAGACTCAACTTCCTTCTTTGCTGGAAGAGAGGACTATAGAAGAGGCTCAAATATTAACATTTTCTTCAATTACATTTTTAATTAGTTGACCTTTTTTTGTTTTACATAAATAAAGTGACAGCCATGATTTCAGGGACAACATCCCACAAGCTGCCAGGGCTAGAGATGTTTTGGGGAACCAGCATCAATACTTTCTGGGCTAGTAAATGTTTTTAAGCACTGGTCCTGTGTCATATGATCAGCAACACTTTCAACTCCTGTAGAAACAATAACACTGGGGGGAGGGAAGACCTAAGAGTTACCTATCTAGCCCATTGCCCTCCATATGGTGCATCCATCTCACAAATTTGGCCATGAAAAATGCATCACGGACCATGAAATCTGGTCTCCCGCCATGAAATCTAGTCTTTTGTGTGCTTTTACCCTATACTATACAGATTTCCTGGGGGATCAGTGTTTCTCAAACTGGGCATCCTGTCCCAAAAGGGAGTTGCAGGGGGATTGCAAGGTTATTTTCGGGAGTTTGTTTTATTGCCACCCTTACTTCTGTGCTGCCTTCAGAGCTGGATGGCCAGAGAGCAACGGTTGTTTGCAGGGAGCCCAGCTCTGAAGGCTGTGCCCTGCCAGCAGCAGTAAGGGTGGTGATACCATATCATGCTTCCCTTACTTCTGTGCTGCTGCCTTCAGAGCTGGGCAGTCGGAGAGTGGCAGCTGCTGACTGAAGGTCAAGCTCTGCAGGGAGCAGCAAGGGTGGCAATACCTTCAGAGTGGCCAGCAGCCGCCACTCTCCAGCCGCCCAGTTCTGAAGGCACCACCACTGCCAACAGCAGCAGAGCAAGAGTAAGGGTAGCAGTACCGCAGCTCTCCCTACAACAACCTTGCAACCCCCGCCCCCCAACTCCGTTTTGGGTCAAGACCCCTACAATTACAACACCATCAAATTTCAGATTTAAATAGCTGAAATCATGAAATTTAGGATTTTTAAAATCCTCTGACTGTAAAATTGACCAAAATGGACCGTGAATTTGGTAGGGCCCTATCGATAAACAACTATCAGATATGCTATGAGCATGGGCTGCAGTTGGCCAATGACCTAAAAGGTGAAAGGCTCCATATCCCATCATCATCTATCCTGAACAACCCTGTTCAGATTCTCATTTTCCCAATGGCTATAAGGGAGGCTTAGGAAAACACCAGAGACTGGATCTAAAGTTCACACATCAGTAAACCAGATAAGAAGAGGTGCTTGTAGGGTTATTAGGGTTTCATCTTTCCTTCAAGGCACAGAGGCATGTCAGTGCTGGAATATTCCTGATCTCTGCTGGTTTAGGAAACAAGGATTATACAAATATTTTGATATTCCTATTTTCATCATTGGAACGGAACACAACTGTGCCAGATTTTCTTATTTAGAAAAGGACACTGGTGCCTGTCGTCTCAGCTCCCTAAAAAAGCCATTAACAAATATACTGCCTTAAGCACCAAGTTAAAGATGAAAGCAGCTACAATTTGTTCCATTTTACCTGCAGCCCCGGGAGTCAACATAATTATACGGAACTGCTATTAAATATATAAATAAATATTACTAGCAATAATAATTCCTGTCACTATGATAACAGTCCTGGAGTCAACCTGAACATTCATCTCTGTGGAAGACTTTTCTCAATAATACACAAAGCAAGACTCGGCAGCTCTTATCTGCTGTGTTGCAAATTTTGGCCTGAATATGATCACTGAGCTGCCACTCTCTTATTGTTTCAGGTTAGTTTTTGTATAACACAGTAATCTGCAACTGGCTTCAGATTAAAAAATCAATGGACAAATGTAGGGAAAGGGATGAGATTAGATACTAGTGTTTCTTTCACCTGTTTGGTGCTCATGGGGTTAAGCGCAGACACTGCTAGTAAAGAATTTCTCCCTCACATCCATTACTCATCCTGCCCTGAAGACAAGTCACTGGCTGGCTAGGTGAGGTCTGTCACATGAGCTTTGCTGCAGAACAATGCTTTTTTGGCAACAGTATTTATGTCACAGTTTTGGCCAGGGTGGTTTCAGGCCATAGCAGATCAGTGAAGATTTGAATATATTTTCATTTTGCATGTTTTATTGATTAAGTCTCTGCACATGTGCTCAGAGTTTCTGGATGGGCACGTCTTAAAATCACAATGAATAAAATAATGTACAAAAACAATGGTCAAAATCCAGCTAGTCTCTGCAGCTAATACTCTCTCCCTGGCCAGAGCTGTCTTAAAATAGAAACGGCCATTCACATTCATCAGAAAACCATGACCTTGAAAACTGTATTGTACGAATATAATATTTTTGACAGTTCCTTTCTGTTATATGTACCTTTCTCCACGTGCTTTATGGTAACTTAGAGAGTACACTGAATCCCACTATTCAGACACACTCAGCACCAGGCAAACCTTTGTTTTAAGATCTCTTTTGTATCTATGATAATAGGATTATCCGTCCAGTTTCTGCCTCCGAGTTTAGTTTTGAAAAGAGGGCTTGTGTGATCTGAAAGATTGTACATTAAAATAGATACACTTGACCCAATTAAAGAAACCCTTGTCATTGGAATACAGTAGTCCTTTCCTGCTTCTGTATTATTCTAAACTTTTCTTTTTTACGTGCATTTAATACAGGTGAAAGGTGTTTTGAAAAGGGAGTTGGCCATGGCCACCCAGGCAAGTCAGCAAGAGAACCCATGTTTCTTGACTTCCAATCCCATGTCATTTCCTTTGGACATACTTGGACTCTGATCCTGCAGTCAGATCAAAGGAGGCAGACCCTGTACAGATCCAATTGTAGGACCAAGGCTTTGGTTTCTAAAATGCTTTTGGATGCTCAAAAGCACAACATGTTTCCCTACTGATGTAATGTGTTTGCTGCTGGAGGAAGAACTTCTGCTATTAAAATGGCCAGTGTTTGTTTACTTCCTCATTGGGGTACACAGCGCAAAAATGAGTTTGTACATTTTAGACTATCACTACCAAACTTCCCCCCCGCCACATGGAACTATGAATTTGTGTGAATAAATATTTCTCACAGAGAAGTACTATTATACCTATGACCAAGATTAAAACAAACAAGGCAAAACTTAAAAGTTAGGAATGTTTAAAAATTGTGCACTGCCAAAAAAAATGTCTATTTGAGGGTTTGCTCTTCTAGAAAGATGCACTTGGTTCAGGATATATTTTTTCAAAACTTCTGGAGTGTTTTAACAAGGCCAGCATAATCACTGCAGCACCATGAACTAGGGCAGAGTGAAATTCACCCAGGTCTGTGTGGAGCCCTATGGACTTCAATAAGTCTAAGTGCAGTGAGGAGGTTCATCTGCATGGAGCAACTTGCAGCACCAAGGCTTCAGTGAGTATTTTTGTCCAATTAATTCTTTTCCTCCTTCCTTCTGGCCTTAGAAATATCACCAAGCTACATTAAAAACAATGTTAACACAACATTAGGGCTGTAAGCCAAACTATATCAAAGAGTCAAGAAATGCAAAATGTAGGACCCTGCCAACCTCTGCTAATGTGGCCACACTGCACCTTACTGGGTATTTTCTGAAGTCGGTGTGGGAGTTGGGGCTAGCTGTGGAGGGTGAGGGGAGGACAAGGAGTCAGTGGGTGGGCTGGGGAGGGAAAGAAGTTGGTGTGGGAGCTGGGGTTAGTTGTGGAGGGGGAGGAGTAGGTGGGTAGGGAAAGTTGGGTAGGGAGCTGGGGCTAGCTGGGGAGGGGGAGGGGAGGCTAAGTTGTCAGTGAGCAGGTAGGGGAGGGACAGGAGTCGGTGTGGGAGCTGGGGAGGGGGTGAGGAGGTGAAGGAGTCAGTCGGCAGGTGGTGGAGCGGCAGGAGTTGGTGTGGGAGCTGGGCTAGCTGGCGGAGGTAGAGGGGCAAGTTGTCAGTGGGTGGTGGGTGGGGGAGGGACAGGAGTTGGTGTGGGAACTGGGCTAGCTGGAGGGGGTGAGGAGGCAAAGAGTACGGAGTCAGTGGGTGGGTGGGGAGGGGCAGGAGTCGGTGTGGGAGCTGGGGAGGGGAGGCCAGTCGTCAGTGGCAGGCGGGGAGGGGAGGGCCAAGTTGTCAGTGGGCAGGCGGGGGAGGGGCAGGGTCGGCGTGGTGGGAGCTGGGCTAGCTAGGAAGGGGGAAGGGAGGCTGAGGGGCTCACTAGGGACCAGGTAAATTTCACCACAGAGTCAGAGGAAGCGACGCAAGCTCAGCGCATGCGCACAGCGCCCCCAGCCCCCTTACCTGAGGCAGCGGGAGGCGAACTCGAGACACGAAAAGAGCTCTCCGGAGGGCCAATGCGAGGCCAGCACATCAAACGCTACTCAACCCACTCCATCCGCAGCCAATCAGAACCGCCGAGCTAGAAAGAGCCCACTCTAGTCCCCGTTCATCGTCATCCTTCTCACCAGCCAATAGGAAGAGAGCTCATTCTCCCTCCCCCTCCGTTATGGTTCTCAGCCAATGGGAAGTCACCCTCCCTGGCGGACAGTTGGCCGTTTACCGCACAGGGGCCGTCACCCTCTAGAGGGCGTGGCCACTCGGAGGGGCGTGGCCAATCTCCTGGAGCGGCTATATAAGGGGCCGCTGGGAGAAGAGGCGCCATTTTGTACGGCAGAGTCTGGGTCGAGTGGAGGCTGCGGAGGGTTTCGGGGTTCGGACCAGAGCGGCCGGATGGTGAAATCCTCCCTGCAGCGGATACTCAACAGTCACTGCTTCGCCAGAGAGAAAGAGGGGAATAAAAGCACCATCATCATCATGCCCGCCGTGCTGAGCCTCCGTGCCGGACAGAGCAGGTGAGGCGCCGGGCCCGCCTCAGCCCTCACCCCCCCTCCCGCGGCGCCCTCCGGGCCTCTGAGGTGCCCCCCGCCGTGCCGAGCCGATCAGCCCGGGCCGCACGCATCATCCGCGGCTCTGCGTTGGTCCTGGGCCGGGCTTTGTACCCCTTGAGGGCAGCGCCCTGAGCGTGGGCGCCAGGCTCATCTCGAGGGCGTCCTGGCCCCCCCCAGGAGGTGGGTGGGGGTGGAGATCACGTGGGCTGGCTGGAGGAGCTGGGCATTGACGTAGCCCCTTTGGGGATCCCCTCCCGCCAGGGCTCAGGCCTCATGAGGCCCTTTCACCCCCCCATCCTCGCGCACGTGGGAGTCGTCGCCCCCTCCTCCCCCACAGGCCTTGTTACTACTTCCCCTTCGAGCAGGTGAGTCCCCTCCCCCGCTTGCTTGCGGGTGGCCTGCAGATTTCCCGGGTCCTGTCTGAGGCCATCAGTAGCCCCTGGACAAACACATTGCTGGGCTGCATTAAATTAGTCTCCACATAAGTAGAGCAGGAGCTGCGGTGAGTAACGTTCCCTTCCCCATAGCACAGTTAAATCCTCGCACGCACTAATACCATTATTAAAATAACAAAGAGCCTAACCTGCCACGTGACAGTTAAAGGTCAGTTAGATGTAAACAGCAGCCACATAACTGGCTGCTGAAATTGCCAGAATAGCTAACAGATCAGCAAAGGCATGAATGTATTTTGCTGAAACAGTGGTGACTTGTGGCTACTCCTCAATAAAAGTCCTCATTAAAGAAAGATCTAATAGAAATGACTACATCAAAGCAATAGACTGTTTCTGGTATGAAGGCATTTCCTGTGATAGTTGGAAGGTGATTAATTCAGAATGGCAGAAATGTGAGAGCCTCTATGTAAGGATATAGTTACATGGAAACGAATCAAGATGCATAGTCTAGAGTAGAACCTAAGAGTGTTATCAAAGCTGCTTGCTTAATCCTCTGATGCAGTTCAAACTATGACAGTAATTGCTGGGATGAAAATTACTGTGACCTCTGCAGGGGACAGAAAGTAGCTATCAAATCCATTATGCATTATTTCCTTTTCAGAAGTTCTTTTAAGAAGCTGTTTTTGTTAGATAAAGTTGTGGTCCAAAAGGAAGGCCATGTAGAGACCACACAGTGAGCACAACTTTAAAATGTGGTATTAAAAGTAACTCCCAAAGCTAAATGAGCCTTTATGCTACAGAACTGTATAGAATTGCACGGGGGGGGGGTTTAAATACAAGTGCTTAGTAAGTAAAAATGTGGTTCTTATCACACGAGGACAGTGAGATACACTGCTTTATAATGAACCTCAAAAGGAATATTAAAATAAGTGTTTGATGCATGGATCAGAGCACCAGTTGAATTCTTTACTGTAAAACTGCTGCACTTTGGAAATTGAATACAACTGAGGGCTCAGATACAATTGATCCTAGTCTCTTGTAACTTTATGCAGTATAATACATTCATATTATAGCCTCACAATGGTCCCCTTTATTGATCACTTTCAGCATATGATATTGTACCTATCAATATATAGCTGTTCAAAGGCTTCCTAATGAGTGGTCTGTTTGTCTCACCACAATTTTCTGACTGATTTGGAACTCTCAAAGACGTTTGGACTGAGCAAAATGGTGGATTATTTTGTACATGTTTATACCGATTTGCAAATGGCTGCTGGAACTCACAGATAGGATGATTGTGAAAATTTCCCTAAGGGCCTTGATTGCTGCATCTGCTGAGATGACGCAACCAAAGTGTAAGCCTGCAGGGTGAAAGATGGTGCAGAGGGAGGGGCTAATGGGCACAGCAGTCATTCTTGTTACTGTATAAAGCTGATCAGGCAAGCAGGCTTACTGATGATATGAAACAACTTGTGTAGAAAAATTAGATTTAATCGTAGCTTCAAGAGGATGGAATGCTTTAAATAGAGGGTTCTGTAGTAAAGATCAGTATTAAATTTAGCAGAGCCATATATGCTCTCTGCCTTGGAAATTTTCATAAAGATGCTCAGTATGAAAACTTCAAGTAGGTTTTCAGATTAGTGATATTTTAAGGGAACAGTCTTAAACATTTTAACATATAGTAAAAAATTGATCACAAGTGTACTATTTCCTCATGAGCTTTGAATGGTGAAAACAATTTGGAGATACCAAAAAACAAGTAGAATCTACTTAAACTCACCAGAATGTAGAGAAACAATGTGAGTACTTCCAGAGCAAACTCACCACAAGGTCTGATTTGTATGCACAGGGCCTGGGACATCTGCCAACGAAACACTGTTTCTCATAAAAATAAAAATAAATTATAAAATCAGTTATAACTAAAACTACAGTTAACCTTCGAATTGGGAATTATAGTACCAGTGCTACTGTGATCAAAATGTTCACACATCTACTAGAAACTGGTCAAGAGGGAGGAAGAATGTCAAGTCTCAGTTCTTGAATGTGCAGAGCTTTTATTGGCTTCAGTGGGAATTACTCATTAAAATTGTGAGATTGGACATGAAATGTTTCTAAATTATGAAATAGCCTCCAGTTGTCATGCCTGATAACATTTATAGGTTAATTTAACTGTAACATTTATAATTAAGTTCTTAGATTGATTTTGTTTTTCAGCCTGAACTTTAAATGTCATCAAATCCTTGGCTTTCCTCACATTTGTGGACTTGGTAGCTTAAGCATCATGGGTGTACTTTTAATGTGCCTCTTTTTTGTGAACATAGGCCCCGTGCAACCTACATGTTTTTGTCCTGTGTCAAGGAGAGTGGCATTCCTTTTCCTTTGCTGGATAAATGCAAGTTAATTAAGACTTAATTTTGCTTTCATAAGCTCAGGCCAATAGCATGTTTTCTGTGTGTTTCCTGTTTAAAATGTGATAAAACGTGAATGCTGCTGCTTTATGTAGTTTAACTGAAATCATGATTTTCTTTAGTTCCAGGGTTTCTTTCAATTGCTGTAGTAACCTGGGTCCGGGGCCTCGGTGGTGCTCCTGATGTCCCTCACCCACCCCTGAAGATCCCAGGTGGGCGAGGGAATAGTCAGAGGGATCACAATCTTTCAGCTAATTTATTTTATTCTGTAAGTATATGCAATCTAATGCCAGGCAGTCTTAGCTTCATCTTAGTTTATTAATGACTTTTCATATGGTGAAGACTATATGAGAAGGTTGTAGTACAAATCCTGACTGCAGTGCTCAAGAATTTTGTGCACTTCCATGAGTTTAATTTCAAATTTGTGATGAATTAGTAGTAACTTCCCATCTTATTGTAACAGGATAATCGGCTGAATGTAACAGAGGAACTAACATCTAATAACAGGACAAGAATTCTCAATGTCCAGTCAAGGCTTACAGATGCCAAACATGTTAACTGGAGGGCAGTGCTGAACAGCAACAACCTATATATTGAAATTCCCAGTGGTGCTCTGCCTGAAGGGAGCAAAGACAGGTATGCAGGATAGAGTGTAATATGCCCTTTAACATCTCTTTTCTAATTAGGAATTAGCTTCAGTGCTCCTGAAGAGTGATACTTCTGCATTGGCTACACCCACTTACATCTGATGATGGGTTTATCATGCAGACTTTCTTCTGTTCCAGTCATGACAAAATCTGATTTTTTGCTATAACAGTGCTAAATATTATTCCTATTTTGGTCATGTGCTAGTGAGAACGTAATCTAAATCTCACTTGTTTCATTTCACACTGTGATCCTGAGGCTTCAGAGATGGAAGCTAGCTCTAAAGCAGCGTAAACATACTTGCCTTTAGTTATTGAGTTCTTGCTTTTTTAGCTGCGGAAAGGTTTAGTCTGACTTAAGCTCATCATTTAAGGAGGAAAGTCAACTTATTAATAGGAAAAAGAATTACATGACGGGTTTGTGCTCTTACAAGTAAAGGAACACCAGATATTCCACTTTTATTCATAAACCCTTAACTAACTTCTGTTGGTGTTTGGGCCTTAAAGTGCAGTGGCACCTATCACTGTTAAGTGTTATATGCTAAGTCTGAGTGTAAACCTGGAAGTTTAACTGGGCTGTGTGACTTCAAGGGTAAATCTAAAGAGGGCTGATACACAGCCTCTCTTAGCTGTCAGTGTGAACCTGGGTACTTACATTGCTACCTGATTCAGGCACACAAATTTGCAAGTGCAGATGTGCCCATGAAGTCATTTGCTTGAAAACTTGTCCCCACGTAGTTTTGTGCCTCCACAACATTGCTAGAAGGAGTTGTCCATCTCACTGATATTCCACTTTAGTTTTGCAGTTCTTCTTGAGTTTGCTGAAGAACAGCTTCAAGTTGATCATGTCTTCATTTGCTTCCACAAGAACAGAGATGACAGAGGTGGGTGTAAATTGAAGCCTGTTCAATTGCTTTCACTGTGTGACTTTAGTAATATAGAAAAGTAGCTTCATATAAATGTAATTGCAGTATATCTGTAGAAATTGGTCTCTTCAGATGTCTCATTACTGCTCTGTTGGCCCCTAGGGATTGTCTAGTGACCCGGAATATCAGATTAAACTTGTATTCTTTCTATTTTTGCAGCTGCATTGCTCCGTACTTTCAGCTTTTTGGGCTTTGAGATTGTGAGACCAGGGCATCCCCTTGTCCCCAAGAGACCAGATGCTTGCTTCATGGCCTATACTTTTGAGAGAGACTCTTCAGAAGAAGAATAGATTGCAATGTTTGCCTCTTAGAGCTTTTTTGTTGTCTATAAAGATGAACTGTAGAAATTTTGTCAACATCTGTTATACAGTACTTATAATTGTTTGTTCTTTGTACAAAATATTGTGACCAACTGCTCTGGTGGTGGGATGTTGAAAATTTCAAACTTCATCTTTTCTGAATTTGTGCGCATGTTGTGATTGTGCAAATAAATGCTCACTCCAAATTAGCAGTATATTTCTTGAAGTTTAATATTGTGTTTGTGATACCGAAGTATTTGCTTTAATTCTAAATAAAAATTTATATTTTACTTTTTATTACTGGTTTAAGATGTTTAAGACTTCCCTCTGGTGCGGAAGCTGTGTCCCAGGCTTTTGAATCAAAATGGTAGGTAAGGGCTGCCAAACTAACTTTAGTCTACCCTCCCTGCTGACTTCATAATGTGACCTGTCTGGATGTATTAATCACTTATGTCAAGTGTACCTTGTATTCACACCTCAGTGGTACACAAGTTTACATTGGTCTGAGCCAGCTTTTCAGCACCAATGTGTTCAGTTAAACCAGTTAATATTTTGTGGCTGCTATTGAGGAAGAGTCTTGGAACTGCTTGGGGTGCCTGAACATGTACAAAGCCACAGTCCCTGTTCAGTGGTGGTTTTACATGATGATGAAAAGGATATTACCTTAGTAAAAGGAAAACTGACTGGTGTAAAAATAGGTCTCTGACTTGGCTGCTTGCTTTACCTTGTAGCCTGTTTGGATTTACTTTCAGTAAAAATAGAGTTGGATACCTTGAATAAAGACAACCATTCCACCTATTTTTGATCTGTAATGTGACATCTGGATGGTCTTATACAGTGTCACAGGACCATAATCTGCCAGTGTTTACTTTGACTTCCAAGTCAGGGATTAACTCCTTGGAGTCTTACTGTTTGACCTGCTGCTGGTAACAGATTGCCAGTGATATACCCTCTCCTGCTATTATATAGTCATACCTAAAACCTGATTCCTTGGCACACTAAAATGGGGATGAGGCATTCATGTTGAAGCTCTTGAACACACCCCAGTGAACTTTCAGACAGCATTAGGTGATTTGATGGCTGGTTTGAGAAGAGAATTCATGGGTGGTAAGGTATTTGCCATCTGCTGGGAGTGTCATTACACTTTGCCTAGTACATTAGCAATGAATCTGAATCTCCACCAAAGCCTTAAATCATGAGTGATTTACTATGCAGTATATTTAATATAAAGGGAGTTCCTCTGTACCCTTCAAGCATATCCATTTTCTAATACATCTTAAACAGTCTCTGGTTGCAATGACCGGAGGTGTTCCATATCTCCATCCTCTACACAGGCACCACCTGTAAGGTGACAGTTGAAGCATTGGATGAGGTCATAGAATCCCTTGAGTCTAAGTCATTTCAATTTCCTGGTATGAGTGTTTGGTTTTGCATACTTGGATCATTTATTACTAACTGGAAATCATTAATTCTTTGGAAAGAGCTAGCTTCTCTCAACTAGACTAAATTCTGACACGGCCTACTGCTCACTGCAGCCCTTGTAGACACCAGTGAAGTCAGATGGGGTAACAAAGGGCAGTAAACCAGTCTAGACATGTAGGTGAGTAGTGGGGCCTTGAGGGGAGGTCCTGCTGCACTATTTATAGCTGGGGAGCTCTAGAAAGTGCAGAGGCATGTCTCACAGGGAGCAGAAACCGTCTGTCACTTGCAGCCATGAGGGGCTATTTATCTGGTCTCTGCATTCCCCTCCTTGGGGTTGAGAGCTGGTCATTTGGGTTTGACAGGCCCTTTTCTGCTGAGCTGACAGGTAGGTACCCAGCCACTGAATTCTCTGCACGGAGGAGGGGAGAAGACAGCAGGGGAAAGAGAATCCCTGGTCCAGATGGCATGAAGCTCCCTTCCCCTAAAATTTCTCACCAGTGCTGCTCATACTAGTGATGGGAGGGCTAGTGGAGTCCAGGTGCCTGCTCTTGTCTGGGCAAACGTAGGCACTGGCTTAAATGTTGGCAGCTGCCTAGAAATCTGAGTTATGTTAGTACCCCCACTTTGCTTCCACACGTGAATAGCAACAGGGAGGACATTCAAGAGGAAAATAGTGTAGAGACAGTCTGAGATGCACCAAGATGAGTGTTGGGAAGGCTGGCCCTCATGAGCGGGTGGGTGATGGATGGTAGCAGAGGGCATGCAGTGCTTATGGCTCCTCTCTGACAAGGTTGGTGGTGACCTACATCCACAGAAGGGGACTCTGTACCTGAGCATAGCAAGCAAGCCTGCTATTGAGCCAACATACGCCACCCCCCTGCTGGCTGTTTGGGATGCTCACACTCAACAGGTGGTGGTGGGGGCGCTCAGGAAAATGTGGTTATTTAAAACAAACAGCTCAGCTGTTTGAGCATTGGCCTGCTAAATCCAGGGTTTTGATTCAATCCTTGAGGGGTCCACTTGGGGATTTAGTTGAGGACTGGTCCTACTTTTGAGCAGCGGGTTGGAGTAGATGAGCTCCTGAGGTCCCTTCCAACTTTGCTATTCTATGATTAAGAACCCAAAGTGAGTCCAGTTTCTAGAGAAGCATTTAATTGGATTTTGTTAATTTCACCAGATGTTTGTTAGAAGCACAGAAAATCAACTGACTGGATCAGAGTGGTGGCTCATCTGGCTCAGTATTGTCTCTTCCACAGTGGTCAGCATCAGCTGCTTTGGAGGGAGAGGTCCTGCAGTGGCCCTGAAGTTTAAGGTTTATGTTTCTTCCAAAACTCAACAGTCTTTAATATTTGCCCTTGTAATGTGGATGGTCTCTTCTATAGTGTTTGTTTGATTCTGTTCATCTCTTGGCCTCAATGAGAGCTTGGGGGGAAGAGTTCCACAGACTGACTGCACTGTGTTGAAAAACATTTCCTTTGGTCAGTTTTGAGTGATCCCACTTAGACCTCTGTCCTTGTATTGCATGTCAGGGTAAATAAGAGCACCTGAACTGCCTTCTCTCAGTCATGACAGCATGTACTTTTAGCATCGGCTGTGACTTTTAACATCTACCTGGGAGCTTGGCCTTTAAGGACACATGCTGTGTAGAACTCAATAAATATCACTCCTCCATGGCTGGATTCCAAGCTTAGCTTTAAACTGCTAAACAATGTTGCAATATTGCATTATACAGTTAAAATAATCCCTTAACATTGAATTTATTTAAAGGAAGGTGTAGCGAGGCGGTGTGGCTCCCCTCCTCCACAGGGAGGGTTTGCAGCCCCGTCCATCTTCCCCCAGGGCAGAACTTCGGGCAGAAGGCCCCGCCCTCAAAGGGTCAGGCGGCGACCCGGAAGTATAAAAGCCGGGCGCCGCCTTCAGATGAGCTCAGCAAGCCAGCGAGAGCAGACGTGCTGGACGACCCCTCGTCGCTGGGAGGCTGCCGAGCTCCGAGACCGGGAACCAGCCTTGCCGACCGACCCGCGCAACCCCGACCCTGAGCTGCGGGAACTACCACCGCTACCAGCCCCAACTACGGCCTGGAGGAGCCTCGACCAGACCTGGCCTCGGCTACCCAGAGGTACTACGGATTACCCCTGACTCCGGACTGGGGGAGCCCATGACGGTCGACGACCCGGCGGACAGGTAGTAGCCGCGGAGGGGGGATGGAAAGTAGCCCGGGGGCGGGCTGACCACAGTCAAGCCGCAGAAGGCCCCGAGCGATGACGTGTGTGTCGGTCAGGCTCCACTGACCGCGCTGTCAGTGTGTTTCGGTAGGATCCCCCGAGCACTCTGTCAGTGTGTTTGGGGCTGGATCCCACTGACTGCCACTAGCGGCGACGGCCGCTACTAGGGCCCCGGGCTGGAACGCAGAGGGTGGGGGGGCCTGCATTCCCCCTGCCACCGTAGCCGGTGCATGTATCCCCTTTCTCTCTC
>NC_133779.1:33157070-33160511 GCF_003597395.2 Chelonoidis abingdonii
TGGACCCGAAGGACAGGACCCGGTGAGAACAGGACGAGGCCGGTGTGGCTCCCCTCCTCCACAGGGAGGGTCGAGCCCCGGCTTCCCTCCTCACAGAAGGATTAAGCTTGGAATAAACCATTAACTAACTGCTTAAGGTTTAACTTTTTTTCTGTTGCAGTAATGTAAAGGGAGTCAGCCAGGAATGGTACCGACTGCAGTCAGCAGTAACACTGAGGGCTTTAAAGGGGAGGCCATTACACTGAAATTGACTTGGAATTAAAAGTTGAGAGCTCTTTGGAGCAGGGACTGTTCTGTGGTGTTGTACAGCGCCAGCACAGTGGAGTCATAGTCCATGATCGGGGCTCCTGGGTGCTACCACGCTGCAAATGATCAATTTAATAATACTCCTGCCTTTGTCCTTTGCCAAGTTTTTGTCATTTTGCAATCACATTTGCCTACTTTTAAAAATGTTAATCTCTCCTCTCTTGCTGTGTGGAAGACCCACATAAACAACAAGCTGGCCGACTGACTATAAAGGGGGAGTGCTCTCCAATGCGTAAAGGTATTAAACTGACTGCATAAACTTGTGAGTGACTGGAGTGTAACTTTCAATGATGGTCATCGACTGTTATTTGTAGCAATATTACATAAAAAGTGCAGTGTTCTAGTTGTGTTGGTTGCAGGATGGGGAGAGAGATGAGGTGGGGGAGGTAATATCTTTCATTGGACCAACTTCTGTTGGTGAAAGCGAGAAGCTCTCAAGCTTGAAGTTGGTCCATTAAAAGATATTACCTCTCCCATCTTGTCTCTCAGACAGATTGCAGAGAAGTGTAATTTTTAAGGTGATAGCATCTCAGGATAAAAGTCAACGGCTCATAATTTAAAAAAAGAATAAAAGACGTTCCCCTGGTTAGGATACAAGCACAGAAGTTGGGTGGCAAGGCTTCCTGTCCTTGTTCCTCTGCAGACATTTTGTATGACCTTGGGGAAATCACTAAGTTTCTCTGTGCTTTGTCCTCTATCTTTAAAATGGGGATAATCCTGAGTTACGTCCCAGGTGCTTTGAGAGGATAAACACATTAAAGATTGTAAGGTGCTCAGGTACTGCAGTGATTGGGACAGTGTACGAACCAAAAATAGATTAAAATAATGTGGGACACCGATGTGAACCCAAAGTAATTGCATTCATGTCATTGTGGTTCTTCTGGATTTATGTCAATGTTACTGAGAGCCGACTTAGGCCTGCGGTAAATAGGAGCATGTTGAGACAGGAGCAAGCATAACCTAAATTTTTGTTCTTTGTTTTGCTGCTGCAAGTGCTAGGTGTTTTACTGCCATCTTGCAGCCAGAGGAAATATTGCAGGAGACAATTGAGAAAAGGCTAACAAGGGTCAGCCAGAAAATCAGTGGCAGAGCTGAGTATATACCCCAGATATCCTAACTCCTACGGCTGTGCTTTAACCACAAGACAATCCTTTCTGTGAAAATTCCCATACATAATAATCTATCCAAATAGGCACGCATGTGTGTAACTGACATGGCTCAGCATAAGCCAAAACCAGAAATTGAAAACGTTCTTTGGCTCACTGTGTTAGCAAGCAGATGCTTCGGAAGTAAGCATCTTCCATAAAAGGAAGCATTGCCCAGGCGAAGATTGTCTTGGAAGGGTGCGGTGTGCCCACAAACACATTCTTTCTTGAGGACCTACCGCTCAGAAGCCTCTCTGGCTGCCAATGACTTTGAGGGGTCAGAAACAAATTAAGCTTCTACTATGCTGTAAATCCGATTAGTCTTGCAATATCCTGTACCTGTAGTACTAATCCGAGCAAAGCTTTCCATGGCACTGGCATATGCAGGTGTGCTTAGCTAACTTTTATTTGATGGTTTTCCCCTCTGCTTCTGTGAAATTGCAGTTTAACCCTTTTGTTTAGAAGCTAAATGGAGTTGAAGACTTGACTCATCTGGAGCAGTTACTGAGAGGTGGATGCAGAGAAAGCTTGAGTGCTGATCTCCAGAGAAAACTTTACAGCCCTGTCTACATTAGTGCTGTCTCTAGTGGAGCTGAACAAATGGGAGCACAGAATCATAGAAAATGTCGGACTCGTAAGGATCTCGAGAGGTCATCTAGTTCAGCTCCCTGTGCTGAGGCAGGACCAAGTCTACCTAGACCAGCTTGGCAAGAATATCCTAATGCAGGCACAGCCAGGCCTAAAGTTAGCTTCCTAAATCCACAGTTAGGAAGCTAATAAGATTGGCATCATTATCAAAGGTGCTTAACATCTGTAGCTTTCATTGACCACAGTGTTGACAATATTTGTATACTTCATTAAAACAAAAATTTACTACATCCAATCATGATTTAATCTGGAGAAAAGACTGCAGAGCCTGATAACTTGTCAAATATGTTAAGAACTGTTACAAAGAGGACCACGATCAATTGTTCTCCATGTCCACTGAAGGTAGGACAAGAAGTGATGGGCTTAATCTGCAGCCAGGGAGATTTAGGTTAGATATTAGGGAAGGACTTTATAACCATCGGGATAGTTAAGCTGTAGAATAGGTTTCAAAAGGAGTTTGTGGAATTCCTCAATGGAAGTTTTTAAGAACGGGTTGGACACAAACACCTCTCAGGGATAGTCTAGGCTTACTATTCTCCTTCAGTGCAGGGGCTGGACTAGATCACTAGATGACCCTCCATTTCTATGATTCTATGTCTGTTGGTGCTGGGTGATGGCCAAGAAGAGGAATGAACACACTTTATAAATAAAGTGAGATCACGTGTGATGCTTTACCCTATATACACATTGCTGGGTGCTAGAAACCTGATCCTTAGAGGTGCAACCACAACTCCTTGACTTTCATGGGAACTGAAGATGCTTGGGCCCTCGGAGGAGATGGGCTATGTGTGTATACTTCTACGTCCAGTGCTGTCTACAACTGAAATGAATGTGGTGCTCTCATTTTAGCCTCTGAAATGGCCACGTGTTCACCAGATAATCTGTAGTTTGAGGATGAGAGGAGTCCTAGTCTCCACTATGCAGGGAAGGGAAAACCCACGAGTTGTTGCTCCCAGGGTTGCAATGCTGTTGCCCATGCTGTCCTAATGGTGAGAATAAACAGAGGACTCCTGACCCTAGGGCTGTCAGCCCAGCACAGAGCAAACAATGACATTTTCAGGAAGGACAGGCCCCCTAACCCCTTCCATAGCGTCCATAGGCCCCCTAACGCCTTCCGTAGCGTCCACAGGCCCCTAACGCTCAGCTCCGCGTCCACAGGCCCCCTAACGTCTTCCGTAGCGTCCACAGGCCCCCAAACGCCCAGCTCCGGGTCCACAGGCCCCCTAATGCCTTCCGTAGCGTCCACAGGCCCCCTAACGCCTTCCGTAGCGTCCACAGGCCCCCTAATGCCCAGCTCCGGGTCCACAGGCCCCCTAACGCCTTCCATAGCGTCCACAGGCCC
>NC_133779.1:33160611-33334042 GCF_003597395.2 Chelonoidis abingdonii
TCCAGAGGCCCGCTAACGCCTTCCGTAGCGTCCACAGGCCCCCTAACGCTCAGCTCCGGGTCCGCAGGCCCCCTAACGCCTTCCGTAGCGTCCACAGGCCCCCTAACGCCTAGCCCCGGGTCCACAGGCCCCCTAACGCCTTCCGTAGTGTCCACAGGCCCCCTAACGCCAAGCTCCACGTCCACAGGCCCCCTAACGCCCAGCCCCGGGTCCACAGGCCCCCTAACGCCTTACGTAGCGTCCACAGGCCCTCTAACGCCCAACTCCGCGTCCTGAGGCCCCCTAACGCCTTCCGTAGCGTCCACAGGCCCCCTAACGCCCAGCTCTGGATCCACAGGCCCCCTAACGCCCAGGTCCGGGTCCACAGGCTCCCTACGCCTTCCGTAGCGTCCAGAGGCCCCCTAACACCCAGCTCCGGGTCCACAGCCCCCCTAACTCCCAGCTCCGCGTCCTCAGGCCCCCTAACACCTTCTGATGTGTCCACAGGCCCCCTAACGCCCAGCTCCGCGTCCTCAGGCCCCCTAACACCTTCCGTAGCGTCCACAGGACCCCTAACGCCTAGCTCCGCGTCCTCATGCCCCCTAACGCCTTCCGTAGCATCCACAGGCCCCTAACGCCCAGCTCCGCGTCCTCAGGCCCCCTAATGCCTTCCGTAGCGTCCACATCCCCCCTAACGCCCAGCTCCGCGTCCTCAGGCCCCCTAATGCCTTCCATAGCATCCACATCCCCCCTAACGCCCAGCTGCAGGTCCACAGGCCCCCTAATGCCTTCCGTATCATCCACAGGCTCCCTAACACCCAGCTCCACGTCCACAGGGCCCCTAACGCCCAGCTCCGCGTCCACAGGCCCCCTAATGCCTTCCGTAGCGTCCACAGGCCCCCTAACGCCTTCTGCAGCGTCCACTGGCCCCCTAATGCCCAGCTCCGGGTCCACAGGCCCCCTAACGCCTTCTGTAGCATCCACAGGCCCCCTAACGCCCAACTCCGGGTCCAGAGGCCCCCTAACGCCTTCCGTAGCGTCCACAGGCACCCTAACGCCCAGGGGGTTGTACACTGTTGGCTTTTGTTTCTGCTCACTGCTTGGGTAACCTGAACCTGGCTTAATGTTTTACATTCAAAGCTGCAACAACATGGAGAAGCAGCCTGTAGACTGCCAGGCAGACAAGGAGGCCTAGCGAGTCCAAACACAGACCTCACACCCAAAGTAGGGATTTACAGTTCACATGCAGTTGCTGCTGGTTGGGCAGCTTCACAGGCCTTCAGGATCATCCACAGATATGCTTTGCAGGCTGATTCTGATGGTGAGCTCTGGGTTGGTTGGTTTTCTGAAGTCCTTCTCCACCAGTGCACCCACATGAGGTAGCCACAAACAGATCCAAACTGTTCATCATACTATCTATGCGATTAGACCTACTCACAGAGCAGTGAAGCTTGGCTTTATGTTTCTCCCTGGACAGCTCATGCGGAGTACTAATGTCATAAAAAGTAAGAATTTAAAGGGACAGCATTTAAGATGCAGCAGGATCCTGTTTTTATTGAAGGTTTCTGCTATAGGGTTGGTAAATTTCTCTTTGAAATACATTCTCCATGGTAATGCTTATGCAGCAATCAGTTTTTAATAAGTCTATCAGATGCATCATATTTCTCCTTAATAACTTTACCTTTAAGGCAAACTGGAGTCTATTTTTTAAACAAAATGACCGAATTAGTGGATATGGGGTGAGGAAGGGGGATGCTTCCAGGAAGATTATGTGTCTAAAGGTCAAATCCTGTAACCCTTACTCAGATGACCTGGTGAGTAAGTATGGGAACATTTGGCCCTAAGGAAGAAAGTCTTCCCAGAAAAACTGCAGGGAATTGGGTACAAAACATTGCTTCATGGACTGAAAACCGGCAGAAGGAGCCTAAACCAAGGGTAAGACTACACTATAGAGTGCACAGTTGTGGGGATTTGTCTACTAGGGAGTTTGGCTCCATCTTATTTTGAACAATCACAAAAGAGTTGGAGGAGGAGGTTAGAGGTGTAAATAGTGTGTCATTGGAGTTCCCAGGAACAGAAAGGAGGTGTGAACCTGAAGGGAAGGGGAAGAAGACTTTGCACAAAGGGGGCATGGAGAGGGCAGGGATATGACTAGTAAACAGCCTGAGTTTTATCCTGGAGACACATACGAGACATACCTCATGGCAGATGTTTAGGATCTGGCTGTGCTGCTGTGTGAGTCAATGGGAGTAGGACTGGGTCCCTAATGGATGCAAGATGCTGAGCAATCTGCCTAGTCTGTGTGTGTGTCAGGGAGCAGGGAGGTACATTCCACCCCAGAGCTCCACCTGCGGCAGGCCAGCTGTACCTGGCCCCTCTGGCCTTATTCTTAGTCCAAGTACCACAGAAACTTTAGAGGAAATAGGACCTGAGTCTTAAAAGTCTAACAGCTCCCACCCCAGGTTAGCTGCATAAAACTCAGCGTTTCTTCTTCTGAAGAATGAAGAGCTGAGATGAATCTTAGGGCTCAGTGAATCTACGTATTTCATAACTGATGTATAAGCTGTTAAGTCTAACGTGCTCCAGGGCTTTCTGAAGCACGCATAATCCTGAGGGTGTGGAAGAGCGTGTGCTCGGTGGTCTCTGTGAAGTACAAACAGCACAGCCACTCTTCCAGTCGTATGGTAACCTCTGCCTCAGACACCTTCTCTGCAAACTTCAGCAGCAGCAGCACCCTTTTAATCGCTACCCAGTTCCGGAGCAAGACAAGAGTGATTTGGTTCTTGGCAAAGAGCTCCTGGCGTGGTCCCCATAGCAAGACCTGCAGCATGTTCTTTGCTTGTTCGATGGGCACACTCATGCGGGGATCTGGGTGAAGAAGCAGGGTGGCCAGGTTCTGGAGCCCCCATGAATAGATAGACAGGGCTGGGATAGCAGGGAGGTCACCGCTCCTGAATCCTGAGGGCTTCTCCAAGGGGTTGGGCTGATGCAAGATCTCATAGACCAATATGCCTACCTGGAACCCCTCTGCATTTTGGAAGTGAGCCACAGAGAGCCATTTGGGGGCCATGCTGACTCGGTCTGGATCTCGGGCCACAGAAGTAGATGTCTTCTTTCCTATAGCTTTAGAGAAGTTGCTGATGACCAACCTTGGAAGCGACAGCTCTGCAGATGGATCTTTGTCCTGCTGGCCCAGATGAGGAGATGGACACTGCACCAAGAGCAGGTTCTCCATGTGAATGTTGTAGTGAGCAACCTTCTGCTGCTTGAGGTGCTCCAGCCCTGTACACAACTGCAGCAGGAGGAGGCAAGCCAGGCGTTCATAGTGCCCAGGCCTGGAGCTGTGGAGATCTCGTGATCCCTTCACAAAATCAGCCAGGGTTTGATAAGGAACCTCAGGAGAGATGGCCACTTGGTTAAGAGAAAGGGATGCACTGGTAGAAACAGCTTCCTCATGTTCTCCAGGACAGAAATGACCCAGCTTCTGAGGCCTTTTCACTGGCATGAGGTCCTTAGGGAGGGAATCAACGAAGTAGCCAAACACTTGCTGAATGTTGAAATGAGCCCCTACAGACATCTGTACAGAGAGACTGCAGGGATGGGATTTATGGACCTGTTAGGGCAAGAACCAGCAATGCTCAGTCAGCCGAACGTGATAAAGAGAACACAATCAATCAATATAGGCTTGAAAACTTCCAGGGTCACACCAGCCAAGGCACTGTTGCAGTCACTTAACAAAGCAGTGTGATTCCCAGTTGGCCACAGAATTCAGGGCAGATCTGCTGCACACATTGGAGACATCTTGATGCACAAATTAGGTCTGACATGCAGTATAACACAGGGGGACTATGTTGTGGGAGGGAGACTCCTGTCTCTTGCTAGAAAGGGAAATAACCAATTAGAGTCATGCTCTGCAGCTGGAGGGTGATTAACTAATTTGCCTTCTGGTCAGAGGGGTGATGCTAGCTAAGGTCCCTTTGGCACCTGGGCTTTCAAGGAGCTAATGGAGCTCAGTTGAGAGGAGGAAGGAATGTTCTCTCTCTGAGGAAGGCTAGACTCCTCTGCAGAAACACAGGGAATAAGTAGCTCAGGCTCCTGTGGATGGGGACCCACAGACAGCAGCAGCCATAGGCTCCTGTGGGGGAAGTCTTGAACTAGAGCCTGTAAGGAGCAGGGAAGATTCCTAGCAGAAGCTGCCAGAGTCCCTGAGGAAGGAAGGCAGTGAGGGAAAGCCTCCTAAGACAAAAACCAACAGAGAAGGAGCACCGCAGGAGTAGGTTTGGCTCCCCTGGGGAAGGGCCTGAGGTAGGGACAGGAAAGGCAGAGCCTGAAAGGACAGGAAGAGTTATTAGTCCAGCCCAGAAGGGAGAAGCTAGAGGCTTGGGAACCTTAAAGGGGGGCTGTTTTAAGCACCAGCTGTGGAGAAATAGCACAAGGATGCTTGAGAGGAAGGAAATGTCCCAAGGAAAAAGCAGCGTGTCTGAAGAAGCACTTAATGCAGTAACTCCTCACTTAAAGTTGTCCCGGTTAATGTTGTTTCATTATGTTGCTGATCAATTAGGGAACATGCTTGTTTAAAGTTGTGCAGTGCTCTTTTCTGGCAGGGGATTGGTCCTGCTTTGAGCAGGGGGTTGGACTAGATACCTCCTGAGGTCCCTTCTAACCCTGAGATTCTATGATTCTAACATCATTTGGCAGCTGCCGGCTTTGTTGACTGCTTGCAGGAAGAGCAGCCTGTTGCAACTAGCTGGTGGGGGCTTGGAACCAGGGTGGACTGGGAGCCCCTCTGTCAGCTCCCTGCTCCCCTAAGTTCCCTGTGCTGCAGTCGCCCAGCAGGCTATCAATTGCCGGCAGTTCAGCTCTCTCTCCCCCCACTGCCATGTGCTGCTCCTGCCCTCTGCCTTGGAGCTGCTCCCAGAGACTCCTGCTTGCTGTGCAGGGAGGAAAGGGGGCGATAATGTCATGGTGTCCCCCTCCTCCCTGCTCCTGCACCCTGCTTACCTCTTCTCCATATAGAGCAGGGAGGGGACACGGAGGGAGAGAGACAGAGAGAGCTTGGGGCAGCAGCTGCTGTCTCAACTTCCTGATCCACTGACAAACAATGCAATTAAGAGTGAGATAGCTTACTTAAAGGGGCAGTGTGCATCTCTCCCCCCCCACACAAGGTGTGTGTCTGTCTCTGTCTGCTATGCTGTCTCCCCTCCCTCGTGTTCGTGCTGCCTTGTGTGAGAGGCTACATTAGCCACAATGTGTTAGCCCTTGAGGGCTCAGCCAGAGCTAGTTCATCATTCAGCAGTAAGGCATTCCCTGGGAAATAGCCTTCCCTCTGACTCCACCATCTCAACCAAACTTCACAATCATCATAGCTGTGAACAGTATTAAACTGTTTGTTTAAAACATATACTGTGTATATATCTATAGCATATATAGTTTTTTGTCTGGTGAAAAAAATTTCCCTGGAACCTACCCCCCCGCCCCCATTTACATTAATTCTTATTGAGAAATTGGATTCGCTTAACATCATTTTGCTTAAAGTCACATTTTTCAGGAACATAACTACAACGTTAAGTGAGGAGTTACTGTACAGGCATGTTCCCAGGTGGGGAATCCACAGCGGAGGGCAGGGAGCCTGGGTTCCTCTGCCAGCCCCTGAGGAAGGGGGCATGCAAGCCCAATGTAAGGAATATTGAGCCCAGGGTGGGGATGAAGCCTTGGCCCAAAGGGAAGGCCAAGAAGGGGAACTGAAGGTTCCTTTGTATGGGGACATTTTGGGAACTTTCAGTTGGACCTTCTGGATCCCCTGCAAGGGTTTAAATGTGTATCTGACTTAGTGGAGGGCCAAGCCATGGAAGACCCAGTGAGAAGCAGCAGCCAGCGGGAGGTGCTGGAGCCAAGGTTAAAAGCAATGTTACACCCTGACCCAAGGGGGCACCCCTTCCCACACCATTACAGAGGCCTTAATCAACCATGAAGTATGTTACTAGTCCAGCGGTGATTCAAGTGCATTTGCAGCCATTAACCTATTCTTTGAATCCCTGCTCAAGGCTCCCTTCCACAGGGATACCTTTAGAGCATAGCCAGCTAATAACGGTTAGCCAGGGGGCAAGCGGAAGTGTCTGCTCCTGAGATCCAAGGGTATGTCTGCACTGGAATATAAGACCCATGGCAGGAGTGGGGCTGGCCTGGGTCAGCTGACTCTGGATCATGGGGCTGTAAAAATCCAGTATAGATGTTTGGCCTGAGCCTTATGAGCGTGAGTCAGCTCATCCAAGCCAGCTCCCCGTGTTTAATTGCTGTGTAGACATCCGCTTAGAGCAGGGGTGGGCAAACTATGGCCCACGGGCTGGATCCGGCTAGCGGGATTGCCATCCCCGCGCTGCTCCCAGAAGCGGCTGGCACCACATCCCTGCGACCCATGGATGAGAGGGGGAAGAGGAGGAGGGGGGAGTACAGAGGGCTCAGCGCACTGTCCTCGCCTGCAGGCATCGCCCCCTGCAGCTGCCATTGGCTGGGAACAGAGAACCACAGCCAATGGGAGCTTCAGGGGAGGTACCTGCAGGTGAGGGCAGCGCACGGAGCCCTCTTCCCACCTCACCCCCAGGGGCTGCAGGGACGTGGTGCTGGCCGCTTCCGGGAGCAGCGCGGGACCAGGGCAGGCAGGGAGCCTGTCTTATCCCCGATGCACACTGCTGCCACCCCAGAGCCGCTCAAGGTAAGCGGCACCAGGCCAGAGCCTGAAAGCCTGCCCTGAGCCCCTTGCTGCATCCTTCCTGCACCCCACACCCAACCCCCTGCCCTGAGTGCCCTCCCACACTCTGCACCTCTCCTGCACCCCAACCCCCTTCCCTGAGTCCCCTGCTGCACCCCGCACCCCTCCTGCACCCCAACCCCTTGCCCTGAGCCTCTTCCTGTGCATCGAACCCTCTCCCACACCCCACACTCCGTCCCACACCCCAGCTGCCTGCCTCAGCCCTACATTCATGGTCTTGCAAGCAATTTCCCCATCCAGATGTACCCTTGGGCCAAAAAGTTTGCCCACCCCTGCCTTAGAGTCACTCCATCCACCCTCCCTCAGCCCCTTCTATTTGCTTCTTCTCCCTGTTCCTACTTACCCACTTAGTCTGTAAGGCCCAGATCTTCAACGGTATTTAGGTGCCTAACTCCGACTGGCGTTGCTGAATTCAGCAGGGGATTGGGAATTGCACAGCAATGTTAATTGATGGGACCCTGGAACATTTCTAGCTTGTACTGATTGTTTTGGGATTTTTTTGTTTGTTCTCTGGTTTCAATAGCAGTTGGGTGCCCAGATACCTGGGGGGAGCAGTTGGAGGGAGGTTCGCCTTCCTCTGCAGCATGGAGCACAGGACATTTGCAGGTTTAAACTAGTGTAAATGGTGAATCCTCTGTGACTTGAAGTCTTTAAACCATGATTTGAGGACTTGAGGAACTCAACCACTCCTGAAACAGACCCCTGACCTCTGGCTAAGTGTGACCTGCAGTGTGTAAGATGTCAGACTAGATGATCACAATGGTCCCTGTTGACCTTAAAGTCTATGAGTCTGTGAGACCTGAGCCTTACAGACTAAATGGACAAGTAGTCACAGGGAGAAGCAGCAAATAGATGGGGTGAGGGCAGGTGAATGGAGCGACTCCAATCAGATCATGGGTTTTAGCAGACTAATTGTGTGCACACATCAGAGAACAAAATCAATCAGTGCAGGCTAAAAATGTTGCAAGGTCACATCTGCCGACGCAGTGCTGTGATCAATTAACATTGCTGTGCGATTCCTGGACCACTGCAGAATTCAGTGAAATCTAGGGGTCTTGGCTGCCTAAATACATTTAGGCCCAGATGCTCAAGCTCTTTGGGGCAAGGAATATTTCCCCCTGAGTGTGATCAGGCCTAGCACCAGGGGACCTCCAGGTGCTACTGTAATATACAAGGGGATGATGATGATAGGATGCAGCACACGGCCAGCTACCACCTTCATCTCTAGTAACATTGGGTTTGGAAGAAACTTGCCTTATGGGAAGGCTAATATTGCCCACTGTGACCTGCTCTGTTGGCTCCAAGTCTCTGGGCAAGTTGCCAGCTCAGCTCCTGGCCAGACACAGGTTGGAGGTCCCCAGTCCAGCCTCTGGCTCTGTTAACAACTCCAGCGGAGCATGGGGTGGGGGGCAGCTTTGGAGCATTGCGCTGGGAGCTGCGGCTGAGCCTGTCAGTCTGTTGATTCCTATCTGGAGTTTCCGGTGCCTGGTCCCACAGCGGAATCCCACCTAACCCTTCCCTGTTGTCTCTTCTCTGAACTGAACAGAGAAGAGGAAGAAGTATTGGGGGAAGGGGCAGGGAGGGCACATGAACTGAGTTCACTTCATTTCAGGGCTATAAACTTTTGGCATCAACAGATGCAACCAGGGCCAGCTTTAGGAGGTGCGGGGCCCAATTCAAACAGTTTTTATGGGGTCCGGGCAGGGATGACTAAAAAAAAAAACCCACACGTAAGAAAGTATGTGGGGCTTGTACTCACCGGGCGGTGCTCCAAGTCTTTGGCGGCACTTAGGTGGCGGGTCGTCCACTCGCTCCAGGTCTTCAGCGGCACTGAAGGACCCACCGCCAAAGTGCCGCTGAAGACTCGAAGCAAGCGAAGGACCCGCTGCCAAAGTGCGGCTGAAGACCCGGAGCACCGCCAGGTGAGTAAAAATTAAAAAGGCGCCTCTAGCCAGGGAAGGGATTCTCACTGGGCGCGGGGCCCTCTTAGGTGCGGGGCCCGATTCGGGGGAATTGGTGGAATAGACCTAAAGCCGGCCGTGGGTGCAACAGATTCATGGGGTCTGATCTGTCCCTGGTGGAAGCCAGTGTTGTTCCTCCAGGGATGAACTTGGCTTGAGGCAGCTAAGTCAGATGACAGCAGGCAGGATGCATGAGAATCACACTGCAGGAGCGTCCACCTGCCCCACCACCCTGATACCTAGCCTTGGAGAGCATCGTAAATGCTTGTGAAATTTTCCTGGTTGTTTCCAGTGAGCTGCCGAGAACGTGCGACTTGGCTCGGCCATTAACGCTAGGCATCAAAACGTGGGCTGCTATTCCCAGACCTGGGGTGTTCAGTGTGTGATGAAGGCTGCACTGGGTCTCACTCCAAGCTGTTACCCCGGACTGTTAGGCCAGGCTGTGACCACATTTTCTCGCGTCAGGCTGCAGGCAGGCGATGTGATTGCAGTGTGTGTGGACGTATCCAAGCTAGTTTGATCGTGCTAGCTCGCTAACACTAGCAGGGTAGCTGCAGTAGCACAGGCTAGCTGCCCAAGGACGATGCCACCTAGGATCCTGGGCATGGACTGGGGGGCTAACCTGGGCCACAACCTGTGTCACTGTGGCTATGCTGCTATTGATGGAACCAGCTGGGGTACATCAACCCGTGCTGCAGTCATGCCTCCCCATTGCAGTGTAAATATACCCTGACTCCCTTTGCCCCAGGCTGCCTTCCAGCACCTGCTGCTGGCTGATATCACTGCAGCCTGTTGGGCCAGGTTTTCACGTGTTCAGTGCCCAGAACTGGGGCTCTACTCCCTGAAAACGGCCCATCATCTGCTGAGGTCTGAGTTGCAGGTCCTCTCGGCTAACCCCAGAGCCTCCCCACTGAACCCCAAGTCTGATTATCTTGGTTCCAGTCTCTGCTTTGCCTGGAACCCCCCATTAGCATGGGTGATGCTCCTGGTGAAAAGACACCACTACCCTCCAGGATGGCTGTAAATGATATGGGATTCCCCTTCACACACACACGCACCCCGCCCGAGCTGGATCAGCCTGTCTTTGCTGGGGGGAACCAACTAGCCACACCCCTCCACTCTTCACTCTAACACTATCTGATCCCCCTTGGAGGCCAAGAACAACTGGCTGGATAACACAACACAGACAATAATGGACAAAGAAAGTCCACCGAGGGGCCTGTATGCCTGAGGAGTTTGGGGATTCGGCTCTGCACCCTTTCATCTCTAGTTCAACTCCATCCCAGGTCAGTTGTAACTGAAACTCATCCTGCACTCAGGTCAAACTGCCACTGGGGACGGTGGAAGGGGGGTAGAGGGCTTCCTGGGGCACCTTTGCCCAGCAGTATGGACTCGTTCATGTTGCGACATTGAAAATCAAGACCATCTGTCAACTCATTATAAGGGAAAAGCGTCACTGGTTTTTTATGATCCTTTTGAGAACCATGTAAAGAATCACTGATGCCTCCCCAAAAGGTCTGGGGAGCATCTGACTGGGTCTTTCTGATACAGCATGAGCTTCTGATTGCTCCAGCTGATCTTTTGGTCTTCCGTACTGGGGTGGTGGCACGAAAAGTGGAGCGTGGTTCATCTTCTCCTGCTGCCACGCCTCCCCCCAGCAGTGACAAACTGCTGCTGGGCCCCAGCACAGCTGACTGCCATGGCAATCCTGAGGAAGTCACCAATAGCAGATTTTCACCATAAAATCAATCAATCACCCTTCCCCATTGATCGCAAAGCACTTGCACTAGGGTGGGATCAGAATCGTAACCTCCATTTTAGAGAGGCAGTAACTTCTCCAAGGTCACCCAGTGCATCAGAACCCAACTTTCCTGATACCTAGGCCTGTCTAACCCAATAGACCATACTGTCTAATCCCCACACCTAACTAGTAAGGAGCAGCAAGGGATGAGCTCCTTGGGACCAGAAATCTATTTTTCATTGAGATTGTCAGACTTTGTGGTGGTGGTGGTGAGCTGCACGGATCAGGGCTGCCCTGACTCAGGTCTTTCCCCATCTCTAATATTTATGGTTACCTTGGCTGCGAATATTTGCTGGGCTTGCTCAGAGGCACAGGAAACACGATAATACCAGGCGTCTCCTGTTTCACAACATGGCTCCTTGTCTAAGAGTGTGAAATCTGCCCACTTCTTTCCTGCAAGCTCTGCTCCCGTCAGCTGCTGCTCCTCCTCCTTTCCGCCCAGGATCTCCTGTGCCCGTGCCGTGAGATGGATCAAAGACGCCAGGTGGCACCCCATCATCTTCTCATAGACGTTGGCCGTGCTCGCCAGGTCCTCGAAGAAGTGGGCGAGCTCCCCATCGGGAGTGGTGAACGTCAGTTCTTCCGTGGTGATGTGCCCGGGGACAGGGACAGGGTGAGCTTTACGCAGGGCGTCCCAGGGCTCAGATTCACCCAGGCTTTGGGACTTAGGCAAGTATCTTTCAGGGCTGCAGAGAAGTCCTTCCGTCGACTCAGAGTAGCTGCGGCTGCCTCCCCTGCTGTGAGTGGAGACTTCATACAGGGTGTTGTGGACAGAGTGCGGTGTGGGGAAGTGGGCACTCTTGCACGGGTAGTAGTGATGAGTCTGCATCTCGGGCAAGGACCTGGTTCTGCTGAGCTGCTTTTTTGGCAGGGGTGGAGGGAGAGGATCACAGCTAGCCTCAGACATGGGCTTTTCAGGTGACTCCCCTCGGCATGCCTTGGCTGGCACCAAGTGTGCTCGCATTTCCCCTGCATGAGAATAACAATTACAGGTTTACACAGCCACCACTTCCAACCTCAAGATGCTTCCCAGGTGCTCAGTAAGTCTGCAAGGGCCTACACTGGGCAGCTCCAGTCTGCATCCCTGGCCTCGGTCCCCCAACCCCAATAGGTCCTTCACCTGGAAGCATCTCTGATCCATCTTCCCTGCTGCCTCTTCTATCTGCAATGCACCTTCCAGAGCAACTGGCCTCATCTCCACCACCACATTCTGATCCTTCCTTTGCGCTCACTGCTGCCTGCTAGCCTACAAGCTGCGAGATGGCAAGGGATGCCCAGGGTTCAGACGGGGGATGGAGGAGCTGTGGCATGGGGGCATTTCCAGGGAGGGGTCATGGCTGGGTGGCAACTCTCAGCTTGCAGGACAGCTCACAGTTAGTGCCAGCATGTTGACACCCAGTCAAATCCAGGGGTTAATTTGCCCCCCTTGTTGTCCCACTGACCCTGAGAGAGCAATTATTGTTCACCCTCCTGCACCTCTCCAGGTACAAAAGGCCTAACTCCCCCTGCGAAATCACCAGCCCCACCCTGAGCTTTTCCTCTGGACGGCACTGAAGTACTGACCAGGACTCAGAGCTGGAGGGCTAAAGTAAGAGGGAAGAACCACAACTGCATGGGAGGCCAGATTGTCAAGTGCTCGGTGTGATCCAGTCCTCAGTGTGTGTTATGGGCCCTCTGTGCCTAATCCACAAGGGATACGAGTCGGTTACAGGCCCTAACTAAACAGCTTCGGCTCAGGCTGTAGCAATGCATGCATCGCTCTCGCCAAGTTCCCGGTTCGATCCCTACCGTGTCGGCCAAGAGAGCGACCATCATGCGCAGCATCCCACGTTCACCCCCTGGGCCAAGCTCGTGGGAAAACCTGGCCAACAGCTGCTAGCCGCACCCAGCTCTGCGCCAGTGAGTTGGTGGCCCAGTTCCCTCTGAGTTCTGCTGAAGGCCACTCACCTATGTTGCTGTAAATGAGATCTCCCTGGGCTCTGTGCTGGGCAGAGCTGCCAGCCCCTGCGGCCTGCATTGGTGAGGGCGGCTCAGCAGAGCCAGGCAAGCTGAGCTGAGAGCTGCTTGTTCTTCTGGCTGGGATGAGATCTCTGTAGGGAGGGAAGGGGAGGTTAGGCCAAACTCCCAGCAAAGTTTCCTCCATTTTCTGCCAGCAAAAGAGAAACTAAAGAAAAGAGGAAGCGGGTGATGCTCGAGGGCCTCCAGTTTGCAAAGGGGCCTGAAAGTCTGCCAGCTTTGCCATTGTCTGTGCTGCTTCTCGGCAGTAGATGGCAGCATAGGCACAAATTCCAAGGCGGGAGAGGGAATATCTCTGACTAGGGGGACCAGATGTCCCAATTTTATAGGGACAGTCCCGATTTTTGGGTCTTTTTCTTATATAGGATCCTATTACCCTCCACCCCCATCCGAATTTTTCACATTTGCTGTCTGGTCACCCTATTTCTGACTCAGAGACCTTAAGGTCAGAAGGGGCCATCGTGATAATCTATTCTCTGACTTCCTGCACGTTGCAGGCCACAGCGCCTCACTCAGGACCAACATGTGCTGGTGAAAGAGACGAGCTTCCAAGCTTGAGTAAGGGAAGTTGGCCAATAACAGATATTGCTCCACCTGCCTTTTCTCGCCAATATCCTGGGACTAGCCTGGCTCCAACAACTCTGCTTAAAGGCAGAGCCCCGCAGAGCGCTCAGGCTGGAGTGGGACATTCTCTAACCCAGCTTTTTCATAGAATCATAGAATCTCAGGGTTGGAAGGGACCTCAGGAGGTACCTCGTCCCACCCCCTGCTCAAAGCAGGACCAACCCCAACTAAATAATCCCAGCCAGGGCTTTGTCAAGCCTGACCTTAAAAACCTCTAAGGAAGGAGATTCCACCACCTCCCTAGAGAACCCATTCCAGTACTTCACCACCAGCCTAGTGAAATAGTGTTTCCTAATATCCAACCTAGACCTACACCACTGCAACTTGAGACCATTACTCCTTGTTCTGTCATCAGATATCACTGAGAACAGTCTAGATCCATCCTCTTTGGAACCCCCTTTCAGGTAGTTGAAAGCAGCTATCAAATCCCCCCTCATTCTTCTCTTCTGCAGACTAATAATTTGCTTTCTCATTCACACACTTTTCATAGGGCGCTACAGTCATGCATCCTGATCCATACTTCTGTTACCCTCTCCCCTCACTGTGCAGGGGATATTTGTGTGCATCTCTGGGGTTGAATCCAGGCCATTAGCAGACCCTGGAAGGGTGGCCTTGTTTTCTCCTCTGCCCCCTCCCGTGGACGGACTCCGGGTGGGTGTATCGCAGGCTGGGAGCATACTGAAGGTGGACACATGGGAAGACCCAGTCACGTCCATACAGTTACAGCAGCACCTCGAATCAGTGTGCAAGTCAGACTACTGCCATAGGGAGGGGACCAAGGTAGGTCTGGAGTCCTGAAATGTCACGTGACTGGGAGCAGTCCCTCATCAGCCTTCCTGTGCGTGCCACACCCTTATTAAATGGGTGAAGGGACCCCTGGGAGCAATGAGCTCTAGAGGGCTCTAAATGTCCCAACAAAATACTCAGGTTTGGAGGGGAAGCTGGCTGTAGAAAATCAGATTGCGAGAGGAGGGGGCCCTCTGCAGCCTGGGGAGGAGTGGGACGAGTAACAGGAAGGCGTGTTCTGGGCTGAGAGTCAAGACTTTTCAGGTGGTTGCTAGAGAGAGCAAAATACAGAAGCCAGATCCCTTCCCTGGATCAGAGCCAGAGTCTCTGGCAGTTTCAGTTCCTAGCCCCACCCTGTTATGGCTATGGTTATAACTGGGGACTTTTCAAGGAAGCCAGCAGTTTGTTGGGCCTTGTTTGTTTTTAACAAACCTTAAATCCTGCAAACACTTCTCCACATGCTGGGCCAGATCCACCCCCCTGGGGAAGCCCAGGGGATTGCACTAGGGATCAGGTTGGCCCCTTTATTTTTTTTTTGTTTTTTGAAAGCACCAGATAATGGAAGAGCCTTTTAAATGAGTCCTTATTTGACTCTGGGCTCACCAGGCCACCTCCAAGCTGTTCCTTGGCTGGCTCCGTAATTGACTTTCCACCAGGTCATTGCTGCGGCCCCCGCACTGCCTGAGCGCTTCGTGCAAACAGCTCCCACCGGGGGAAGTTTTGCAAGAGGAATTGAAGTGAGATGCTTTACTAGAGCAGGGGAAGTGTGATCAGGGCTGTTAAACCACAGATGGCAACGGGGCTTTTAGCAGCCACCGGCTCCCCATGGGGTGGAGGCTCCCTGCACATTAACCAGACGTCTTCCTGAAAATTCTGTGTGTGGGGAAAGGAGCAGGTGCTGCAGCAGAGGCACATTTTGGGGCAGTTTGTCGAAAGGGGAGAGTATGGGATGGGGAGCCATTAACTTGGAGCATGATCTTGGACACATCTGTTCACCTCTCTTCTTCCCCTCCACGCCCCACCACCCAAAAAAATCTGTGAAATGGTAGGGTTGATGCTGCTTTACCTTCTGGGGGTGCTTGTGAGAATTGCTGAAGGTTAGTAGAATGGTGTAGAGCAGTGGTTCTCAACCAGGGCTCCGGGGAGGGTGACCAGTCAGCAAGTGTGAAAAATCGGGACAGGGGGTGGAGGGTAACAGGAACCTATTTAAGAAAAAGACCCAAAAATCGGGACTGTCCCTATAAAATCGAGACATCTGGTCACCCTAGGTCTGGGGCCCCCTAGGGGGCTGTGAGCAGGATTCAGGGGGCCCGCCAAGCAGGACTGGTGTTAGACTCGCCGAGGCCCAGTGCAGAAAGCCCTGAGCCCTGCCATCAGGGGCTGAAGCAGAAGTCTGAGTAACTTGGCTTCACAGGGGCCCCTGTGGCATGAGGCCCCAGGCAATTGCCCTGCTTGCTACCCCTTAACACCAGCCCTGGCTTTTACATGCAGAAAACAGGTGTTGTGGCACAGGTTGAGAAGGTTGAGACCCCCTGGTGTAGAACATGATCTGGGCAGGCTCCTGTTGGTCCATGTGCCGTGGTCCAGCAGCACTCCTGGACTTGCAAACATTCATGGACCCCTGTGTGCACATGTGTGTATACTACGGGCCTGTGCACATGCCCTATCCCTGCGTGCTACAAGATTTCCTCTGCAACTGTTTCTCCCCTGTTTTAGCTGTGCACGTCGCTCGACAGCTTAGTCCTTCACCTCCATTTCATCCCAGATGTTTAACCTCCAGAGGTTGCTGAGCAGGAGGCTCAGGGCCTGGGACAGGAGGGGAGGGGAGGGTGCTTCCTGCGAAATATTAGCCATGCAGATTCCTAGACGGGGCTTTGCAGAGCAGGCCTCGGAGCTTGGCTGAGGAGAAGGATGCTGGAGACAGCAAGCTGCTCCTAGTTTATGGGGGCTACCACCACCCCGTGAGCTGATAAGGAGCTCCCATTAGCCAGGTTCATTCTAGGATGAAACTCGTGCCCCTGGAATCAAAAGGACGTGGCAGGGATTTTTCAGTCTCCTAACGGATCCTTAGGTCCTTCACGTCCTGTGCATCAGTGGGCTGGGCTGGAAAAGCTGGGAAGGATGATCCCAATGGCTCTTAGAACTCTCCCACCCCCACTGTTCAAACTGCACGGTAGAGCAGGGACTCAGAGCCTCCAGCTCGCCGATTTCAATCCAGGCTGAGCAGTTGGCAGTGTCCACAGGCAGCTGCTCTGAGAGCTCTGTGATGTGAGTTTGGGCGTGTAGCCTCCCCAGTGGACATGTGTCCAAATCACCAAACTTCCCTGCTGAACTCAGCAGGCCTGAGTTAGACAGCACCCAGAGGGAGGGATTCACTTCATCCCCATCACAGAAATCATGGCGAATCCGCAACCCAAAACCCAGCCACTGACTTGCTTTGTGATCCTCAGTATGTCACTTAACCTCTTTGTGCCTCAGCTTCCCATTGTCTTCCCAGTGAGATCAGTCAGCCCATGGAACAGATTTGGAGTTCAGTGGTGTCCAGGTGCAGGGTTCAGATTTGCTCGTTCATAGAGAGAGGTGCTAGTACCAACATTTGGATAAAGGTTGGGGGCTGGAATTTGACAACCCCAAAGTTTAGGGATATTTGAGTCTGAGGTTCTGGTCCACACCCCGTTCTGGTCTTTTCGATCTCTAACCCTTTGTGATCTCACTGCAAACACCTTTCTTCCCCCTTCCCTCTGCCTCTCTGCTCTTATTGATTCCTGAAGTTATTGGGCTCGAATGCAGTGATTAGGTGAAATTCTCAGGGCTTTGCTATGCAGGAGATCAGACTAGATTATCAAAACGGTCCCTTCTGGCCTTGAAAATCTACAGATTAACTTTGGGGACCTGGGAGATGCCAGGCCTCAGAAGCATTAGTACAGCAGGAAAATCTGTTACCTTTGTGTTTTCCCTGGGAGAGGTGGGGGCGCCGCTGGCTCCGACTCCGGCATGTCCTTCCTTTCCGAAACCATCCTTGTGGTGAGTGGATCATCTCTTTGGCCAGCGCTCTGATTCCCATCACCTTCTCTTTCTGGGCTTGTTTGCTGGGGCAGCAGGAGTGGGGCTGCGCGGCTATCAGACATCGGGAAGGCTTTGAAGCTGCGGCAGAACTCTTGCTGCAGGGAGAAGTGGCTGAGGCTGGGGCTGCAGTGGGGAATGGGCTTTCACAGCACTTGGTATAACCACAGTGCTTACAGGAGGATGTTCTGTCAAACTACGTTTCAAAACATCTTGCAGGGCTAAACTAAGCCGTGGGTTAAACTCATCCTTGGTGTCGCTGTGAGGGCAATGGAATTACACCAGGAACAAATCTGTCCCCACTAATTTACATTTCCTTCCTTATCTGTATTGCTTGCGACACCTTACGCTATTATAAACCAGAGAGTGTTACAAAGCTACTTCCTAGGCGTGCAGTTTGTTTATTCATAGAATCATAGACTATCAGGGTTGGAAGGGACCTCAGAATGGCATCTAGTCCAACCCCCTGCTCAAAGCAGGACCAACCCCAACTAAATCATCCCAGCCAGGGCTTTGTCAAGCCTGACCTTGAAAAGCTCTAAGGAAGGAGATTCCACCATCTCCCTAGGAACCCATTCCAGTGTTTCACCATCCTCCTAGGGAAATAGTGTCTCCTAATATCCAACCTAGACCTCCCCCACTGCAACCTGAGACCATTGCTCCCTTGTTCTGTCATCTGCCACCACTGAGAACAGCCGAGCTCCATCCTCTTTGGGGAATCCCCTTCAGGTAGTTGAAGGCTTTTATCAAATCCCCCCTCACTCTTCTCTTCTGCAGACTAAATAAGCCCAGTTCCCTCAGCCTCTCCTGGTAAGTCATGTGCCCCAGCCCCCTAATCATTTTCATTGCCCTCCGCTGGACTCTCTCCAATTTGTCCACATCCTTTCTGTAGTGGGGGGCCCAAAACTGGATGCAGTACTCCAGATGTGGCCTCACCAGTGCCGAATAGAGGGGAATAATCACTTCCCTCGATCTGCTGGCAATGCTCCTACTAATGCAGCCCAATATGCCGTTAGCCTTCTTGGCAACAAGGGCACACTGCTGACTCATATCCAGCTTCTCATCCACTGTAATCCCCAGGTCCTTTTCTGCAGAACTGCTGCTTAGCCAGTCAGTCCCCAGCCTGTAGCAGTGCATGGGATTCTTCCTGTCCTAAGTGCAGGACTCTGCACTTGTCCTTGTTGAACCTCATCAGATTTCTTTTGGCCCAATCCTCCAATTTGTCTAGGTCACTCTGGACCCTATCCCTACCCTCCAGCATATCTACCTCTCCCCCAGCTTAGTGTCATCTGCGAACTTGCTGAGGGTGCAATCCATCCCATCATCCAGATCATTAATGAAGATGTTGAACAAAACCAGCCCCAGGACCGACCCCTGGGGCACTCCGCTTGATACAGCTGCCAACTAGACATTGAGCCATTGATCACTACCTGTTGAGCCCAACAATCTAGCCAGCTTTCTATCCACCTTATAGTCCATTCATCCAATCCATACTTTTTTAACTTGCTGGCAAGAATATACTGTGGGAGACCATATCAAAAGCTTTGCTAAAGTCAAGATATATCATGTCCATCCACTGCTTTCCCCATATCCACAGAGCCAGTTATCTCATCATAGAAGGCAATCAGGTTGGTCAGGCATGACTTGCCCTTGGTGAATCCATGTTGACTGTTCCTGATCACCTTCCTAGTCAGTGAGGCAACGAAAAATTAAGAGGGGGTGCACATGATTCCAAGTCAGTGAGGCAACGAAAAATTAAGAGGGGGTGCACATGATTCCATCCCCGGGTTCTCTTTCTTCCCTTTTTAAAAGATGGGCGCTACATTTGCCTTTTTCCAACTGTCCGGGACCTCCCCTGATTTCCATGAGTTTTCAAAGATAATGGCCAATGGCTCTGCAATCACATCAGCCAACTTCCTCAGCACCCTCGGATGCATTTCATCCATCCCCATGGACTTGTGCATGTCCAGCTTTTCTATATAGTCCTTAACCTGTTCTTTCACCACGGAGGGCTGCTCATCTCCTCCCCATACTGTGCTGCCCAGTGCAGCAGTCTGGGAGCTGAGCTTGTCTGAGAAGATCAAGGCAAAAAAATCATTGAGTCCGTCAGCTTTTTCCACATCATCTGTCACTAGATTGCCTCCCCCATTCAGTAAGGGTCCCACATTTTCCCTGACCTTCTTCTTCTTATTGCTTGGCTTTCACTCAGTGTGGAGAGTGGAAGCCAGCTGGTTAGTTTCCCTTTCTGATTCTCTCACAGTAGCGGGTTCCCAGCACTGCAGGGGAAGGCTTAATGGCTTTTAATAGGTTATTTAAAAAAATTCTGCATGTTTTTTTCTTATGTTAGGAATATTGAGTTTTGTCTTCCCTGTGTTTGATGGAGATCTGTGATGGGGTGTCCACCCTTCACAAGGCCTGAAGGGGAAAAGATGGAAAGGTGGGTCAATTAATCCCCAAAGCTGTACCTGGAGGAGGAGCCAGAGTATAATGAGGGTTAATCAAAGAGGAGGTGCAGCTGGACAGGGCCAGGAGGGGTCGGTATAAAGCCCAGAAGCTGAGAGAAGAAGGGGGCTGCAGAGAGGGACTGCAGTTGCTGTCAGCACGAGAAGCCAAGGTAGGAAGAAGCCCAGGGATACGGCAGTAAGGGATAGGACTGTGCAGACCTTGAGTGTTACTTGTAGAGTCCCTGGGCTGGAAAGCAGTGTGGAGGGCACCTGGGATCCCCCAATAACCACTGGAGAAGTGGCACCATTAAACAGGCAGTGAAAGAGAAGATTGCCTGGAACAGTCCAGGGAGTCCAGAGCAACTTGGATGCATGTGACTTTCCCTGACGGGGAAAACCACTGTGACCTGACCAGAGGGCCAAGCCATGAAACGGGAGCAGCTGAGTCCCGAGAGAGCGACAGAGTGCAACTGCAGGAAGGGGCGTCAGCCAGGCAGAGCTAATCCCCAGCTGCAGCCAGAAGGAGGTGCTCCAGCTCTGAGTAGAGCTCCTCCATGGATGACTAGAGATCTGGACTGGAAGCTAAATTGGCATTTTGGGGAGGTGTTGAGTCTTTAACAAAGATATCCTTTCTCACAAGTGTTCCCAGACATTAGCGTTAAATAGCTGTTAACAGAAACATCTGACTAAAAATTCCTCCCGGGACAAATTGTATTTTAACATGTTAGCGACCTCTTCACAAAACAGGGAGTTGTGATCAGTGAGTCAAATGCTGCACCTGGATTTCATAAAGGGCTGGATAATTTTAGGCAGAGGAATAACCATTGAAGAAAAAGATCTCGTGCCCCAGGGCAGATGTGGATCAGTTGCAGGGGTTAGCACTGGAAAATGTGCCCAAGGGAACAATCCTGCATTGCTCCCAGGGACAAGGACTGGGTGGTCTATTAGCTCTCTTCACCTGTAACATCTATGTTTCCAGAAGTGATCCATATTAGGTGCGTCAGAGGAAGGCGCAAGAAATTATAAAGGTGAGATGGTAATGGATTAACTGGCCCATAGAAGAAGCTTCTTCCTAGTCCCCATAGTTACAGGTGGCTTTCTGCCCTGAAGCATGAGCGTTTATATTCCCTCCAAACTGCTATCAGTGGAACTAGATGTCTTCCCTTTATGTACTGTAAGTCCCAGTTCTTTTTTTGGATCCTGCTAAATCATTGGCCTCAATGATATCTTGTGGCAATCAGTTCCACAGGCTAATTTGGCTTTGTTTGAAAATGTTTCTCCTTTCATGAGTTTTAATTCAATTTCCTCATTGAATGTCCTTTTTCTTGGTTTCTGAGAGATGAAATAGATCTTCTTTCTCGGTATTGCTCACTCTTTCGTACACTTTTCTCATTCTCCTATTATTCACCTTCTTCCTGAAGACAACGTCTTACAGTGTCCTGGATAAACCTTCCTGAATTAAGTTTAAGTCTCTCAATGGTATGAACAATGCAGATGTTTGTGTGTTATTGTGGGATTGTATGTAATTTGTCTAGAAGGCATGACTAATGTAAACCTTGGCAAGTGTTATGAACTTCAAAGGACTCTCTTTACAGGCTAAGGCGCAGGAACTGACTGTCCTCTGTCAAGCGGGGTGCTCCTCCTCTGCTCTGCACGAAGACCTCCACTCTGCCCCCACTCCACCCCCTCCCCCAGTTCCCACCCACATCCCACCTCTTTCCACCCCTGCTCCACCTCCTTCCCTGAGCGCACCCCACCCTCGCTCTGCCTCTTCCTGCACCTGCTCCGCCTCCTCCCCCCCAGCACCGCCCGCCCGCCACCAAACAGCTGATGGGCAGGGATCAGTGGGGGGCACCGAACAGCTGATTGGTGGGTGGCTGGTGAGTGCTGAGTTGGCACCTATGGGCTAAGGCCAGAGCGAACTATTAATTGAGCAGGTTTCCAAGGAAAGACTTGGGAGGAGAGGGATGCAAATACCCTCCTCCATCCTGATCTTTTGAGGGTTTGCCCTGGGGAGGGGACATTTGTCTATGAATTACCTATTCCCAGGATCAGAAGGGCCAGATGACATAGAAGAGAAACTCACAGATTCAGGAGGGTGCTGGCTCTAATCTCACAGCTGTTGTGAACTTGTAAACACAGAAGCCCCCCTAAGTGGGGTGGGAAGAACTGTGCACCGGCCAGAGCCTTGTAAATTTATTAGCATGTGTGTAGGCTTTTTCCTTGTGTAAAGCTCATTTTTTTCTGCAATACTTTTACTTTAGGAAAAACTGGGCTTGCTTAGAAAGAGCTGGGTGCTAACTTAGCTGTGGCAGTTACACTGTTTTGTTTACCAGCGCTGAGGAGAAAAGCAAAGCAGGCCTGCTTGGATAGCCTGGAAATATCCTGGTCAAGAGAAGAGAGGCAGTTTCCACCTCAGAGAGGTGACAGCTGGGGAGCTGGGAGCCTCGAGCTGATGCCTTTGCTGGCCCACAAGCGGGAAATACAGGTGCTGTTGTCCTGAACTGTGACACGGAACCATCTCGTGCAGGGAACCATCTCGTGCTGGCCACCGCAGGAGGCAGGACAGAGTCTAGCTGGGCCACTTGTCTCATCCTCTTTGGCAAGTCTGTGAATGTTACTGCCCAGGTGCTGCCCAGCTCCGTGTCTGCTGCTCCCCAGGCCAGACTGAGAGACATGGCAGCAGAGAGCGGAGTGGTACACAGCAACGCTCCGCTCTCCAGGGAAGTCAGTGGCACTACAGGGAGGAGGATTTGGCCTGTTCTTTTTGCACGGGATGTTGATCTGTCCTTGCACGGCTCTTGCACGGACTGTTGATAATTAACAGAGATATACACCACTAACTGCCCTGTAAACTGTGGAGCAGCCACCTGGGTACCATCTTTTCTCCATGCTCGTGTGGGGAAGACTAACTCAGATAACAAATTACCGTTCCCTGTTATAATTCTCGATCATCACGTGCACTGGGTGTGGCCGGATTTCCGAGATGGATGGAACTGGGTGAGCCAAATGAATCCCTCCATGTGGGGAACAGCGCTCGCTAGGCTGTGGCTGATTTGTAAATTGACAACAGCGTTAACAGGCAAGCTGTAGAATAATCTGTCACACCATAAGATGTCCCTGTGCTGCTCTGATCTTCCCAGAGGACCTCTGTAGTTCCTTGCCCCAAATGTACCAGCAAGATGTTTGCCTGGTTAACAGGAACATACCTGCATTAAACAGCCCGAGGAGGCACCTGGGGCCTAAATACTCATACGTTTTAGGGACAGGCAGATTTGGTTGGCCTGAAACAACTGAATCCTGATCCTGCGCCCCAAACTGTACCCCAAGCACCTGAACCTTTCCCCACCACTGTAACTCAACCCTCAAACATTTAGATTCCTCATCCCCATCTGTAACAAGGGCACAGAGGAGTGGCCGTACGTGGCTACGTATCGCCTGTCCCAAGTAACATGACATGGGCCAGGATTCCAAAGGTTAACACCCCGGCAGCAGAGGTGGGGAGCTGAGAGCACTCAGCACCTCGAAGGAGGGTTGGAACCCTGCTCCAGAAGAAAGCAGGCATGCACCAGGACTGCACTCTATATCCAACCTTGAATAGGAACCTACATGAAATGGAGTCGCTCTCCAGATGTTTGGGGAATTAACTTCAGGTTCAATTAGTCTCCAGTTCTGAGGAGGAAGCCAAACATTAGGTAGGAGAACAATGAGGAGTCTGGTGGCAGCTAAAAGACTAATAGATTTTTTTGGGCATAAGCTTTCGTAGGTAAAAACCCCACTTCTTCAGATCCATGGAGTGGGTTTTTTACTCACAAAAGCTTATGCCCAAATAAATCGGTTAGTCTTTAAGGTGCCACCAGACTCCCCGTTGTTTCTGTGAATACAGACTAACATGGCTACCCTTCTGATACTTATTAGCTAGGAGAAAAGCCTGTCTTTCTCGCAGTACTTGCCATGCATAAGTTCTCTAAATCCCACCACTGTTCTGATCTTTGTTTTGTAAAGTGCCCATGAGCGTAGCATCAGGCCCAAATGACAGGGCTGATATGCCACACACTGGTAAACTCTGTCCCATTTCTCATTCACTCTGCATTCAGTGGTGTAATGTGGGAGAGGGTACGCTGTATTCTTCAGACATAACGGCTCGATTAATTACACTCATTGAGAATCTGCCCCTTTGATGGCAAAACCGTGACAGGAAAAGAAACATACGTACAAGTGTAAAACACAACTCGCCCTTAAGCATGGAGCCTAGAGCAGGGCCTCCAGCTAGCAGTTCCAACATCAGAAGAGCACCAAGGGCTCCCTTGTTGCTGATCTGCTGATCTTGCCAACGACTGACGGGGCCATGGGTATGGAACTGCCTCTCTCTCTTAGTGGTCCATCCAGGGCAAGGATGAAGCATATGAGCAGGGGAGTGAAGCTTGCACTAATGTTGTTGATTCTGTCCCTGTGCTGGGGGTAAACGGAGGAGTCCTGTCTCCAGGGCTCTTTCATCAGGAATTCATTCACCAAAATAAGTAATGAGCTTTTCAGAAAGGACTCGTGCTTGAACCCAGCGGTTTGTCCGCTGCTGGCTTCCGCTGCTGCCCCCTGCTTGGTTAACCTAAGCCCGGCTTAATGTTTTAAAACACTGGTCTACAATTTTTGAGAAGTCGTCTGCTTCAGAGATAAAATTGGTATTTATTATGTATTTTGATGTGCTGAATTCAAATATGACAATTAAAACAATTGATTGGCTACTGTTTCTAAGATATTTAAGTTTTTACATTTTATGTCTACTGTGTAGATAGTAGAATTTTAATCATAAATTGTAAACCTAGGTCTTTTCATGTGTTTATGGTTGCTTTACATGATAATATTTCACCTGTCCTGTTTATGTAACACTTTAAAAATCAGCAAAAGGGTTATATAAATAAAATTTATTATGAAACAAAAGGCAAAAAACTATTATGTACATAGTTTAGTCCTATTCAGTGTCTACTCAGCGCTTCTTGGCTTGTCTCTTGTATTCATTAAATGGAGCATCTCTTGTCACTGTCCAGCAATAGTCTGCAAGCATTGATGGGCTCCATTTGCCCTGATAGCGTTTCTCCATTGTTGCAATGTCCTGGTGAAATCGCTCGCCGTGCTCGTCGCTCACTGCTCCGCAGTTCGGTGGAAAAAAATCTAGATGAGAGTGCAAAAAATGTATCTTTAGTGACATGTTGCAACCAAGGCTTTTGTATGCCTTGAGGAGGTTTTCCACCAACAACCTGTAGTTGTCTGCCTTGTTGTTTCCGAGAAAATTTATTGCCACTAACTGGAAGGCTTTCCATGCCGTCTTTTCCTTGCCATGCAGTGCATGGTCAAATGCATCATCTCGAAGAAGTTCACGAATCTGAGGACCAACAAAGACACCTTCCTTTATCTTAGCTTCACTTAACCTTGGAAATTTTCCACGGAGGTACTTGAAAGCTGCTTGTGTTTTGTCAATGGCCTTGACAAAGTTCTTCATCAGACCCAGCTTGATGTGTAAGGGTGGTAACAAAATCTTCCTTGATTCAACAAGTGGTGGATGCTGAACACTTTTCCTCCCAGGCTCCAATGACTGTCGGAGTGGCCAATCTTTCTTGATGTAGTGGGAATCTCTTGCACGACTATCCCATTCGCAGAGAAAACAGCAGTACTTTGTGTATCCAGCCTGCAGACCAAGCAAGAGAGCAACAACCTTCAAATCGCCACAAAGCTGCCACTGATGTTGGTCATAGTTTATGCACCTCAAAAGTTGTTTCATGTTGTCATAGGTTTCCTTCATATGGACTGCATGACCAACTGGAATTGATGGCAAAACATTGCCATTATGCAGCAAAACAGCTTTAAGACTCGTCTTCGATGAATCAATGAACAGTCTCCACTCATCTGGATCGTGAACGATGTTGGGGGCTGCCATCACACCATCGATGTTGTTGCAGGCTACAAGATCACCTTCCATGAAGAAGAATGGGACAAGATCCTTTTGATGGTCACGGAACATGGAAACCCTAACATCACCTGCCAGGAGATTCCACTGCTGTAGTCTGGAGCCAAACAGCTAGACTAGAGCCAATTAACGATTTTAAGCATAATTTTCGTTCTCAGTGACCCAGAATTAGTAAAGTTTGACTACATTTATTTCAGAAGCATTTTGGCTGTAGAGCAGCGAAATCAAAGCTGTGCCGATGCAGAGACTAGTACGCGGATTGCCATGCAGACAGGGAGGATCCGTGAGTCTCAGTACAGGAGTGTGGGGATCTTTCAGACCAGACAGGCCCAAAGCAAATAGAGACATTTTCAGGTCTGCTGGCTGGTTAGGCTCCATAGTCCTACGCAAGGATGTGATCATGCTCCCAATGATGTCAATGCAACTATTTCCCTTGACTTTAATGGGAGCTGGATGGGTGGCTAAGAGAATGGTCACTTACAGATCTGCTTTGCAGGCTGATTTAAATGCTGTTTCTTGGTTTTGCTTTTTTGAAGCTTTCTTCCCCTGCAGTGTACCCACAGCTGTAGTTTGGCTCTGTTTATTTGACTAAGGTGTTATACAGTGATGAGCTGCTAAAATCTGAGCAACCAGTTCCCTTTAAAAAGTTCTGATTTAAGGGATGTGCCATAGTATGTATTTTTGTACCAATAGGGTTACCATATATCCATATTTTCCCGGGAGGAATTTTTAAATTTTAAAAATTTTGCCCAGATAGCAATTTAAGAACCTAAAAGCCTGACATCTCCGGGAAAATACAGATGTATGTTAACCCTACCTAAAGTTCCTTCTTAAAAAGATGGGCCTGAACTAGAAATGAGCTCTATTTCACATGTGTGGGTCCCTACCACTCCCTTGGGGTGTGCTCGGGTGACCAGATGTCCAAATTTTATAGGGACAGTCTCAATTTTTGGGTCTTTTTCTTATATAGGCTCCTATTACCCCTCACCCCCATCTCAATTTTTCACACTTGCTGTCTGGTCACCTAGAGTGTGCACATGTGTGGGTCCCAGCTGCTCTCTGCCCCGCCTCATTGAAACAGGTGTGCAAGGTTACTGCCCTGAGAACTACAGGGCAGCAGTGGACATGGGGCTGGCTGCAGACAGGGGCGTGGGGCAGGGCTAGCTGGAGGTAGGGAGTGTGACACGGTCTGGCTGCAACAGGGGCTGGCTGTGGGCAGGTGGTGCAGATGAACTGGCTGCGGCAGGGCCTGCGGCGGGGGTGGCCTGTGGCTGGGGGGAAGGGCTGTGGCAGGGTGCTGGCCGGGGGCACCGGTTATCACACGGGGAGAGTGGCTAGGAGCAGCCCGAGCAGCAGGATGCAGCCCCGAACCCACCAGGCAGCAGCAGGAGCCCCACGGCCAGAGGTCCAAGGCGCAGCAGAAGCAACAGGACCAGGGGGCACCCCACATGGCTTCCACAGCGCAGCGCCCCCCGGCGGCCGGGAGCAGGAATTACAGGCTTTCCAGCCGGAGCCCATCAAAGCTTCCCTCGCAGGGAAGCCAGTTAACAAGCGGTTCTAAAACCCCTTCTAAATTTAATAACCGGTTCATGGGAACCGGTGCGAACGGGCTCCAGCTCATCCCTGGTGTTATAACTAATCAGTGCAGAGCAGTGAAACTTGGATTTGTATTTCTCCCTGGGCACATTATCTGGGCTATCATGCCATAAATAAACAGAATACAAATGGGCCGTGTTTAAGACTGAGCAGAATCCTGCTTTTATTGCTGTTGTTCAACTACATGGTCGGTAAATTTCCTTCTTCCTAATAAGTCTTTTATGTTAATGGCTATACAACAAGCTGTTCTTAAATAAGACCCAATCTATCAGAGGCATTGGATTTCTCCTTAATAAATAATGTTAACTTCAAGGTAAACTGGAGTCCATTTAACAAAAAATTACAAAATGAGGGAGTGAAGTGAACACGGTACTGTAAGGTACCCAAATTTGGAAGGACCTCAGAGAAGAACAACAGGGGCAAGAGGGGATTGACTTTTGAAGCAATATGAATTGCCAATATTATTTATTTTATTATAATAAGAGCTACTGACAAGATTCCAAAACCGACATTTAAACAACAATGTCCTTTTAGATTATTAAAATAATTTCATCAAAATTCTAATTGGCTTTTCTCACTCGCTGTTTACACTTCACAACAGAAGTAGATTGATTGGAAACAGAAAGAGAAATTGATCAGTTTCAGTTTACTTGGTTCTCCTTCACTAGGCCAGTGCTGTCACCTTTGGGTTTTTGGCACGACAGGGAACTGCTTTAAATTAAAGTTATAAAATGTGAAGAATTCAAGAAAACATTCTATTCTGATGAGTTTTTGTAAAACTTTCCCCCTTAACAAAATCTAAATTTAGGACCTAAATTCTGAACCACTGTCCTTTTCAATTTCTGTGTCCATGCTGATAACAGAGGCTCTGATTCAGCAAACCACTTCAACACATGCTTAACTTTAAGAAAATTCAGGTCTTTTTCAGAGGGTGGGGTAATATATGGCTGTTTCTTATAAAGGCTGAATGTTGTGATAGTGAAGGCGTTTATGGAGGGCTGAAATTATGTTTGTATCGGAGTTAAAGAAAATACAATTAATTTCAAAGTAAGCAGGTCCTCAGCTGGTATCAATTGTCACTGTTCCTTTAATGACACCAGTTTAGGATCTGTCTCCTTGATTTAAAAAACAAGACAGCTGCAACAGTGACAAGAAACATATGTACAAGAGTCTGGGCAGTATTGAAATTCCATTGTATGGGCATCTTGCTTTGATACACATTTTCATGTCCATGCGTCTGCAGAAAAGTACGGAGACTGGGCAAAGGCTGTGAGAAAGAAGAACGTTTGGGGCTTGTCCAAAGGTTACTATTATCTTTGGCAGATGATTATCTGGGCAGCTCACCAAGGAGGATCCAGTTCCTCTGCCTACTCTGGGACATTTATATCACAGAGTAGGCACTGTAATAAAAAGCAAGCAATGAGAATTAATGGCCATAGCAATGTCCATTCATCCCTTGGAATGCCAAGGAATATCATCAAAGTAACAGCTTCCGTTCCATGTTGTCTTTCGCGGTCCCTCCTCTGAACTAGGAGGAGGGAGAATAATATTACCTAGTTCCTACATAGCACTTCTCATCAGAAGATCTCACACTAAACTCATTTGTTAATAGGAATATTCCATATTTACTGGTAAAATTGTATCTTGCAGGCTTGTTAGGCTCAAGATTTTTAAAAGACTGTGGCAAACAAATAAATAGCAGCTGCTTGACAGTGCCGGCTGCTTCATGTTGATACAAACTCCAGCATTATCTGAAAATTAATCTGGTGTACGCTAGCCAGTCAGGTAAAAGCGAAATTAGTTTGCAAATTGGTCCAGTGTTAAATCACTTTGCAGAGTTAAATCCCCAAACGTCAACTCCACGATAACGCTCCTGTCACTGGAAATTAAACGTGTTAGAACAATTCAGTTGCTAAATTCAAGAACTCAAAGGGACACTATCACCTTAAACTAGCAGGCACACACAAGAGGCAGTAGCTAGGTTGATGGGAGGATGCTCAGAGGTGTGGATTCTTTCATCGATCTAGCAGTGCCCACACTAGGGCTTAGGGTGGCATGCCTATACCTCCCGGGGTATGAAGTTTTCATCCCCCTGAACAACATAGCTAGGTCGATCTAAGTTTTATGTGTAGACCAGGCCTCAGAAGTTTGTGGAAGGATGGAGAAGGTTCTGGAAGGGAGGCAATTAATCAGGAATATCACAGGAAACAGCATGGGGTAGGGGGGTGTATAATATTCTGGAAAATCAGGCAAGTCACTGACTTCTTTGGGGTTTGGATCAGGTTGCTAGGGAGGGACTTCAGTTCTGACAACCTCATGGGTGTCAAACTCGTGAGTCAGGCCCCAACGATCATGGTGTTGGCTTAAATGCATGAGATAAAAAATACAATACAATTGGAATTCTGTTTATTCGTGCCTTTCTGGCATGAGGCGGTGGGGTTGTGTCACATTTCCAGGCTTTTCCCCACCTCTGCAAGGGTAAGGGGGGAAAAAATCCTAAACATTTCAATTAATTTCATTGCAACTTTTATGTTTTTATATTTGTATATATTTAATATTGTGTAGAGAATATTATGGTTCATAGTTTACTAGAACAGTCAAAATGAACTGAACTGAAATGATAAAGTCCAACTGGGAATGTTTCCCCCGCCCCAAGATCAGCAAATTTCCTGTGGAATGGAACCCAACTGTCCATGGAAAAACCATTTCAGTGGAAAACTTCCAACTAGCCCTGTTCTGTACGTTGGGGTTGCTCATAGATTTAACATGGGCATCGCCAAACTCATTGCTTGATACATATCTTTACACCTGTACCCTTTTCAGTTATGTTAATTCATAAGAACATAAGAATGGCCCTACTGGGTCAGACCTGAGGTCCATCTAACCCTACAGTGGCCAGTGCCATGTGCCCCAGAGGGAATGAACAGAACAGGGAATCATCAAGTGATCCATCCTGTCGCCCATTCCAGCTTCTGGCAAACAGAGGCTAGGGACACCATCCCTGAAAGGAAATAAATTTGCCGTTGGAATAGCATAACAGAATTGGTCAGCAGATCCTGAAACAACTTAAATTAATGATAGTCTTAATGAGAGTCTATTTCAACTCTTATGTAGCTGACAGGCTTTCTCAGGGCATGGCTGCTGTCGTGACACATTCTGGCCTGTTTTGACTTTGACCAGACGTAGCAGCACTGGCAGAGCTGAGGTTTGTAATGATCTCCAGCACTGACAGAGTCTTTTGTTAGTTCCTTGAAGAATCAGGTTTTCCCTATTTTTTTTTAATCTCCTGTGTCAACTGGCGTCTTGGACATGTCAGGTATTTCCAGTAAATTTCACCCACTTCTCATGTGAATATGTCCCTGTCTAGGCATAGCTTTATGCCCAGCACTCCGCAGGCTATGCACATACAATACAATTCCAACTAGTCCAGATGGCTGCATTTCCCCATACACCCACTACTCCTGTTTGGAAGCCTCTCCATCACTTCCTTTTGTGTTGTCCTGCTCTCAGTCAGTGTTTCCCCCTTGCCCTGGGTGAGATCATTCACACAGAGAGATTTCTGTGCTGCACTTACCCCTCAGCTAGTCTCTTTTGCCTCCCATCCTCCAGGAATGGTAGGGGCTGAAGGCTCTGGTCTGGGGTGGGCTTGATCTCTTGTACAGAAAACAGAGCTGAACCACATGCTTTCCATATGTCAAGCCAGCTCTTGGTGCCTTGGAAGACAGGCTGCCAACATCCTCCTTTTCTCTCCTCCAGCCCCGGCTGAGACATTTTGGGAAGTTTACGTTGCTGGAGGCAGCTCCCTGGATTGTCCCTCTGTCAACCTGCATTGCCCCTGCTGCAAGCTAGAACTTCCATGGAGAAGTAAGAGAACCTCTCAAAAGTACTCAGCTGCTGTGCGAGCACAGAAAGGCCGAGAACTGCCCTTCAGTCCCTAAACCCTTATCCATTCACAATCCTTCTCTTTTAGGGAAACAATTTTGGATTGATTAGCTAGTTAACATTTGTAAAACACAGACTTTATAGGGGGGATGATTTCCTAGCTCATAGTTCAACTGTAACATCTTTGGGGCAAGGACTGTCTTTGTGTTCAGTGGTTGAACAGCAGTTAGCACAATGGGCTGTGACAAGTGGGGCTTCTAGGTCCTATGGCAATACAGATTAATGAATAAAAATAGTAATGCAGTCAATTTTCCCTAGACCTATGCAGGATTGTTCCTTATCTTCTTATTGTACATATATTAGTTTTTGGTGCTGGCTAGTTTTAAATGTGCTTCCTTGGGAGGTCACCTTGAAAATATAAAGCACTATACTACGGTGTTCTGCATTGATGGGCACAAATATAGCTTATAACACTTAACACTTTTGTTCTGTAGAGCTCAAAGCCACAGAGGGCTGATCTCATTATCCCTGTTTCATAGGACGGAAAACTCAGATATAAAGAAGGAAAGGGACTTGCCCAAGAGGTCAGGTATAGAAGCCAGAGATCTGGATTCCCAGACCTATGCTCAGCCCAGTAGACACTAGTTGCTGACAATGCTTCTGATGTACTTCACACCTTTCTGGCACAATTCTGCCATGGGAAATGCTAATATTATAATAAGAACTATTATTTCAGCAGCCTCATGTCCATCCCTCTTTCCTGGCTCCCTTCATGCAGCCAGGGTGCCCAGACAGCAAGTGTGAAAAATCGGGACAGGGAGTAGGTGGTAATAGGAGCCTATATAAGAACAGGACCCCAAAATCGGGACTGTCCCTATAAAATCGGGATATCTGGTCACCCTACGTGCAGCCCTGTGTGTCTGCTGTTGGAATGGAGAATTGTGTCTTGCTCATTTTGAACTTAGATGCTGTTCATTTGCTTTGGAATGTGGCTTCATAATTTCATTGTAAAAACAAAACTGTCCACAGCCACTTCTTTTTGTTTTCCTTTCTCCTCCTCCAAACCGTCTCCTCCTCTTGATTTGCAGCTAGAACATCGAGAACTTAGCTACGTGTGGGGTTTTTTACCTTATACTCAAGACCAGAAAACCAGAGTGTGAGTGAGAGGAATATAATCATCATATCCGAGAAGTGTTTTAAGAAGGCTGGGTGTGTGGCCCTGGACTAGAGGTTCACAGAGAGTTGCTGCAGAGAACCACATTTCCCTTCAGTTCCCCTCGATGAAAAGATGATACTGGGCTAGTCTGAATCTCATAGACTCATAGACTCATAGGTCAGAAGGGACCTATATGATCATCTAGTCTGACCTCCTGCACAAAGCAGGCCACAGAACCCTACCCATCCCCTTCTATAACAAACCCCTAACCTATGTCTGAGTTATTGAAGTCTTCCAATTGTGGTTTGAAGACCTCAAGCTGCAGAGAATCCACCAGCAAGTGAGCCATGCCCTATGCTGCAGAGGAAGGCGAAAAACCTCCAAGGCCTCTGGCAATCTGCCCCGGAGGAAAATTCCTTCCCGACCCCAAATATGGCGATCAGCTAAACCCTGAGCATGTGGGCAAGACTCACCAGCCAGCACCCAAGAAAGAATTCTCTGCAGTAACTCAGTTCCCATCCCATCCAACATCCCCTCACAGACCATTGAGCAGACTTATCTGCTGATAATCCAAGATCAATTGCCCAAATTAAACTATCCCATCATATCATCCCCTCCATATACTTATCAAGCTTAGTCTTAAAGCCAGATAAGTCTTTTGCCCCCACTACTTCCCTCGGAAGGCTGTTCCAGAACTTCACTCCCCTAATGGTTAGAAACCTTCGTCTAATTTCAAGTCTAAACTTCCTAATATCCAGTTTGTACCCATTTGTCCTTGTGCCTACATTAGTACTAAGCTTAAATAATTCCTCTCCCTCCCTAACGTTAATCCCCCTGATATATTTATATAGAGCAAGCATATCCCCCCGCAGCCTTCTTTTGGCTAGGCTAAACAAGCCAAGCTCTTTGAGTCTCCTTTCATAAGGCAGGTTTTCCATTCCTCGGATCATCCTAGTAGCCCGTCTCTGAACCTGTTCCAGTTTGAATTCATCCTTCTTAAACATGGGAGACCAGAACTGCACACAGTATTCCAGATGAGGCCTCACCAGTGCCTTATATAATGGTACTAACACCTCCTTATCTTTGCTGGAAATACCTCGCCTGATGCATCCTAAAACTGCAATCATTAAGACCTTATTTCAAAACACAGGGCCTGATTCATGGATCCACTCAAGCAGTGCAAAGCAGCCGGAAATCCAGCCAATCAAGTTTGTATAGGCAAAATCCCTGGGTTGTGTAAAGCGGGCAGAGCAACTCCCTGCACCTCTCTTGGCCCCAGGTGAGGGTGTGTTCAGGGCTCCGCTATGTCTGGCTGAGACCTAGCTGCCGTAATGGCTCTGGTTTTTCCTTGGAACCACTCAGGAAGCTGTGAAAGCAGCAGACAGCCACCTTGCCCCCAGCCTTAAAATCTGGACTGAGCTGAGTTTGGATGCAATTTGGTATTGGGGCCAAATAGCTTGCCAGACAACCCGGATTGCTTTGGGGTTTTTTCCATAGAAAAAAATAGTGGGGGAGGTAATAGAATGGATGTTTTATATTTGGATTTTAATAAAGCGTGTGATACAGTGTCATCAAATCTTACTTTTCAGTTAACTCAGATTGGCTTGGGTATGTGTATTGTCACGTGGGCTGTAAATTGGTAGAAAGACGAATAGAAAAGGAATGCTTGAAGGCAGCGTATTGGCCGGTGGGAGGCACCTTGTGGGGGTACTGCAGGAATTAGTGCTAGGAGTCATTTTATTTAGCACCGTCATTAATGATTTAGGAAGGTGGAGCGTTAGGAGCCCATTAATGATGTATCTATGCAGATTGGGAGGAGCTGCAAGCTCCAGTGAAGGTGGAAAAGTGAAGCAGAAAAAGGCAGTGTATAAAAACATAGGCCTTCCCAAGCTTTGGCAACCACCTATTCCCATAGGTGCTACAGGGGGCAGAGCTCCGTGTGCATGGGACATTTCTCGCCAGTGTGAAAAAGTCACTAGTCTCCCCTATATGGTTCCCTGCCATTGCTTGGGGGCAAGGCGGGGGATGGATGCATCACAGGAAGGACATTAAAACTTGTCACACATGGAACTGCACAACACTGCACTTTCCCCCTAAAGGTCAATTCCTATGGAGCCTCTTCCCCCCGAAAGTCAATTAGTGACCCCTGACTTTTTGGGGGGCCTACGCTCCTGCCCCTGCCCTCTTGCAGGACAGCCAGACCCCAGGGATAACATTTTCTCAGTGTGTGGGGATTCCCTCTGCCCACATATGGGGTACCCCAGAGGGAATCTCCAGCCTCCTGTGGATGGGATTTTCCAGCTCTGGTTTTGCAAGGCCAGATCTGCTCCACTGGCTCCAGCAGCTGGGGGGGTGCGGGGGGCAAAATCCTGTAACATGTGATAAATTTGCAAGAGGTGGCAACGTTGCAGTTGGAACAGTGGGTGTAGCTGTGTGTTGCCAACTCTGGCATTTTTAGCCAGTCTCATGATGCTTGGTGGTTTTCTTAAGGCCTCAGCTCCTGGATCATGTAAAGACAGGAGAATTTCAGCTTTAGTTTCAAAAATACATTTCTAGTCCTCAGGGTTGCAGAGGACAGCTTGAAAACATGAGCTGAGCTTGACCCTCAAGGTTAAAACCCAGGAGGCAAACGGAGAGAGCCCAACGTTCGTCCTTTTTATTAAAAAATCAACAACAAAAAAACCTGGTGATTTTTAAGCTGCACTCTTGATTTGTAGGGCCTGGCTCGTGATTTCTGAACGCTTGCAGTTGGAAGTTCTGAAAGGTGTCTCATCCACCCTTCCCTGCCCCCGTCACCCTCCCAGGGTGTGTCAGCAGTCGGTCTGAAAGCAACTTGGAATCAGGCCTGGTGTGTAACTTGGAAACTGCAGCATCTTTCCTTGCTCATTTCTGGCAGCTTCCTGGCTCTGAACCCAACAGGCTTGGGAAGGAGTTTTTCTAGTTTCTATTTTCCCTTATGCATTTTCCTCCCATTGCCCCTGGCTGTCCCCGTCATGCACCACACTGACCAATTCCTCTTCTGCCTTGATATCTCTACCTTTCTACACTGCTGTCATGTGCCCTGGCAGTCATTGCTAAGCCAACCAAGTTGTATCCAGCTCTTAATCTTTCATGAATCAGTGCCTCCAGCCCCCAGGCCAGTGTTATTGTGCATCTCTGAACTGCCTCCACTTTGTCAATATCTTTCTGGGGAGAAGAGACCTTGTACAGAACACAGTGTTCCAAAGCTGGTTGCTAATGGGCTGTCCATCGACTTCAGCGGATTTAAGCCCACTTTACCCTGCTGGAGGCGAGAAGAGATTCAGACTCTGCGTCTCTGTGAGTGCATCTGTCTATCTCTCCGTTGCTGCCACTCGCTGACAGCAGGAAGAATGAATGTGAAAATGGAGGTCAATGGAGAACAACAATGAGCACTAGGAACAGGGGAGGCAGAGCGGCCCTGGGGAAATTTCCCCTAGTATAGAGATAGAGAAGGCCTGGGGTATGCAGCAGAGGCCTCGACATCGTGGGTGCTCTGGGGCTCAAGCACCCACGGAAACCAGCCACAGTTGGTGGCACCACCGATCAGCTGTTCGGTGGCTGGGGGGAGGCGCTTGGGGGAGGATGGAGAGCAGTGAGAGGTGGGTGGGTGGAGGCAGGTCAGGAAGAGGCCTTGGGAGAAGGGTGGAGTGGGGGCAGGAAGAGGCAGGGTGAGGGTGTGGCCTCAGGGGAGGGGCGGAGCGGGGGGGAAGAGGTGAAGTGAAGGTGAGGCCTTGGGGGAAGAGGTGGGGCAGGGGCAGGGCTTTAGGACAGCATAGGGGTGGAACACCCCAGGGCTGACCAGAGGATTCAGGGGGCCTGAGGTCTTCGGCGGTGGGGGGGAGCCCTGGTTCAGAGGTAATTCGGTGGCGGGGGTCCTTCCACTCCAGGATCCACCGCTGAAGTGCCCGGAAGACCCGTGATGGGGGCCCCTCCACCGGCAAATTACCACCGAAGACCTGGCACTTTGAAGGCGGGTCCCGCTTCAGCGGTAATTCGGTGGCAGAGGGGGTCCTTCTGCCCCAGAGCAGAAGGACTTCCAACCGCCGAAGACCCTGAGTGGAAGAAGGTCCAGGGGCCCCGGCCCCGCTAGAGTTTTCAGGGGCCCCTGGAGCGAGTGAAGGACCCTGCTCCAGGGGCCCCAAAAAACTCTCGTGGGGGCCCCTGCAGGGCTTAGGTCTGGGGCAAATTGCCCCACTTGCCTCCTTGCCGGGAGGCCCTGGAACACCCCCAGGGAAAAATAAAACTCAGCGCCTGTGATATGCAGTCTTAGATATAGAGGCAGGCTGAGGAGGGGCTGGGTGTGAGGGGGAGCATGCTGCTGGCAGGAGAGAAGTGGCTGGTGTGATCCATGCTCTGGCAGTCGGGGGTGTCAGAGTAGCTCAGAATCTGCCAGGCACAGTTCCCCCCCGCCGCTTTCTGGGCTGGACCTTGCGTGCTGCACCTGGTGAGAGGTGTGAACCAGGATGTGGCCACAAGAGGTGTGGTGCTGTGAGGCCTGGGTGCAAGGATGTGACAAGTGTAAATTCCAAGGAGGGAGAGGAATTTCCGAGGGGGCTCCAGGATAGCGGCACTGGGCTGAGAGGCAGGCACTGAATTGGGGTGGAACATCGGAAGATATTTGCACCTATTGGTGAGCTGTAAGGGACCATAAAACAGTCTCCAAAGGGAAGTGGTGGCTGCCCCAGGGTTTAAAACTAGGCTGGGCAAAGTCTCGGTGAACGCGCTGTCGGGCACAATCCTGCGTCAGCACAGACAAGGACAGAGAGGTAATGTAAGGGATCTTGCCCATCCTGCTTCCAGGGGCTGCAGATGTCCCAGGGGGGTTGACTCTGGGGGGTTGGGGTTAGTGCCCCTTTTGCGAGCTGGGTGCGAGGTGGCACTATTGGTTCTGTGGCTCCTGACTCAGTGGCCTCTGGGCCAGAGCCTGGCTGCGAAATGGAGGTTGAGCCTGTTGCTGTGGAATCCATGGCCTGGGTGAAAGATTCTGGTGTGTGAGGAAAGCCCCACGGTGAAAAATGGCCGTTGAAGGCGGAGGTTGGTCTTAGGTTTCTGAGGATGCTGCGAAGTGGGCTAGTTTACCCAGTGCAGCTGGGAAGCTTATTGCTGAGGGTGGGTCTTTGGTTGGAGGTGGGGGGCATTCTGAGGTAGTAGTTTTGTCCACTCAGTCCCAGCAGCCCCCTCCCTTTGGTCTCTCTGATGTTCCCCCCTCCAAGTCGGAAATGACATTGAATCTGAGAGTGTGGGGGAGGAAAAACTTACAGAGTCTTTGGGTCCTGAACTCCGTGAGTGCGGATACATCCTGGCTGCTATTGGTAGGTTTCTGCATGAGAAGTAGTGTTAGCCGTGAGTCTCCTTCTGAGGGTTGGTGTTATTTCATTGTCTCTATGTTGTGGGATAGAACAGCCATACTGGGTCAGACCAAAGATCCACTTAGCCCAGTATCTGTCATCTGACAATGGCTGGTGCCAGGTGGTTCAGATGAAATGAATAGAATAGGTAATCATCAAGTGATGAGATCAAGTGATGAGATCCATCCCTTGTTGTCCATTCCCAGCTTCTGGCAAACAGAGGCTAGGGACACCATCCCTGCCCATCAACGGCTGTTACGTTTGGAGTCTTTGGCTAGCTGTTCTTCAAATTCTTTTTTGGTCTTCTTAATTATATTTTTAAACTTCATTTGCCAGAATTTATGCTCCTTTCTATTTTCCTCACTAGGATTTAACTTCCACTTTTTAGAGGATGCCTTTCTGTTGCTCACTATTTCTTTTACTTTGTTGTTTAGCCACTATTATAGTGTCTTTAAAAAGTTTCCAGGCAGCTTGCAGGGATTTCAACTTTAATTTCTGTTTAACTAACATCTTCATTTTTGTATAGTTCCCCTTTCTGAAATTAAATGCTACAGTGTTGAGCTGTTTTTTGAGGAAGAGCCTGTTCCTTGAAAGCAACTGGCCTTTGCTTTTCTTCGGTAGGTTGTGGGCTTGGATTTTGAGAGGGAACTTTTTTTGTTGAACCCTGGGAGTATCTCAATATTGAGGTGTTATCAGATTTTTATTAAAGCCTTTTTAATGCTTGGAGATTTTTAAAGAGGAGGCTGTGGGATCGGCAGCTGGAGTTCCCAGGGCTGCTTGCTGAACTTGTTTATTGTCGATTTTCCCATGTTAAGTATCCTCACACCTCTTGTCTACTGTCTGAAATGGGCCGTCTTGATTATCACTACAAAAGTTTTTTTTTTCTCCTGCTGATAATAGCTCATCTTAATTAATTAGCCTCATAGGGCATGTCTACACTACGAAATTAGGTCAATTTTATAGAAGTCCGTTTTTTAGAAATCGATTTTATAGTCAATTGTGTGTCCCCACTAAGCACATTAAGTTGGCGGAGTGCATCCACAGTATCGAGAATAGCGTCGACTTTCAGAGCGTTGCACTGTGGGTAGCTATCCCACAGTTCCCGCAGTCTGCGCCACCCATTGGAATTCTGGGTTGAGCTCCCAATGCCTGATGCGGCAAAAACATTGTCGCAGGTGGTTCTGGGTACATGTCGTCAGGCCCCCCTCCCTACCTCCCTCTATCCGTGAAAGCAACGGCAAAAAATGGTTTCTCACCTTTTTTCCTGGGTTACCCGTGCAGACAACATACCACGGCAAGCATGGAGCCCGCTCAGCTCACCGTCACCGTATGTCTCCTGGGTGCTGCTGACAGACGCGGTACAGCATTGCTACATAGCAGCAGCAGCAGCTTCTTGCCTTTGCAAGTTAGCAAAGACGGTTAGCAGTCATATTGCACCATCTGCCGCCGTCTCCTGGTTGCTCCTGGCCAGCCTCAGTGAGGTCAGTCGGGGGCACCTAGACAAAAATGGGAATGCCTCCATGTCATTCTCTTCTTTAAGTTTCATCTAATGGAGATTCAGTCCTGCCTGGAATATAATGCCAGCTAGAGGTTTCTGCCTCAGGCTGCTTTCCCAGCAGGCCCCACCTACCTCAGCCTATCCCTTGCTCCCATGGCTCACGAAGCCTGGACAGTCATAAGGAGCAGTTCAACTGTAGACTGAGCAAGTGCAGAATGGTAGTAGAATGTGCCTTTGGACGTTTAAAAGCTTGCTGGCGCTGTTTGCTGACTAGGCTGTTTGCGATTGGATTAGAAGAGCACAGCAAGGTGCGCTACGCATCACAGAGGCTTTGAAAACAAGTTTCATGACTGGCCAGGCTTCGGTGTGACAGTTGTGTGTGTTTCTACTTGATGCAAACTCACCCTCTTTGTTGATTTTAATTCCCTGTAAGTCAACCCTGTAAGCCATGTCGTGAGTCACCCCTTCCTCCATCAGAGCAACGGCAGACAATCATTTCGCACGTTTTTTCCGCAGACGCCATACCATGGCAAGCATGGAGCCCACGCAGATCACTGTGGCAGTTATGAGTACTGTAAACACCATGCACATTATCCTGCAGTATATGCAGCACCAGAAACTTCAAAAGGAGGCGAGGAGGCAACGGCAATGCGGTGATGAGAGTGATGAGGAATTGGACACAGACTTCTCTCAAAGCACGGGCCCTGGCAATTTGGACATCACGATTCTCAGGCGGCAGGTTCATGCCATGGAACACCGATTCTGGGCCTTGGAAACAAGCACTGACTGGTGGGATCGCATAGTGTTGCAGGTCTGGGATGATTCCTAGTGGCTGCGAAACTTTCGCGTGCGTAAGGGCACTTTCATGAAACTTTGTGACTTGCTTTCCCCCACCCTGAAGTGCAAGAATACCAAGATGAGAGCAGCCCTCACAGTTGAGAAGCAAGTGACGATAGCCCTGTGGAGGCATGCAACGCCAGACAACTACCGGTCAGTTGGGAATCAAGTTGGAGTGGGCAAATCTTCTGTGGGGGCTGCTATGATCCAAGTAGCCAACGCGATCACTGAGCTGCAGCTATCAAGGGTAGTGACTCTGGGAAATGTGCAGGCCATAGTGGCTGGCTTTGCTGCAATGAGATTCCCTAACTGTGGTGGAGTGATAGATGGAACCCATATACCTATCTTGGCACCAGAGCACCAAGCCAGCGAGTATATAAACTGCAAGGGGTACTTTTCAATGGTGCTGCAAGCACCGGTGGATCACAAGGGACGTTTCCAACATCAGCGTGGGATGGCTGGAAAAGGTACATGACGCTCGCATCTTTAGGAACTCTGGTCTGTGTCAACGGCTGCAGCAAGGGACTTACTTTCCAGACCAGAAAATAATCATTGGGGATGTTGAAATGCCTATAGTTATCCTTGGGGACCCAGCCTACCCCTTGCTCCCATGGCTCATGAAGCCATGCACAGGCAGCTTGGACAGTAGTCAGGAGCTGTTCAACTATAGACTGAGCAAGTGCAGAATGGTGGTAGAATGTGCATTTGGATGTTTAAAAGCACGCTGGTGCCGTTTGCTGACTAAGTTAGACCTCAGCGCAACCAATATTCCCATCATTATTACTGCTTGTTGTGTGCTCCACAATATCTGTGAGACTAAGGGGGAGATGTTTATGGCGGAGTGGGAGATTGAGGCAAATTGCCTAGCCACTGATTATGTGTAGGCAGACACCAGGGCAGTTAGAAGAACACAGCAAGGTGCATTGTGCATCAGAGAAGCTTTGAAAACCAGTTTCATGACTGGTCAGGCTACAGTGTGAAAGTTCTGTTTATTTCTCCTTGATGAAAACCCGCCCCCTTGGTTCACTCCACTTCCCTGTAAGCCAACCGCCCTCCCCTCCCCACTTTGATCTCCACTTGCAGAGGCAATAAAGTCATTGTTGTTCAGAATTCATGGATTCTTTATTAATTCGTCACACAAATGGGGAGATGACTGCCAAGGTAGCCCGGGAGGGGTGGGGGAGGAGGGAAGCACTGGGTGGGGTGGTGAAGGAGAGGATGAGGGAAGGACAAGGCCATACTGCACTTCAAAACTTAGTGAATGCCAGCTTTCTGTTGCTTGGTCTTCTGGGGTGGAGTGGTTGGGTGGCCGGAGGCCCTGCCACCACGTTCTTGGGTGTCTGGGTGAGGAGGCTATGGAACTTTGGGCGGAGGGTGGTTAGTTACACAGGGGCTGCAGCGGCGGTCTGTGCTCCTGCAACCTTTCCTGCACCTCAACAATATGCCGGAGAATATCAGTTTGATCCTCCAGTAGCCTCAGCATTGCTTCGTGCCTCCTCTCATCACGCCGATGCCACCGATCATCTCGATCCCGCCATGTCTCCTCTTTCTCCCACCACCTGTCCTCACAGTCATTTTGTGCTTTCCTGCACTCTGACAGTGTCTGCCTCCAGGCATTCTGCTGGGCTCTTTCAGTGTGGGAGGACTGCATGAGCTCAGAGAACATGTCATCGCGAGTGTGGTTTTTTTGCCTTCTAATCTTCGCTAGCCTCTGGGATGGAGATGATACGGGGAGCATTGAAACATTTGCAGCTGTGGGAGTTAAAAACGGGAGAGTAGTATTTAAAGAGACACATTTTAGAGAACAATGGGTACACTCTTTCACAGTGAACCAAGCTGTTAACATTACATGGCATGTGTGCTTTCTTTACAAGATCGCATTTTGCCTCTTATATTGAGGGCCTGCTGGTTTGGCGTGAGAGATCACACACGCAGGGCTGGTGGGCAACAGAATTTGGCTTGCAGGCAGCCATGGTTAGCCACACTCTTTTGGCTTCTTTAACCTTCATAACATGTGGGGATGGTTTCAAACAGCAGCACCCTCATTTCCCATACCAAGCACCCTTTGGGGTGGCCATTTAAAACCCAACTAACCCCCCCTCCCCCACATCCAATTCTCTGGGATGATCACTTCCCCCCTCCCCCCACCATGTGGCTAACAATGGGGATGATTTCTGTTCAGCCAAAGGTAAACAGCCCAGCAGGAACGGCCATCTCTGAATATTCCCTTAATAAAAGTCCCCTATTTCAACCAGGTGACCCTAGGAGTACATCCAGGAGAGCTTCACTGAGATGTCCCTGGAGGATTTCTGCTCCATCCCCATACACATTAATAGACTTTTCCAGTAGCTGTACTGTCTGCCAATGCATCCCAAGTCTTCAGGGCAAATTAATCATTAAACATGATTGCTTTTAAACCATGTATTATATTTACTAAGGTACACTCACCAGAGGTCCCTTCTTCTCCTTCAAGGTCCATGAGCCCACCTAGGGTGGGTTGGGAGGGTACTAGATCCAGGATGAAAAACAGTTCCTGGCTGTCAGGGAAAACAGTTTCTCCGCTTGCTTGCTGTGCGCTTTCTTCAACCTCCTCCTCCTCCTCATCTTCCTCGTCCCCCAAATCCACATCTCTGTTGCATGACAATCCATTGATGGAGTCCACTCACAGGGGTGGTTTAGTTGTAGGGGGACCCCCTAGAATGGCATGCAGCTCATCACAGAAGCGGCATGTCTGGGGCTCTGACCCGGAGCGGCTGTTTACCTCTCTGGTTCTTTGGTAGGCTTGCGTGAGCTCCTTAAGTTTCACGTGACACTGCTGCGGGTCCCTGTTATAGCCTCTGTCCTTCATGCCCTTGGAGATTTTTTCAAATATTTCGGTATTTCGTCTTTTGGAATGGAGTTCTCATAGCACAGATTCGTCTCCCCATACAGCGATCAGATCCAGTACCTCCTGTTCAAACCATGCTGGAGCTCTTTTGTGATTCTGAGACTCCATGGTCACCTGTGCTGATGAGCTCTGCATGGTCACCTGTGCTGATCAGCTTGCCACGCTGGTCAAACAGGAAATCAAATTCAAAAGTTCGCGGGGCTTTTCCTGTCTACCTGACGAGTGCATCTGAGTTGAGAGTGCTGTCCAGAGCGATCACAATGGAGCACTCTGGGATAGCTCCCGGAGACCGATACCATCGAATTGCATCCACACTACCTCAAATTTGACCCAGCAGGGTCAATTTCAGCACTAAACTCCTCGTCGGGGGAGGAGTACAGAAATCGATTTTGAGAGCCCTCTAAGTCGACAAAAATGGCTTTGTTGTGTGGATGGGTGCAGGGTTAAATCGATCTAACGCTGCTAAATTTGACCTAAACTCATAGCATAGACCAGGGCTTAGAGTTGATATGGCTGCGTCCACCTTTTCATGTTCTGTATGTATATATATCTCCTTACTATATGTTCCAGTCTAGGCATCTGAAGAAGTGGACAGTAGCCCACAAAAGCTTATGCTCAAATAAATTTGTTAGTCTCTAAGGTGCCACAAGGACTCTTGTTCTTTTTGCGGATACAGACTAACATGGCTGCTACTCTGAAACCTTGTTTATAACTCTGCCATGAGGATTCCTAGTCTTGTTTCTAGGAGTCTTGTCTCTCCCCTTATTGCAGCAGGTGTCACAAAACCAGTTTATTTACTTGGTGTGACTAGTTTTTATGTGGATCTCTTGGCTGCCAAGCTGGATTTTCATTCCGTTCACTGGGTTTCTCGGTTTTTATCAGAGGTGGAATCAGCCCTTCCTAGGGGCACTGTGACTTGTCTGGCCGGGTCCTTCTTGAGCGAGCCACTCCTGATTATATGCATGTTTCTGTTTTCCAGCCCGTTGGTCCTGCTGTGGACTGTGATGGTGACAAGCCTGCAGCTTGCTCGTCTTCAGTGAGTCTTCTCCATTTACTTTTAATAGCTTGGGGCATAAGTCATGTAGGTGCTTGTGGTAAAGATTTGTCCTTTTCGAATGCTAATTGATCATCCTGATGTGGCATGGAGAAGATAGCTTCGGTGATGGACTCCAACCATCCAGCCAGGCAAACTGCATACGAGCCTCCAATTGCAAAGAGGGCAGGTGATCTCCAATGGGAAATTCTTCATTGGGCTATTCCCACAAATGTGCTTATTCATCATTTCATTTGGCAGGTCTCCATGTCATGTCCTTTTTGTGACACGGAGGACACAGAGGACACGGAGGAGACTGTTTTTCATTTGTTTTGTCCTTGTTCCAGGGTGCAGCCATTGTTTGCTTTACTTCAGGGTATTTTTCAGTTATTCCCCTTCATGTTTCTCCTACTGTGTTTCTTTTTACTGTTAAGGACAGGCTCACAAGTAGATCTGGAGTATGACCTGAAAATTGTATTTTGGGTCAAGCAAAGAAGGCCATTTTCAAAAGTAGACAGTGTAAATTATTTGATACTGGGGTTGCTGGTGGTCTTCAATTTTTGTAGATATTTAGTGGTTTTTTTTAGATATGTAGTGGCTTTATGCCTTCATTTGGAGTTTAGATATTGTGTTCTTATGTCAATTTATTCAGTGGCGATCTATGGGAAATGTATTTCTGTACTGGGTGGGATGGGCAACTGTTTTTGAACGGGTAATTTTTTTTTTTTACTGTCTCTCTGTACTGACATTCAAAGTGTTTTGAAAGCCAAAGTCTCCCCCGTCTCCTCAGCCCTGCCAAAAGAAAAACAAAGCCCAAACTTTGACCAGTCTCAGTTTCATCCTGGTGTGGAACAGGAAAATGTTTGAAATCTCGATAATTTCCACAGGGCGGGAAAACCATTTTGTGCCCAGCACCCATTCAGGCAGCTGGTCACTGGGGTTGTCTGTGATGTGGGTTATTATCTGTGTAGTTCTCCTTTAATGGATCATTTTCCCTTTCTTCATTCTAGCTTTCAACTGCCCCTTTGATGACCATCCCCGCTGCTTAAGACCCAAAAGCAGAGCCTCGACCGCTGATGTTTCATACACATGCACACCAGGCAACCATTTGCTTGGGCAGTGGTGAGTGGCTGATGGAACATTGTGAGTTGCTCACCTTGATCCCTGACCCTTCAAACCCATCCCAGTTTCATTGCAGAGACCCCAAATCACCTCTCCCTTGCTTTTCCTCAGCAAGGTGCGCAAGGAGTGTGAGTTGAGCATCCATCCTGGCCTCTGTTAAGAAAAAAACAGGGCACTAGCACCCTAATCTCAAGGGATTCCTACCTCAGTAGGGAAAAGCACTGGGGTGGGGAGAAAGGGAAACAATTCTGACCCTGTGCTACTGAACTGGAACAAAGGGATGGCCATACCGGGTGAGACCCTCACCTTGCCTCCCCTGGCTCCGCATAGTCCAGTGGCCAGGAGCAGATGTTGCAGAGGAAGGTGTTTCACCCCAAGAGGAGAGTTATGGAAGAAGCTAGTCAGAGGGGAAGTCAGTTAGTGGTTTGTTTATGTCCCACCCATGTCAGGGTTGGGTTTCAGTGTTAGTTTGCTTTATCTGATGTAACTGTGGTTTTGTCTGCATCCTCCTTTAGAACTGGCTGCACAATGGGAAGAAACATCAAAAAAGGTCTTTTGAAATACTAAAGACCGTTAAAGGTAACCTGGCCAGGGGGAAAAATTGGCTTGATTGGCAGTTGTCCTACAACCCCTCTGCACCACAAAGCAGTCACATGGATGCCCAGGGAGCTGTCGAGCCACTCAATGGAGGCCCCTGTTCAGGGGGTGTCCTGGGGTGGGTGGGGACAGATGAGGGCGGGATCGCGAGAGCGCGCGTGTGGAGCTCACACACTCATCCCAACCCAGGGAATGCAGCTGCTGAATGGTTCACAGGGGATGAATCCAAGGAAAGAAAAGGCCTGGTTGGGCGCGCCCCTGAAATGAAATAAACGGGGTTTTGAAACACAAATAGTTTTACCATTGGGGAAAGGGATTGAGAACTGGTTCAACTCCTTTTCACACGGGCCACTGAACTGACATGAAGTCTGGTCACAGCTTTTGGTTGCTGCTTGTCCTGGGTTGGACTCAGACCAAACCCTAGAGGTGAAAAAGCCCACACAATCCTTTAAGATTTCTCTGAAGGCTCTATAGGCCTGGGATTCCAGGAACAGAGAGCAGCAAAACTCTTCTAGTCTAATGCGAAGGCTTCTTAATTTCTAAGGAAATTGGTTTTTCCCTCCAGCGGGAGATTACAGATCTTTAAATGCACCAGCTGGAAAAAATTGGCATTTTTCTAATTGTTTATTTTTTGGTTCATTTTTTTTTAAATACTATCCACTGGGAAGAACTCTTGATCCCTCCGCTGGTGGAAGATCAGTGGGTTTATTTATAGCATTGCCTACTCCATTAGCATGGTTTTGCTGAGCGACCTTATTGCTTTGAGTGGGGCAATGGATCGCGGGTTAGTGATCGATTCTATGGGGATTGTTACCGCGTCTCATCTAGATGCCGATATTATCTAATCCTTGAATTCGCTCCGTCGACTCTGGAACTCCACCAGGGCGAGAGGCGGAAGCGGAGTTGACAAGCGGAGCAGCGGCCATTGATCCGCCGCGCCCGAGGGCCCGTGAAGTAAGTTCAATCTAGTTGAATCTAAAGATCCGTGCTATCGCTATTGCTCGAAGTGTTGCATATCTAGATTGATCCCCACCCACCCATTAGACCAGACCTAAGTCTGTTGATTACACCACGTTTTGCCCATTCCTTTTGCAGGCCAGGTCCCATCTGAGGGCTGCTCACGTTCCTTCTTATGTGGAAGGGAAGGTAGTGGTCTTGAGCTAGTGGAACTCTGTTGACCTGAGTTTCACTCTCCCTTATTGATGCTGCTTCATTTCCCCTCTTCCAGCAGCCCCCCTCTGCACTGCTGCCTTTACCCCAGTTTGCCAAAAAACGGGAGGGTTCTAACTACAGCAACATTGAGAATTGGAGATTTATTCATGGCAGTCTATCTGTTTGAGTTTCTGGACCTCTTACACCACAAGCCCCCTTCCCGGGGCCTTTTCAGCAGGTAACGCTCACAACGAGATCTATGACCAGAGGTTTGAAGTCCCTTCTCACTGGAGAACATAGAAAAGGGAGTCAAACATCAAGCGCTGAAGGGATTCTGATCTCTCCTTAATTTTCCTGCGCCCCAAGAAGAATGGGAGACATAAGACCCACTCTTGATCTGAGACTTGTGACATGAAACAGATCATTTCCGGACAACTTTAAAAATTTCACAAGATCTTGAGATAATTCCCTCGTTAAAGGAGGGCACGTGGTTTGTGCCTCTCGATAGGCAAGACATGTTTTCACATAGACATCCACCCAGCCCACAGGAGGTTCCTCAGTTTCTGCTTTGATGAAGACCATTACCAATTTGGAGTCCTCCCCTTTGGTCTGGCCACAGCAGCCAGGGTCTTTGCAAAGGTTTTTTCAGTAGTGGCAGCTTGGATGAGAAGAGAGGGATTTACAGTCTTCCCTTACCTTCAAGACTGGCTTCTGATGGGCAGTTCCTGCGAGGAAGTCCAGCAGGCAACCAATGTCCTGTTCAACCTTCTGCCTTCGCTACCTGTCTTCATCAATCATGAAAAATCCACACTGACCCCACGAGGGTCATAAATTTTACACGGGCGACATTGGATCTGATCACAGCAAGAGTGTATCCATCTTGTGAGAGGTTTGAGGCCATGAGTGCTCTCACACGTCAAAGTCAAGACATCAGTCAGAACTTGCCTCGATGCCACGTGCCCTCACGCGCACACACGACGCCATTCACCAGGCTTCGTATTCACTGCCTACAAGCCTAGCCGCTCTCCATGTACTCACCAGAGAAGGGAACATTAACGGCAAGGTTACAAGTCCGCCCACAGTTTGAGACTCTCTTATCTGGCGGACAAAACCGTAGAAGATTTGCAGGGGATTCCTTTCCTCACATTAACTCCTGAGGCAACTGTCGTTACTGACACCTCCATTTTGGATTGGGGTGCTCACATTGGAGGTCATATAGCACCAGGTGTCTGGATCCTGCAGGAATCCAGAATGCACATCAATTTACTAGAACTCCAGGTGGTTCACTGAGCCTGCATCTCCTTCCCCCTGCTCATCCAATCCAGACATGTCCAAATAATGTTGGACAACATAAGAAGGGCATTTTATATAAACAAGCAGGGGGGAGTGAGATCTCTCCCTCTGTGCATAGATGCAGCTGCCCTCTGGAACTGCTGCATCAGCCATGCATAACCCTATCAGCAGCATATTTACCAGGGTTGCAAAACTCCCTAGCAGAGAGCCTGAGTGGATGTTTTTCCACAAATAGGAGATTCACAATTCAGTTCTTGACAATGTCTTCGCCCAACGGGGAAGGCAGGCTTTGGATCTTTACACTTAAAAACTTCCTTGGTACAGCTGCAGAGCAGCTCTGGGCAAGGGCTTGAAGCGAGATGCCCTACCAATGTCAGGGAAGAATCCTCTGGGGGTAAACCTTCCCTCCCATCCCAATGATACCGCAAGTTCTACGGAAGATCCGCTAACACAGAGCTTGAGTCATCCTGATTGTGCCCAACTGGCCAAGACAGCACTGGAATATGGATCTGCTGAAGCTCTCAGTTCACCCACCCATGAACATCCCCACACTGGTGGGCCTTCTAACACAGCCCAAGGGCTGGTTTGAGCACCCAAATCCGGGACTGCTGCCACTCAGTGACAGGTAGTTGGAGGGGCATCAGAAATAGACAACGCATGTTCTGAAAGGGTGAAGTCGCTCCTTAGCCAAAGCAGAAAGGACTCTGTGAGAAGCTGTTGTGCAGCAAAATGGAAGTGTCTCTCTCTTGGGCTCACCAGCACAACTTGTCTCTGGAATCCACCAGGATCCCTGCTATCTTAGAGTATCTACTTGCCCTTCAGTCTTAGGGTCTCCTGTTCAGTTTCTCCATCCTTTAGTGGATAATGGTACCACATTCACTCACCTATCACAACTACATTTCTGAAGGGGATTCTCCGGTCCTTTCCCCCATTTGTGAAGCTTGCACCTCAGTGGGATCTCAGTTTTGTTCTGTCCTTGCTCACTAACCCCCGCATTTGAGTCTCTAGGTATATCTCCAAATATTTAGTTTTTTGTGTAGGGGGATAGCTCAGTGATTCAAGCATTGGCCTGCTAAACCCCAGGTTGTGAGTTCAATCCTTGAGAGGGTCACTTAGGGATCTGGGGCAAAAATCAGTATTTGGTCATGCTAGTGAAGGCAGGGGGCTGGACTCGATGACCTTTCAAGATCCTTTCCAGTTCTAGGAGATAGGTATATATCCAATTATTATAGTTTATAGCCCATCTGTCCTGGAAGATGGCCTTTGAAATAGCCAGAAGAGTCAGTGAGCTGGGAGTGCTCATGGCAGACCCACCATGTGCCATCTTCTATAAAGAAAAGGCCTTGTCCACTCTTGAATCTCTCCGCTGGTGGAGATCAGTGGGTTATTTATAGCATTGTTGCTCATTAGCATGGTTTTGCTGAGTGATCTGAATGCTTTGAGCAGGCAATGGAAGCTCCACACAGGAATTAAAGGCCCATTCAAAAGGGCAGTGAGTTTTGCTGATTTCTCAGCTGGTTTGCAATTTGCTTTTGCGGGCCAGTCCCATCTGAGGGCTACTCAGTTCCTCTTATGTGGAAGGGGAAGTAGTGGTCTTGAGGTAGTTCATAGTGGAACTTTGTTGACCTGAGTTCACGCTCTGATCCGGATCTATACACAGACTATGTGACTGTGATCGGCTTCATGTTGAAGCACTCGGACACCGTACTGATGTGGGAGAGAAAAGAGAGCAAGCTTAGATTGCATGCACTTTGCAGCAGCACCCATGGCTTCATTGGCTCTCTGAGAGTGCTTATGGCAGACCCACCATGCGCCACCTTCTATAAAGAAAAGGTCTTGTTACGATGCCACCCTAGATTAGTTCCTACAGTAGTTTCTGAGTTTCATATGAGTCAGGTAATCCACTTTCCAGGATTTTTTCCAAAACCACATGCCTCATTGGAAGAGAGACAGCTGTATTCTCTAGATACCCAAAGGCCTTTTATCTACAAAGAACAAAGGGAGTTAGACACCTAAACTATTTGTTTCCATAGCGGAGTGATCAAGGGGTCAATGCAGTGACTTTCAAACTGGATCTTGGAGCTTCCATTCCCCGTCCTAAGAGCTCATTCCACTAGAGGCAAGCCACTTCAGCTGCATCTCTGAGAAACATATCCCCAGTGAGATGTAGGGAAGCTAGTTGGAGCTCTTTGCGTACCTCCAGGAGACATTACGCTCTGGTCCAGTCATCAACTGCGGCTACAGCTGTGGGGACAGCAGTATTGCAGTCCGTCATGTCTTCTGTGTCCTCAGCCCCACCCCCAGTCTGACTACTGCCTGTTAATCTTCCACTTGGGGAATACACATAGGGACTGTCACTCAAAGAAGAAATGGAGTTACTTATCTGTAACTGTTGGTTATTCCAGGTGTGTGGGCCCCATGTGTATTCCCCTACCATCCCGCCATCCTCTCTGCTGCAGACTGAACTGCGGTAAGAAACTGGAGAGGCGTCTGCCTGCACCTCCTTTTATGCCCTCGGCTCCGAGCATGGGGAGAACTGTAGTGCAAGTGCATGCCAACTGGTGCAGCATACAAAATGTTACAGATTCAGGTACATAGTGTGCATGTGTAGCCAATGTATGGAATACAGATAGGGACCACACCTCTCAAAGAGCCTCCAGTTACAGGTAAGTAACCTCCATCTTTCATCTTTACATTTATACAGAGCTATAGCACCTTGAGCCCAAAGGATGCATCAATCTAGTATCATGATAATCACAATCTATCTATCTATCTATCTATCTATCTATCTTATGTTGATTTTGGGACAAATAATAAAAAATAGGCAGGCCGTTCATTTGGTTTTAAGCCTGCTTTTTTCTGGTTTGTCCCCTGTCCAGTACTGGACATAATTTTTTCTGGTATCAGACATGGATGATGCCCATTTTAAGACCCTGCTGCCTGCCCCCACACATTGCATGCCAGGTCCCACTGGCGGAGGCAGGGTCATGCCCAGGCCATCCCTGGAAGTACCAGAATGTCCAGTATTCTGGGGATGCATTAGGGGTCACTTTACTCAAAAGTGGCAAAGCCTCTAGCGAATTCTGTGCCTCATCCCAATACTCTGCCCCATGTGACTTCACACCTGACCCAGCTCCAGGACTGAATATAGCTCGTTTCACATCCCAGCAGACGGTTTATGGGGCGTGGGGGAATAGGGTGGCTGGTACTGTAGTTTTTCCATCGTCTGTGCTGCTTCTCCCCAGCAGAGGGCAGCATTGCCCCATAATTGTACGCTACCTCTGTTTGCTGTCCAGGGATTCTAGGGTGACTAGTTCTTTAGGAAAAGCCCAAACATGCGGGGGAGGCTGGGATGGGACCTGTCCCCTTCCCCTCTATTTCTATATAATGTCCTCTCTGCTGGGTGCAGGCCCTGTGTGTCCTAATTTCCTTCCCGCTCACTCCACAACTTTTCTTTCCATGAGGGAATCGGAAGCTGGAAACACATTGGTCCGGAAAACATGGAAAGATTTTAAGGCAGGGCTAGATTAACGATCCCAGAAATATTTCAGGGCCTCTTTTGGGCCATGATGGAAAACCCAGGTTACACTGGGGAATGGGAGAGAGGGGGCAGAGAACAGCACCTCTTGCAGCTCAGCGGGGAGGGGTATGCGGGGAGTGGGAAAGCAATTGCAAGACCTAACAAGGATGCTGATGGGGTGTTTGTAGGCAAAGGTGAGGTGTGAGTCAGGTGGGGCTGGAGTGACCAGATGTCCCTATTTTATAGGGACAGTCCTGATTTTTGGGTCTTTTTCTTATATAGGCTCCTATTACCCCCCACCCAGTCCTGATTTTTCACATTTGCTGTCTGGTCACCCTAGGTGGGGCTGAGAGGTGGGGTGGGATGATGGACTTTCTGTGTCACCTCCCCCCAACTTCACCTGCCCCACAAATTCTCCTTCATCCTGGCTCTGATCTTGCCTCTGCTCCCAATTTGACCTGTGGGCTGCGGGGGGTGGAGAAGGGCAGCGAGCTATGTCATAGCGCTGAAGCCAACAGAAGCATCAAGCCCAGTTCACTATTATTTGTCACTGCATTGTTCCGCATTCACGAGAACCTGGAGCGAGGGCAGGTGACTGGTTCACGCCGCACTGTTCCTCATTCACAAGGGCCTGGGACGAGCGAGTGGTGCAAAAGTTCACGCCGCAGTGTTCCTCATTCACGAGGGCCTGGGGCGGGAGCCTGGTGCAAAGGTTCACGAAGCCTTACATGCCCACAGATGTTATCGCCTTGTGATTGGTCTGAGAGCGACGGCTGGAAGGGGAAACCTGCTGAATTGGTTCCCTGGAGCTCTGGTCTCTTCCCCTTCCCAGGCACGCAGCTCCCCGACCCCCCGGGGGGATCTTGGAGCACATCCAGGAAATTAGCCCCTTCCCAGACACACCCAGCTTGGAGATCAGCTGGTTTCATACAGGTTAATCCCTAACCATTTAGGCTCCATATGGGCTGAGCTGGGGCTGTATAATAAGGAACCATTGAGCTTCAGGGGTTAAGGGAATCGGGCAGAGGAAGGGGACATAATGAAGGGCTCAAGACAAGGGCCAGTCTGTGACTGCCAGAACCTGCCTCTCCGGCCAAGGCCTCAGGGTGACAGCGTGAGACAGCGGGGCAGAGGAGAAGCCTTGAAAAGACGCTCTCAGCTGGCAGGGATTGGACCTGATTGTCCTGCTGCAAAGCAGTTGCTGGGGCTCACGAGTGTGAACTAGCGTAAATGGGATCAGACTCAGATCCTTGCGTTGGGTGTGGAGATTGGCAGGAGAGCAGCGAAGGGGGCTGATTTTAAACTGATGTTTTCTTTGAAAGCAGAAAAACCCTAAATCTTGCAAAAGTTTCTTGATATGCTGGGCCAGCTCCAACCACAGAATTACACCAGGGATCAGTTTGGCCCCTGAGTGTGTCTTTTTTAAAGCACCTGGTAATCCAAGAGCCTTTTAAATGCATCGCCGTGTGGCTCAGGGCTCTCCAGGTGACCTCCAAGCCGTTCCTTGGCAGGTTCAGTAATTGATTTTCCACCAGGTAATAATTGCTGCTTCCCCCTGCACTGCCTGAGCTCCTTGTGCCCACAGCGGCGGGAGGACGGCTTTGAGAGAGGAATTCAAGTGAGACGCTCTTCGAGCAGGGAAAGTGCGGCCAGGGCTGTTAAACTATAGGTGCTGGGGAGACTGAGCAGCCACCTGCATGTTAACCAGGCCGGGTGCCCCAGGCCTCAGGCATCCTGCCTCTTAACCAGGCCCAGATGCTCTTCTTTACCATCCAAAAATGTGATTAGGTAACTGACCAGGTGTATGTGTAGCAGAGACAGGGCCATCAAGTGGTGAGAACATTTGGTTTCTCTTCTGCGCCAATAACTCGCTGTGTGACTTTGATCAAGTCACTTTGCCTTTCCATGCCTCAGTTTCCCCATTTGTCAAGCAGTGATAATGACACTGACCAGCCTTTTTTCAGTGCTGTGAGAGCTCCATGGAGCAGGCCCTGAAGCGGTGACCCTCCAGAACTTTGGTTGGAAACGTGAGCTGGGAGATTTGGATGGAACCATAAAAACTGGAGCTATTTCCATGCTGCAGTTCCTGGCCCTGAGCAGAGACCCGTGTCTGTGTCTCTGAGAGGAGCAAACCTCCATCTCCATGATATGCAGTGGAGGGGAGAGGAACCCCTGGGCCTGGCAGTTCAGAGCCCTGGCACCTCTGGGCTTGCTGCAGCAGTTACAAATGTAAAAAAATTACCCATGCCCCGCACCCCAAAGCTAGAGAGCTTTGAACCGGGGCTCTGAACTACCAGGCCCAGAGATGCCAGGGCTATGACCTGCCAAGCCCAGAGGTGCCAAGATTCTGACCTGCCAGGCCCAGAAGTGCTGGGGGTCTGAACTGCCAGGTCTAGAGGTGCCAGGGCTCAGCACAAATTAAGTGCTGGGCAAAACCAGTTGGGGAGATTTAGGTTGGATATTAGGAAAAACTTTTTCACTAAGAGGGTGGTGAAGCACTGGAATGGGTTCCCTAGGGAGGTGGTGGCATCTCCTTCCTTAGAGGTTTTTAAGGTCCGGCTAGACAAAGCCCTGGCTGGGATGATTTAGTTGGGGTTGATCCTGCTTTGAGCAGGGGGTTGGACTAGATATCTCCTGAGGTCCCTTCCAGCCCTGAGATTCTCTGATTCTATGAGCCTATACATTTCCAGCTGAATTTTGCATTGAGGTTTTGTGGTGGTTAGAACTTGAAATCCAGAGTGAAACTCAAGGAGCTGGATGAGTCCCACAAAATGAAATGGAACAGAAAAGTTCCTATAGGCAGAGGGAACCGAAATGGGCTCAGTGGGAAACCTAGGGCCACCACGTGGGGTCAGAGTCACAGCAGGTTGCTGCCTACAGAGATATTCATCAACAGCATCTGCCCTTATCTCCTCTGGCAGCTCAGGACCGGCAGACTGGCGCAATTGGACCGTGGAGGGAGAGCAGATAGGCGGATGCTTTCTCTAACTGCCAGCGCGGCAGAGTCCCCCTGGGATGTGACAGCCATGCCGGGCTTTCTCTGGCTCATGCGTCACTACTGCTAATGAAGGTTTGGTTACCAGCGTCACTAGATCTGGCAGGGACACAGCTGAGGCATTAAAAAGGGCCATTTTGACACAATCACTTTTCAGAGGAGACCCACGCTCTCCTGTTACAACCTGGTGCTATCCAAGAACTAGAGAGCATTCAGGAGGGGCCAGTGAACCAGGCTGAGTGCACCTAGGGGACCGATGAGATCCCAAAGCTCCTGGCTCACTCACCCTGGAGCTCTCTTTTGTTTAGGCAAAGGAATGGAGCTGGGAGGTCTGGACACCATGTCGGTGACCATCCAACTTGGCGACTGTGTCTGCAGTCACTTAGGGAAAGGTTTTACAGAACAGCTCGCACGGATGGCTTGGTGGCTGCACCGTACTGCAGACAACGTGCCCTCTGCCACGTGGCCTTGGACCGGGAGCAGCAGGGTGGGGTACTCCCATAGAGTGCAGGAAGATGGCGCACCCCAAGGCAAGTGTCATGGCCCGGCTACAGCAGGATGGCCTGCCGGAGTAGCAATGCAGTGACATGCAGTGTAGGGTGCAGTATGCAGTGTGCAGTATCAAGGAGTTTTCACTTCACCACTGTTCAGTGGGTTTGATGGGAAACAACCCCAGAACTCCTGGCCCACAAACCCCACACAGACAAATAGATCCTGTCCTGTCACTTCCTCTTCAATGTGGAACTTGTCAGATGGTTCCTAACTCTGATCTGCTACCAGAAGAGGGAGATCTGCTCCCAAAGAGACGAGCTCAGGCTGCCGCTCAGTGGTTGGCCCAGATGCGGCCTGATCAGGGACAGAAACAGAGTACAGCTGCTGGGCTGGAAAAATGGGTAAATGTGCAAAGGAGTCGGCAGCAAGCTGGGCCTGGAGTGCCCAGGGGGAGGGTGATGTGTGTGTGAACCCTTTAGTAACCTCCTGATTTCCTTCCAAGTAGGAGAGGTAACTTGGTGCCACTTTAGCTGAATAGTGAGGATATATTTGTAAATACTCTATTAATAAGAGATGAACAGTGGTAGCAACGTGTCAACATGTGCATTCATCATGTCTTACTATGCAATTTATTACCTTCCACAGCTTGTTTTAGCATCATCTGTTAAGTATTTAAAAAACCTGGCATGCATAATTACCTGGTAATTGATAGCAATTAATTAATCCACCAGGAATAGTAGCAAACTATCTATAGATGCCACTTTAATATAAAGTGGGCCAGTTAACTCTTTCTTAAACTCTGTGTCCCTGAATGATGATGTTCTCATGCTTCATTAGTTGTTTGTGTCCAGCTAGCAATGGATTTAAATCAAGAGATAGCCGAGAATGGAATCTGTCTGGGGCAGGGACCATCTTTGTGTTTGTCCAGCGCAGAGCGTAATGGGCTCCTGGGTCAAGCTGGAGGCTCCTAGATGCTACTGCAGGGCACATAATAATAATCAAGAGAGTTTGGGCTGTCTTTTGTTTGCGGTAATGTTTAGCAGCTGACACTGCAGCAGCTGAATAATTGGATACTAGGCCTGGCAGTTCAGACGGGATCATCTGGGTCATAGCAGGTGGCAGACAGAGAGCCTGGGAGAGCGATGGCCTCCGTGTATCCACAGTGCAGGGGGCAGCCGGCAGAACAAGGGTCTCACCTCTATCGCTGTGCTTCCATCCTGATGTGCAGAGACAGCTGTCTCCAAGTCCCCTGAATCCTGAGCCTGCCCCGTGGGGTGCTGCTTGCAATGCAGATGCTGAGCCATGAGGTGCTCCCTGAGACTATTCTCCTGGTTCTGGGAGAGCCAATGCAGAGAAAGCCCGTTCCCCAGACCCATCACAAATGCATGTGACCCAAAGGGAAATGCTTGATGTGCCAGTCATACATTTTAACGTTTTTAAAAGGTCTCTTTCTATAAGTCTATAATATAGAACTAAACTATTGTTGTATGTAAAATAAAATAAGGTTTTTAAAATGTTTAAGAAGCTTCATTTAAAATTAAATTAAAATGCAGAGCCCCCCGGACCGGTGGCCAGGACCCTGGCAGTGTGAGTGCCACTGAAAATCAGCTTGCATGCTGCCTTCGGCATATGTGCCATAGGTTGCCTACCCTTGATCTATACTGCACTCTGAGCCCAGCTCTGTGGGACCTGGGCTTGTGGACTTGGTATTTTCAAGCTTGTACTGCATTGTGAACCAGGCCTTACAATCACTGGATCCGGGTCTCACAGCTGTGCTAACAGGTCCAGATGGTACTTCCCAGCCCTTCTGACTTGGGTCTGCAACTTGAGCTGCGTCCACACTGCAGAGTCACAGGGCTTGGACCCAAGTCAGAGCACGACTTGGGCTCTGACCCATCCCTCTAGCTGGGTCTTGGGACGTGGGGCCTGAGTGCTCGCTGACCTGAGTCAGACTGATTTGCGTGTGGACGGAAAAGGGGCTCCGGTGAAAACCTGAGTCTGAGCCTGAGCTTACTGTGGTGTGTAGACATACTCAGTCCCTCACTCATGCCAGCTTTAGCCTGGAGCAAGTCCACGGAGTGCAGTGGAACGACTCCCACTAGCCAGAGTGAGAGAGGCCCAGACTCAGAGTCACACTGGTGTGACCGAGTGCAGATTTCAGAACCTGCCTTGGGAGCCTCTTCCCCAGAAATGGGCTTAAAACCCAAACCCTCTGGATTTTTACAGCCGCAAGCTCTGGGGTGCTCAGGGTCTGGCCAGTTGCAGCTGCACCCCCATTTACAGGCCATTAGCCATAGATTCTGCCTTTCTCATGCGTCGCTCCGCAGAGGGGGGGAAGAATAAAAACAACACGGGAGCTGTTACTTTTCTCAGGTATATTTCACATGCTTGTTACCTAGAAAACGGTGCCTGTTCCGTGCGCACAAGGCCTTCAATAGGACCCATCCGAAGCTGCTCAGCGCTTAAGTTTTCATCCCCTCCCCTAAAAGCCCCAGCCACTGAACATGGACTCCTGACACAACGTGGCATGCATAGCTCTCTGGTGGTGGTGGGGGGTGTCAGGTGAGCATGCTAAGGGGCCCTGGGCTGGAGGAGGGCGTGGTGGTGGGGAGGAAAAGCTTGCAGGCAGCTACCAGCAGCTGGCAGCCCAAGGGCAGACAAGTTGGCACTTTCAGCAGGGGCTGACTAGTGCTGACCAGAAGAAGGGGCCAAGGAAAGAAAGCAGTGTTGGCATCAGAGGTCAGGCAGGCAGCTGTGGGGTAGGAGCTGAATGTCACAGCTTGGGGCTGTTTGGGTGGGAGGTTCTCATTAGACCATTGCAGAGAGGGACTCGAGCCACAACGTTTGGGCGCTACCTCCAATCCAGTGTTGGTGTGGGGTCAGCCCCGCTGTTCTGCTTGTCACTGTGACATGGGCCTGTTGGTATCTGCGTGCTGCTGCCTGTGGTTAGGCCGTTGGGGCTGCGGGTGGGACCAGGTGGCGTGGCCAGGGGAAATGGATCGAGGGCCTCCCACTTGCTGTGGTAGCCTGGGACATATGTGACCCCATGCAGCTGCATCGTACGTGCATCTCATTCATGTCTTCTCCCACTCAGTCCCAGTCCCATCTGGGACAGAATTCCCTCCCTGCCCTACGCTTCTGGCTTCTCAATCCAGGCTGGGCCACGGAGCCTCTCAAATATGCGCCCCAGCATCCCGGGTGCCTGGGAGCCTGCAGGCAGCGGTTGAGTAGGGGGTGATGTGGCTACATGGAGGGTGGGGGCTTCTGGTTGTAACTGGGGATGATCCCTCTGACCAGTTCCATGCCACTGTGGTGGCAGCTGAAGACACCCCCCGCCCCCCGCTCTGTGGGTCGCCTCTTTGCTAACTGGCTGCTGGCCATATGGACTCAGCAGAGACGTGGGCTTCCCCTGGTGTCAGGGCAAGCCCCCGAGAGGAACAATGACAAAGCATCACATACCGAGGTGGAATATTTAATTTCTAACGGGGTAAGTCATTCGGGAGAGTCTATAGGTGGATCCTGCTCACCTCTGGGAGGGTCTGATGCTGATGTCCCAGTCTCCAAGGATTGCAGGTACAGGGGAGGGACATGGACCCACAGAGCAGCTGCTGGATCGCAGCGCAGTCCCCCATATGTCCATCTCTTTTCAGGTCCTAGTCATGGCTGCCTTCCCAGACGCTTGTGGGTGCTCTCCAGAGCTGGTTCCCCTTCCTGACCTTCCTCACCCTAGGGCAGCACTGGGAGTGGCAGGGTGGAAAGGGACACAGGGTGAGCAGCGGGGAACACACAGGCTCCCCAGGCAGGGGACAGAAGCCACATTACTTGGGTCGTGTGGAGAGGAGACCCGTTAGCTCACAGGGTGCAGGAGACAGACAAGGTCTTGTCCATCTCTGATCTCAGTGTCTCTGATGAACCAGTCAGGCAGTTTGATTCTCTGGCTTGACCTCACCCTCTGTTGTGACCCTTTCGGGTTCCATAATATTGTCTGCGTGGGCTCTGTTAACGGTCAGATTCATCCCGGCTGTAACTTAACTGAGGCCAGTGGATTTCATCCAGGAAGGAATCTGGCCCTGTGTCTCTATGGCCTTTTAGGATTAAACTGTCAAACCTCTTATGCCTAGAACACATTCGCAAAATAACATCCGGGCAGGGTCCCTGTGCCCCTGGGCACGTGGCGCCGGGGTCTGCTGCTCACCCTGACCCATTCCAGGTGCACTACCCCCAGGCCAGCACGTCTGGGTGGGAGGGTCTGAGTCAGTCAGGAGAGCCGCCTTCCCATTCCCAGGCTTTGCAGCTGGGGTAGCTGCTGCCGGGCATGTGTGGCACGGACTAGCCCTGCTGCCGCTGCCTGAGGAGATGCAGCACCCAGACTAAACAGAGGGGGAGAAAACACATAAGGGCTTAAGAGAAAGGGGAGAGGAAAAAAACAGTGAAAATAAAGGAGGGGGGCAAAAAGCCGCCCACCTGCCCCAGGATAGAGGGCATCAGGCCTCCCAGACCCCTTCCTGGGGGAACCTCAGCATCCAAGACCCGTTTTAATCCACCAGGGGAGCCAAGAAACCCACATCTCTCGTGTGAATGTTCACAGAGCAAGTCTGTGATGGTGGGCGGGGGGAGGATAGAGTCTCCTGAGGGCCTTGGTACAGAGCCGCAGGGATAGGAGCAGGACTTGCATGGGGCTGGTACTGTATGCCACGCACGTGTGTTAATTTGCATGTATATTTATGCCTACGATTTATCATGGGCTTTGTTAACACCTCCCCCAGGAGCCATTCATGGGGCTGAACATAGCGATAACACCACTCCGCACTTCAGCTCCTGGACGGAGGTGCTGTCTCGAGGAATGCCTGCGAGGCACAGACAAGCCACGATCTTTGGTTTTCTCCAACAGCCATTACAAAATTTGCTCCAAAACATGCAAGCGGTTCTGCTTCTCCCACACACCCCGGAGAGGTTGTCATGATCCCTGGGTCACAGATGCAGAACTGACACACATATACAGAGGGACATACATTCACCAAGGTCACCCATCAACACCCCAGGGCGCCTGACCCCCTCCGTCCCGTTCACAGTGACTCCTGCTGCCCTTAGGAATGGTTTGCACGGGCCCATGCTTGTGAAAATGATTGTGCAAGGTCTGCACGCTGCAACGCACATATAATGGGCCAGATGAGTTGTAGTGCTGCATCTGCAGCAGCAGCGGGCGCTGAGATTCCCCAGTGCAATGCACAGCCTCTGGCTTGGGGGTTGTAGCAGCCTCAGTAGGGAGTACCCAGGTGTGCAAATTTGCTCTAAGAGATTTGACTTCTTTATGTTTCCATTTTTTTTATAAAAAAAAAAGGAAGGGGGGGGGAATGACATGATTTAAAAACAGATGAAGAGCAGGGCTCCAGTCCTCCATCCCCTCTTCCCTCAGTGAGCATGGACGAGAGCAACCACTGGCTGCGCTGCGTGGTAGATCCTCTCTGGCTGGGAATCAAAGACAAAATCTGCAAAGTGAAATTGACGACTATTGCACAGATGACTCATGCCAGCATGGGATTCTGGGCCCAGTCCTGCTTCCTCTGATGCCTCTGGTGCTGTTGACTTCAAAGCAGCAGGATCAGGCCCATCATCTCTATATTCCTTCCTTGTTCCTCATTAGTAAGGGCACCCTCTTTGCATGTATTCCAGACCTTTGCCGCCTGCTCCTGCTGCTCATCCCCATGTGACGTGAGGATTCGCTGTCTGTGGCAATCACCATCAGTTGCTGAGGGGGTGGGAGGGGGGGGGAAATGATATCACAGCCCTAGGAGGCCTGGGACTTCCAATGAGGGATAAAGCCATCAGAACAGATAAATACATCCTCTGATGCTGCATGTTGTGGCTACTTAAGATTAGCACTGAATGAAACTTTTCAGCCAAAACATTTTTTTGTGGTGGGAAAAAAGAAAAATGCAGGTTTGGGCACACCAAAGCACATAGTTAGATTGTGCTGGGGAAAAAAAATTCAGCAAAAGTCAAAAGGTTTAACCTTTTCAGTTCGAAATGACGTTTTGTTTGAAAACTGCCTTAAAATGGATTAAAAAGGAAAAAGAAAACAACCATCCTCGCATAGTCAAAATAAAATGTTTTCTTTTGACCAAAAACGTTTTTTTGTCTTGGTGATTCGGTAACATTTTTGAAAATTTTGTTTTTGGTTTGATTTGAAATTAATTCCCCACCCTCACCCCCCCAAAATTCAGAACTGCCAGTGAACCAACCCCCCATCCATTATTTGCACAACTCTACTTAAGACTTCAGGCCGCAGAGGTGATAGCCCCCAGCTGTGTCTGCTGCGGAAGCACAGACTTCTACCACTCAAGCTAAATGCAAATCTCCATTAGCAGTATAGGGCCTATGACACTCAGTGGTGCAGTTCTGATTCCATCCAGCAGAGGACAGTGCTGACCATGCACATACTAACTAGTATGTTATAATGCCCTTATTTTGGGCTTTTCCTCCATGGAGCTCAAAGAGCTTTGCACACCCTAAATCACTAATTGAGGTTCGCACAGCATCCTACGCGCTGCTCTGTAAGGGACTGGCACGTCGAGGGTGCCACATTAGCATTAATAAGCAGGGATTATTACACACGAATAAAATGAAGCACAAGAGCGGGGACATGGCTTGCCCTGGGGTCAGACAGCGGAGCTAGTGCGCCCATGCTGTTCTAACCACTAGGCAACACCTCCTTCCAAATGAGTAATAGAGCCAGCCAGCAGAATGATTTTGCTGGGTACATTATGGGATGAGTAATGTGGCCAGTGACTGGTATCCAGCCACTCTGCGTCACAATAAACAGCCAGGGGCAGGGAGGGCACTATAAAGCCACGAGCCAGAAGCGGCACCTTCCCGATGAAATGGGCTTGCTGAGCCAGCAGCACTGTAAAGAAACCGCTGTCCCTTTAGATGTGGCCTTCAGCGGGGAAGCGGTGCAGCACCGGGATTGTCCTGGCCCCCCCCTTAGCATCACCCTGTGGGGCTGTTAAACCCCCACAGATCCTGGCAAACCCCGAATCCAGTTCATGCCCACTTGGGCTAGTCACATGCCGCCCCACCCCTCCCGGGGGTTCCTTTAAAAGAAAAAAATCTCCCACCATATGGATGCGCTGTGTCTGACATGTTCAATGGTTTCACTTCAACGCAAACAGCCGCGGCTTCGATTGTGAACAGAAAATGTTGTGGCACAGCCCTACAGGCACACAAACATCTAGCATTGTTTTTCCACTGCCTCGCTGGTCTCTGAGGGCCCTGAAGAGCTTGCACGCCAAAGGACCAGATGGCTGGTGGGTTAAATGGAAATTGCTGGGATAAAAGACAGGCTGGTTTTTGGGGTAACCCTTTCCTGCGATGGCCCAGGCTTTGGATGGGGCTCTGATTGCATAGCTCGGGCGCTCTCTCTTGCGGCGTGGGTCGGACGCTCTGTTTCAATGTGTCCAGCTCATTCGCGTTCTCTCTGCACAGGTCAGGATGACTCTTTCTCCACTAGGGGGCAGCCTCTTTTGATACGGGGGCGGGGGGGCGGCCTTCTCAGAGAGTCAAGGGTCTCCAAACTGCCTGTGCATTTGTGCTGCCCATCAGGGCAAGCACAAGTGCACACCTAATTTGCACACACAGTTGCCATGGCAATAGATGCAACCTGGGTAACTGCACAATCGGCTGAGCAGTTAGATGCTGGCCAGACAAAACATTCCCCGCTTCATCCAGGAAGGGTGACAGGGCCTCTACCCCCAAAAGGATCAGGGGACAGGGACCTCCATCGCCACAGGGAGACCAGAGCAGCTCCTCATCATCCCTCCCCACTGTGTGCCCAGCTCCACCCCACTGTCCTCTGGGAGCAGCTCCACTGAGAATAGCAATGGGGGACTCCTCCTTCTCCCCATGCAGGCGCCGACCCTGTGGGTGCTCTGGAACTAGTGTACTTATGGAAAAAAATAATGGGTGTTCAGCACCCACCAGTCACAGCTGTTGGAGGGCGCCGCTGCCCAACAGCTGGTCTGCCATGCGACTGCCACCAAACGGCTGTTTGGTGGCTTGGGGGTGGGTGGAGAGTGGCAGGTTGGTTGGGGCCTTGGAGATGGGATGGAGCATGGGCAGGAAGAGGCAGAGTGAGGGTGGGGCCTCAGGAGAGGGGGAGGAGCAGGGGTGGGGTAAGGGCAGGGCCTCGAGGGAAGAGGTGAAGAGGGGGTGGGCCTCGGGAGGGGGCAGAGCAGGGACAGGGAGAGGTGGAGTGAAGATGGGGGTCTCAGGAGAGGGGGTGGAGCAGAGGTGGGGTAAAGGCAGGACCTCGAGGGAAGAGGTGGAGTGGGGTGGAGCCTCAGGGGAGGGGGCGGAGCAGGGGCAGGAAGAGGCGGGGCAAGGGTGGGGCCTCGGGGAAGAGGTGGAGTGGGCGTGAGGTCTCAGGGGAGGGGGCAGAGCAGGGGCAGGAAGAGGTGGGGTGAGGGTGGGGCCTCGGGGGAAGAGGTGGAGTGGGGGTGGGCCTGGGGGAGCAGCAGGGATGGAACAAGCCGGAGAGGCCAGCAGCAGCGAGAGTCGCAGTTGATACAGTGTCATTTTTTACTGTGGAGATTTTCTCCGCACCTCTGGAGATGTAGGAACGGGCTCTCTCCCCCCGTAAGAGCTCCCAGACTCCTGCCAACATGGCAGAATTTGCTGCTAGGCCCAGACTAAAAGCAGGTAGCCACTGCGAATGCACAAGAGAGCCCAATGTAGCCCTGGAGAGCGTCAGCTGAGTCAGACACATACAAGTGGGCCAGCGAATGAGGCTCTGAGCCTTCAGAGGCCTGCCTGGAACTCACAGGGGCTGCGCTTCCTGCTTCTCCTGCCGCCACAACCAGCAACCTGTTCTCTGGCTTTGAACGACTGTGTGCTTTGGTGAAATACCGCTCAGAGCCAATGGGGTGGCATTCATGCCTGCACAGACCCGTACACCCAGAAGGGACTGTCGGGTTGGGTTATTATTGCTTGTGCAGGAGGATCCCTCCCCGGGCGCTGGGGTTTGCAAGCTTCAGAGGCTTCCCCTTCTTCCGAATGCTGAGAGGAACTCATCTCCCCTGATGAGGCACAGCACCTCCCATGTATTGGATCGAGCTGCCCAGGCCGGTTGGAGCGTGTGCCGGGGCAGCCGGGAGCTGCCCTCGCTCTGCTCTGCGGGAGTCCTTTGTCGCACAGGAAGACTTCTGTCGGAAATTCATTTAAAAAAAAAAACCCAACAAATTAAAAACAAACCATAAACAACAACTGAGAAAGGATTCCAGATCGTCTTTTAAAAAAGGAAGCGGGTTCTCCGGGCCCAGACGCTGCTTGCTCGTGGTCTGAAAAATGCATAGTTGATAGGAAAGAGTGTTAGCTCCATCGTGAGGCCCTGACCCACAAGGGCTGTGCATGCCTCCTTGGCCCGCTCTTGTCCTCTGGGACCTCGGCGTGGGGGGGTCTCACAACTCAAAGAAAAGGGGTGTGCTCAGAAATGAGAATAAGCCGCCGGGAGGCACCTGGGGCTGTTTCCAGTGATGCTTCTCCTCAGTTCAGTTGTGTGGCAAGACCAGTGAGGAAAACCGCTCGCTCCTCCCAGTCGCTTCCAAGCCCTTGTGGTCGAATCGAGCCAATGTCCCAGCCAGGTTCTGCCGTGAGTTTTACTGCCTCGACCCTCAGGGGAGCGCAGCCACCTGACGAGACGAAGTGCTCACTTGGAAAACAAAGGAAGGATGGTCCAACCCCCTGCCCGGCCCTTGGAGGGCCCCATTTGGCGGCAGGCAGTGAATTAGGAACCACCCACCTCCTGGAGTCGCTCAGATCATCTTCATGTTGAACTTCCTGGCACTGCCCTGCCCGGCAGTGGTGGTGGGGCCATCCACTTTGCGGAAGGAGTATTCCACGGTAAAGTTGTTTTTGTGCTGTCCCCGCCCCCGGCTCCACACAAAGAGGAGCAGGAAGCAGAAGAGCACGACCCCAAGGAAGGTGATGCAGCCCATGGCCGTGGAGACCAGGATGGTCTTGAGGTCCAATGTAAACTTTAAGAAGACTTGCGTGTTGTTGTGGAAGGTGTCATTGAACTCACTGAGGTACAAGGTCCGGTTTGCATAAAGGGAGCCATCCACAGGATGCCCCTTGACCGTCAAGGTGGCAAAATAGGTGTCATTGCCTCCGGCATTGCTGGCGATGCAAATGTAGGTGCCACTGTCTTGGACCTGGGCAAAGTGGATTTCCAATGTGCCCCCGGGCAGGACGGTGGCTCTCCCAGTGCTCTTGGTGGTGATCATCCTGTGCTGAGGGGAGACCCAAATGATGGCAGGAATGGGCTCTCCGTCTGCACGGCAGAGGAAGGAGACAGACTGCCCTTCACGGGCTGTTATGTGCTGCAACTTTCGGTCCCTGATTTTGGGCTTTTGGCAGGTGAAGTACTCAAAGAGTATGGAGTCTGGGAAGTCACGCAGGGCGTTGCCCTGGATCTCAGGGGGTGAAGAGCACATGGGCTGCTGCCCGTCGAAGTTCAGCGTCTTGCGGCGCTGTAGGATCCAGAGGAGGCGGCAGTCGCAGGCCAGCGGGTTCCTGTCTACACGCAGCGTCTCCAGCGTGTTCACTGAATGGAAAGTGCTCTCCTCCAGGGTGGAGAGGAAATTGTTGGAGAGGTTGAGGAGGCGGATTTGCCTCAAGCCAGAGAACGCTTGAGGCTCCACGGAGACCAAGAAGGCACCCACCATGTGGAGCTCTCGCAGCCTGATGAGGTCCTTGAAGGAGCCCTTGGGCACAGTGCTGATGGGGTTATAAGACAAGTTCAGGTACATGAGGTACACCAAGTTCCTCATGGCAGCTGTGGGCACTGCCGTGATGTTGGTGTAGGTGATGGAGAGCGACGTGAGGTTCAGGCCCTGGAAGCTGGTGGGCGAGATGTCCTCCAGCAGCGGCCAGTTGTCGATCTCCAGCTGCAGGAGATTGTAGAGCTTCTTGAAGTTCCCATCTTCCACCGCGGAGATGCTGAGGTGTCGGAGCCGCAGGACCTCCAGGTTTTGGAGGTAGGAAAGGGATTCGGCCGAGATGGCCGTCAGGTTGCATTTATCTATGGTCAGCTGCTCCAGGCCGAGGAGGCCAGAGAAAGCCCGTTGGGAGATGTACACCAAGTCGTTGTCTCCCACCTCCAGGTTCTTCAGGTTCCTCAGGTCCTGGAACATGTAGTCCAGCAGGATGACTATTTTGTTCTCGCTGATGTCCAGAAGGGTGAGATTGGTCAGCTTGGTGAAGACTCCAGAAGGGATCAGCTTGAGCTGGTTGCCTCGGAGCCGCAAGATCTGAAGGTGAAACAGATTGCTGAAGGCTCCAGGTTCCACACTGACGATGATGTTCTCACTTAAATCGAGTTCCTCCAGCAAAGAGTAAGGGGACAGGTCCCCTGGGTTCAGGCAGCGGATCCGGTTCTTGCTGAGCTCCAGGATCTTGGTCTCGGTAGGGATCCCCTCGGGGATGGAGGTGAGGCGTTTGCGATGACACACCACGGACTTGATCTGAGGAGCACACTCGCAGCGTGCCGGGCAGGCCTCCACGGGGGCTGTGCTCAGAAGAATCCAATGGAGGCCCAGGACTGGAAGCCAACATGTCATTGTGTAGAGCATGATCTTATGGTCACTCTACCATTCTCCCATGCACCTGGAAGAGAAAGACAGAAGCTGTGTTAACCGACTGAACCCATGAGATGCTAACGAGGTCTCTCAAAGCTCCAGGCCCAGCTGACTGACAGCTTTGCATACTGTTGTTCTTTAACAACACTTCACTCTGCATTAGCACCTTTCGCTCAAGGGCTTCTAATGCTCCCCTCACCTCCCCTCAATAATGATACTTAGCACTTGATGAATTCAAAGCTGTATGCACACATGAATTAAATAAGCCTTACCTGCTGTGAAATGTCAATACTATTTTGAAGATGGGGAAACCGAGGCATGGGGAGGCAAAGTGACTTGCAAAAGGTCACCTGGCAGAGGCAGGATTAGCACTCAGGACCATCTGTCCCCACCAAGTCCGCACTGATTCCTAATTCAGACCATGCAGCAGCTGGCAGGGCTGGTCGTTGAGTTGGTACACATCAGGATAACGGTTGATTTAATGGAGTCATTCAGGTAACTGAGTCTGGCCCTTAAAGGGGTGCGTCCCAAGTCATGGTTCTCAGGGGTCCAGCAACCTTCAAGCCCTTGTTCTCAAGATCCCCTTTGGAATAAGACCTCGTCTACACACAGGTTGCACTGGTTTATAGATTCATAGACTCTAGGACTGGAAGGGACCGTGAGAGATCATCGAGTCCAGTCCCCTGCCCTCATGGTTTAGGAAAAGCTTTGCTGTTAAACCAATTCAGTTAAACCAGTATAACTTTGAGTGTGGACGTTCTGATATCAATTTTACCTGAAGTTCATTTCAGAAGGGGAAGCTAAACTGGGGCAAGTGGGTTTAAACTCATGTGACGGTTCCCACACACAAAGTTGCACCAGGGTACCCATGCTGAGTTAATACCACACCTTCAGTTAAATTGATGCAACTTCTGTGTGTAGAGTAGGCTTCCGTGTTTTCAGATGCACATATTTGGGTCTCTGACCTGGTCCAAACTTAACACCGTCAACATAGCCAGGCGTGGCTCTAGCTTTTTTGCTGCCCCAAGCACGGCAGTCAGGCAGCCTTCAGTGGCTTGCCTGCAGGAGGTCCCCGGTCCCGCAGAGTCGGTGGCTTGCCCGTGGGAGGTCCCTGGTCCTGTGGATTCGGTGGCTTGCATGCAGGAGGTCTGCCGGTCCTGCGGCTTTGGCGTACCCGCCGCTGAATTGCTGCCGAATCCGCAGTACCAGCCGACCTCCCACAGGCAAGCCGTCGAAGGCTGCCTGTCTGCCGCCCTCGCAGAGACCGGCAGGGCTCCCCCTGAAGCTTGCCCTGCCCCAGGGACATGCTTGGAGCACTGGTGCCTGGAGCCGCCGCTGAACATCGCTACGGTGCTCAGGGGTCAAAATTCACATCTCCGGAGCACTGTAGCTATGCTGGCCGAATCCCTGGTATAGACGCTGTTGCTCTAGCTACTGCTGCTCAGAGAAGTGGGTTATCTAATGCTGGGGGGAAAAAAACCTTCCATCACTGTAAGAAGCATCTACACTGTGGTGCGACAGGAGCACTGCTACAGCTCCATATCTGTGCTGCTCAGCAGCCATAGTGTAGACGCAGCCTGTGATTATCCTAACACAGAGGGAGCGAACTTTGTGTGTGTGTGTAAGTTGTAAGTGGTGTGATTGGTGCACTGAATGGCTCTGCCCTCCTGCCCCACCTTGGTCCCACAGCACTCCCAATGTGATGTAGCGGTGTGTGTGTGTGTTTTCCTGCAAGACACAGCATGCACAGGCTGTTTGCACAGCGTGGATCAGAGGTGTCCTTGTCAGAGTTTGGATTAGGAAGCCTGCAGATTGTACAATTCATTCTGTGTAGATTAGAGATTACTACCGACCTCTGAATTATAATGCACAGGCCTTAGCCTCCTCCATTCATCCTCCAACTGATGAACCTGTCCCCGTTTTGCAGGGATTAGAATTTTTCTATCAACTTAATTTTTCTCTGCACGCCCCTGCATCCTCCCCAACGCATTTTTTTCTTCTGGTCTTTCGCCCTCCCTCGCTTCCAGATCCTTTGCCCTTTCCCTGCCAGTGCCCGTCTGTCTATCTCACAATGCTTTACACACTGTAATTAGACCTCACATCAGGCAGGTGTGATTAGCTCCATTTTACAGCCTGGGGAAGTGAGGTGCAGAAAGCTGGAGTAATTTGCTGGGTCCCTGGCCGGGGCAGGCCTGTAACTCAGCAGTCGGTTGTCTCATAGAATCTCAGGGTTGGAAGGGACCTCAGGAGGTATCTAGTCCAACCCCCTGCTCAAAGCAGGACCAGTCCCCAGATTTTTACCCCAGTTCACCAAATGGTCCTCTCAAGGATTGAACTCACAACTCTGGGTTTAGCAGGCTAATGCTCAGATCACTGAGCTATCCCTCCCCCCCACTTCACTACCCACTAGGCCATGCTTCCTCCTCCATTCATATAATGAGTTTAGTGGTCACTGACTATTCCCTCGTTGGCCAGGTCACCAGAGCTGGAGTGTGTGAACCTTCCAGACACAAGGCAAAGCTCCCCTGAGCGCGTGGCAGAGGTAATGGAGAGAGGAGTCTAATTTTACATTGGTGCAGAATTAATGATCGGCTGTAATATTTTATACCATAGTGCGAGGTGCTGTACAGACAGAAAGCGAACAGACAGCCCCTGTCCCAGATGGCTGCTACTCATCATAGTAGTTTACAATCAATTTATTGGTAGGGTCAATGTACCTCACAGCTCAGAGCTGGGAAAATCGAATTAAACACCTTCAATGCACGCGCAGACAGGCTGGCGAGTCTGTGCTTGCCAGAGCCTCGAACGAGCCATCGCAGGGTTCATGTTACACTCTCCCTTCCCGGCCAGGGGTCCTCCCAAAAGCTGTGTCGCCTGGTGCAGCGGGGAGCCCAACCTGAATCTCCAGCCTCATGCACCCTGGGCCTTCTCCACTCTCCTCCTCTGGGAGCCCTGACATCCTTTCTCTGCTGACATCTGGCTTAGGAGCCCGTCTGCCTGGCTTACTTCTCTTGTCTCTTTCAGTCATTTCCTATTACCAGCCCCTCCTTCTCTAACGGGCTCTCGCTGCTCCAGCTGACAGTCCATTAACGAGCCGCCCCCGTTTCTGTGTGCCGGGGTTGTGGAGCCGTGGGCCACTCCCTTCGATAAATACCTGGGATCTGCCATCTACCAACTCCGGGCCACCGTGGTACCACTCACCGTGGTTATCTGATGGCGCCAGGGGCCAGGCCGAGCTTCGCTGACTACAACGGAATTACACCAGGGCTGGATTTGGCCTAATGAGCCCCACAGGCATGAAGAGAACAGTTGGAGAACACTTCAGCCTTCCTGGTCACTCGATTACAGCCCTCAAAGGCGTAATACTCCAACAAAAAAACTTCAAAACCAGACCCCAATGAGACTGCTGAATTGGAATTAATGTGCAAATTGGACACCATTAAATTAGGCTTGAATAAAAACTGGGAGTGGATGGGCCATTACACAAAGTAAAACTATTTCCCCATGTTTATTTTCCCCCCCTACGGTTCCTCACACCTTCTTGTCAACTGCTGGAAATGGGCCATTTTGATTACAAACAGTTCTTTCCCCCTCTCCTGCTGGTAATAGCTCACCTTAACTGATCACTCTCGTTAGAGTGTGGATGGTAACACCCATTGTTTCATGTTCTCTGTGTTCATTATCTATCTATCTATCTATCTATCTACTGTATTTTCCACTCCATGCATCCGATCAAATGGGTTTTAGCCCACGAAAGCTTATGTTCAAATAAATTTGTTAGTCTCTAAGGTGCCACAAGGACTCCTGTTCTTTTTGAGGATACAGACTAGCATGGCTGCTACTCTGAAACAGGCGTTTGGGTCGAAAATGAGACACTGCGTGGCAGGCGAGGCCATGCAGAGTGCTGAGAGTTCGATGACTCTGGTAGCTGGGGGGATGTTCACTGGGACCCCCCCGCTCCCAGGAGACATGTGTGTTTACAGGTTGCGCTATGAGCGCCAACCTCAGCCCAGGTCCAGATCAAGGTTCCCAGAGTATCCCTGAGCTGTCCAGTATGGGGCAAAGTTGGAGTCAATCAGCATTCGGGGGTCACTTGAACCTCAAAAGGCAGCTTTGGGCCAGGGACCCATGTAAGCCCACTGTGGGTTGGGTCCTGACTGTCTAATCTACCTCTCTCTCAGCACATCATAACAATATCCAGTATCCGAAAGGTTAATATATGTTAGTGGTTGGTGGGAGGGGGTTTAAGACCCAGGAGTGCTGTGGATTCAAGACTGTGCAGAAGACACATTAAAAAATCTGGTACCCGGGACACACACCCCGCTACGGCGCATCATTGCAAAGTTCGTCAAACAGGCATCCGTAGCCAGGTGCTGCTATTTAGCTAATGATATGGCAGCGTCTGCCCGCAGCCCAGCAGCTGTGTAGAACCCACTTGAATCAATGAGGCTACGCTGCGTTTATGCCGGCACAACTGAGAGCAGAATCCCACCCTAAAGCAACAGTCAATCCGACGATTGCAGCTATTTTCCCTCGGTGTGGAATGAGCTGGAGGGTGGAGGGGACGGTGTCTCGGGCCGCGTCCCAGAGGATGCGTGTGTGTGTGTGTGGATAGCATTCTCAAAAGCACCTATATGAGTTAGGAGCTCATTTTCAAAAGGGACTTAGGCCCAGAGTTTCAAGGTATTTAGGCACCTAAAACTCCAGAGATGCATCTTATGCACCTAACTGCCACTTTAAGGGCCTAAATCCCAGAAACAGGCCCCCCACTGGGCTCCACAAAAGTCCTGCTTGGCTGCCCCCAAGATCCCTGTAGGCACCTAAACCCACTCGGTGCCTCCAGTATTGCAGTAAACATTCCCTTAGCACCTATGTTTCTGCCTCTGAACACGTGCCCTGCCTGGAGACCAGACATCAAAGCCCCAGAACAATGCGCCAACATCCCTGCAGTAAGTGTGCTCAGAGGAGGAAGAGCACCCTACTGCCTGTAGCCCACTGGTTACAGATCTCACCTGGAGACAGCCCTGGTTCCCAGCCCCTCCTCCACCTGAGGGGGAGAAAGGCTTTGAAGCAGCCTCTTCCCCCTCTTGGGGGAGCACCCTACTCACCAGCTATGGGACATCCCAGTGGGGGGCTCCCTCATCCAAGGTTCTTTGTGAATCTAGCCCCAGTGGGATTTTCAAAAGCACCCAAACACCCAACTCCCATTGATTTCTGGCTCCTGGCTGCGGCTTTAGGCTCCTGATGACCTGTAAAAACCAGAACTGCAAACCAACGAGAGTTAAGGACTGGTAGTTAGCAGCCTAGAGAAGTCCCGTTTGAAAGGGGGCAAAGGCACCTTTGACACTGTTACCTCATCTCACTAAAACCACCTACCCCGCTGGCACGAACCAACCCTCCTCGCCAGGCCCAGCAGAGAGGACAAGGCAGCCCTGGCCCCCGGGCGGCCCTTCCACCCTGGAGGTGGGCGCTCTGGGATAGGCATGAAGCACACAGCCTCAGCTGCACCCAGTGCTGATCAACGGAGGCCGTGACTCATCCAGGCCATCCATCCAACGCCCTTCACCAGCACGGAAATGTGCTATTTTAGTGGCAGCTGCTGCGTGAATTTGAATGCAGGGGAATCTAGCAGGCTGCTGATGGGGGAGAAACTCCATCCCTCCACCTCTGGTTTATAAGCAGCTTTGTATTTAAAACCTCTTTGCTTCTCCTCATTACCTGTGAGCAGAATATTCAAGGTGGGGGAGAGGAATGCTGGGGCACGGGAGCACTGGCAGGTTGCCCGAGGGGAGGAGCTATTGGCAATGGCTGTGCAACGGGAGGGCCAGGGAGCTAGTGCAAGGAGCAGGCACCCACCAGAGGGGTCTGCTTGCCCCTGTGCCCAGCAATGGGTCCAACAGCTGAGTGGAGCCACCTTCAATCAGCCACAGGTACTCATGGCTCCACCCACCCTTTGTCTCCAGTCTCAGGACCTTAGTGGAAGCATCAGCGTCCTTCACCATCTCCAGCTGGCCACGGGATCCTGTTCCTTCCTCGCAGACAAGGGCCCTGCCAGTCCATGGTCTGTTTGCTACCTTGGGGCTGGCCTCGCTGGATGGTCTACGCAGGGCTGGGTTTGAAGGCAGTCGGAAGAATCAGCTTGCACCAAAGGTGGCCACGCCTCCGTGCAGGGCAGCAGGTTCTCGCACCTCTGCACTGCTTGTGGGTGCTCCAGAGACTGGTGCTGAGGATGCAGCAGGGGGTGCTCTCCCTTCTGCATCAGAACGTATCCCATGACCCAAAGGTTTGGCCTGGGGCGAAGGCTCCTGGGGAGGGGTATTGGTCTGAGTTTGGGGCAGGGGCTGAGGGACAGGTTGGCTGCACATAACATTTTGGAACAAAGGTTCGGGGGGCTCAGTTCTGAGTTTATCCAAACTGGTTCAGTCTTCTCTGCTTCTGAAATCTACAGAAATCCTCCCCTGGCTCTGTCCTAGCCCCCTTCTCATGGCATTTCTCTCTTCATCCCAGGCCTGTGTCTTTAGGGGGGCTAGTTTTCTCCCTGCCCCCTCTGTCCCTGTCTCTCCTTTCTAATGCCCCCCGATGTGCCCAGCTCCCCCCCACCCACCCCATTGCACACACACTCCTCTCCATTGTGATGAGAATTTTAACAAGAAGAGAAAATGGCAGCTGAACAAATCAATTGGTATAAGAATCCAAGGATGGTAACAAGAGCCGAAAATGCCACCCAAGGACTTCGATTCACTGACCTTGTGGAGATGGTAACTAGGCTGGAAAATGGCAGACACACTTGTTCTTTCTTGTTAGCCTCTGGAGACGCTGATGGGGCCTGAGGACATGAATTCAGGTCAAGGAGTTAGCACCGGACTGGCAGCCCATGACTGTCCCCTGATACCATCACAGGGCTGGGGGGTACTGGTGGGTGTTCCTGCATGAGGTTACTAAGGACAGTGATTAGTCATTGGGGGGTTGTGGAGAAAAGCGATGTACAGAGGTAACATGGGCCAGCCCTCTGCTCTGCCAGTCCTGGGCACCCACACAGATCTGCTGATGCCCGTCACTCCTCACCGACGGCCACCTCGAGGGCAGATTAACATGTCAGCAAACTAGCACGTGCCTGGGGCCCAGATTTGTGGGGGCCACCAAAATGCCTTGGATCCGAGTGTGTGTGTGGGGGGGGGGGAGGAGAGCAGAATGGCTGGGCCAAACCCGAGTGGTGCTGTGACCCCATGTGCCAGGTCTCAATGCCACTCACTGAAATTCGTCCCAGCCACCCCCGTCACGACCCCCCCAGTATGAGCCATCAGAATGCTCACAACCCCCCTGAAAGTCCAACATGCCCCCACAGGGGGTGTGTGCCCCCGCCGCCCTGGTTGAGAATCTCTGTTTAGAGGGTCAGAGCCCAGAACTGTGTGTTTGGCTAAGGCCCTGTGACGGGTTAATCCCCCTGCAGCTAGTTCAGTCCTGGCCAACCCCACAGCTCTGCCAAAGCCCCTTGCTCCTGCTACCCAATCGCCTGCCACCCCTGCCACATTCAGAGTCAGATCCAACTTCCCCCGAATTCATGGGAGAGGGGTTGGTTTGGGAACATCAGCTTCCTGGCAAGACTGGCTGAGTGCCCCAACATGTAGAGGTGGAGTCAAGCTGTCAAAATGGAGCTTTGAGACTCCCTGAAGTTTGATGTTTCCTGGATTCCCAGCCCAGAGGGCCATGGAGATTGAAGGTTTTGAATATACAACTTCAGACTGTTAAGTGGGGTTATTGTAGCTTCCCTGCTCAAAAGCTTCATACAGAATTGCTCTTAGACAGCTGTCAGGTACAGCTGTGAATGGGTGTCTCGGTGTTAGCGCGGGCCTCTGGGACTCTGCTCTCCTGGGTTCTAGTCCCAGGTCCGGCACAGGCTGGGGCAAGTCTCATTCTCCTCTTTGTACCTCAGCTGACCTGTTTGTAAAATGGGTATAATGCTGCGGGGAGGAGTGTAACCACTGCTCTCTGCTGGAAGAAATCAGAACAGCTCCCTGAGTGTCAGAGTATTTATCACGCTACCAGACATCACACCTCAGCTCTAGGGGCAGGGCCCTGTGCTTCTGTAGCTGGAGGGTCTGAGTTGTATCCCCTCTGCCACCAGGACATCTGGAGTGTCCATGGCACGCAGCCTAGAGAAAAGCAGGCTGGCCTGTGTAGCCGCAGATTGACCCAGTGTTAGCCTCCCTCTCCGGGGGATGGACAGGGTTAATTTGCATGGCACTGGCATGTGGACCCCTGCGGGGAATGCATGTGAGAGGCTGTGCAAAGCACTCTGCTCATGCTCCCCTGGGAGGGGGGGATGTCTCTCCCCTCCTGCTTGCTAAGGCTGCTCAGTGTCCCATGTGGATTATTGACTCCGTGACAAGAGCCACAGATGTGCCCCGATGGGCGATGAACCCCCAGGATCCTGGCAGCCAGGTCAGCTGTGCTAGGATGCGTCCCTGGCCCCGTCCCCAGTTCGCCATCACGGAGCGCTAAGCAGCACTCCAGCCTCTGATGCCGAGTGCTGGAGCCCAGCTGGGCTGCGGAGAGAGGCCTCCATTAAGTATACACAGGAACCATTCAAGCAGCCAGGGGAAGTGAATCAGTCAAAGGTGGCTGATTTCAGCAGTGGAAGCAGACTTGACTCTGCTCCCCACAACAGGCCCGTTCATCTGCCAGCTTTCCACCCGGTTTCAGTCTCCCTTCACAACCCTCCCCCTCCTGGCTGCCGTATTTATCGGGTTCACATTCTCACTAATGCCTCCCTTCCTCTGCATGTCTTATCTGGATCAGTCAACAGCATCTCTGCCTTTATCGGCCATCTATCTACAATATGTATCTAAGCAGCTCTCGTCCCTCTGTGGCATCTTCCTGTTCTCTCTACATCAGATGTGTCTCTCAGCAAAATCTATCTACTGTACTGCTGTAGCTACACCTTCTTTTAAAAGATCCCTGGGGACCCAGGACATCACTAGGCACTTTATGGTCACAGTAGGGATAGAATTTCAGCTTCTGCTCCACAAGCACTCGCTTCTGCCACTTGACCCACATGAGAATCTCTATAAGCACTATAGGGCTCATGACACACAGCTGTGTCTTTCTGATTCCATCCAATAGGGGGCAGCAGAGCATATAAACATTAACCAGTTCACTGCAGTATAATCTCTGTGTAGCAGCTCATGGTAGCAGTGAACTGGTGACAGTACACCAGTTGGCTAGAACTGCTGAATGGGATATGCAGTTTTTCTTGTTCCCCTCCAGAGGGGTCAGTAATAAAACAATGGATATCATGGGATTAGAGCTGAAATTTTTAGGCTGCAAAGGGTTTTTGTTGTTAAGAACATAAGAACGGCCATACTGGGTCAGACCAAAGGTCCATCTAGCCGAGTATCTGTCTACCGACAGTGGCCAATGCCAGGTGCCCCAGAGGGAGTGAAGCTAACAGGTAATGATCAAGTGATCTCTCTCCTGCCATCCATCTCCATCCTCTGATGAACAGAGGCTAGGGACACCATTTTTTACCCTTCTGGTAATAGACCAACCATTTATGGTACTTAGCCCACCATGATTTATCCAATTCCCTTGTAAACATTTTAACTATTCCCAGGCCTAATTTGTCCTTAAAAATCAAAAAAAAGCCTGAAAAACTGACCTGACTTTCTAAATTTGGGTTTTCCTGCCCCAGGACCTTCTATCTTCAACATGTTTCGTACACACACTCTCAGAAGTGTTACGTGACATTTTTTGCTGCACAACAAACCCGCGTGTTTTTGTAAATGATAAACGACATTTACTTTAACAACTGTTTTCTTTTTTTAGTAACAGTTTGACCTTTAAATGTATGTAACCTGTCACCAAAGTAGCCTGTGGTTACTGTCTGTGCAAAAGGAACGCACTCAGACCTCTTCAGTTTTAATGTAATTTTTTTTTTAACTGTAAACCCCACAACAACATTCAGCATGTTGCTCCTTTTGTGAGATGACGTTCCTCTGTTCTCTGGCATGGCCCGCCAGTGGCCATGTCATCTGTTAAAGCAAATCCCCCACCCGACAGATTTTGTGTTAGCTGGGCTTCTGGGTGTTTACTACTCGTCGCCGAGACCATGGAACTGATGAAGCGACGCCCTCAAGGCCATCCTGTGTGCGCCTGTAGTAGAATGTCGTGTGCGCTTGACCTTGACTGCGTGCGTGGTTCCAGGTTAGCGATGACTGTGGACCCGAAGTTGGGCCTGTTCTTTAATGTTTCGCTGGATACTGTCGGAGGTGCTATCGTTCTGGCTCACACCTCTGTTCTCTTGGCAACTAATGGCCGGCCCTGGTCTCCTTGGCATGGGGAATGGTCCTAAGAGACTGTGGAGAGAACCATAGAGGCAGTGACCTCGCTGGCCGGAAGAGGCAATAGGCCAGCAGCTGAGGGATGGAGTGGAGTTTAGGTTGAGGCTGGCTGGGTGACTGGAGAGTAGGTGCAGACGATCGTGTTGTCGGCGCTGGGGCCCAGAAGTGGACCGGCGTGAGGGGGTTCATGTTCTCTTGGTTACTTGCACGCCTCTGTTTAGGACCCTGTTCCTGAATCATCAATACACCTTATGTTTGCTGGCTGGCTGAAGAGCTCACGTCTGACTGTGATGCGGTCTGCTAAGGAAACCTCTGGCTATCACCATAGCCAAGCCTGCCTGTGGTGGACTCGCGCGGCAGCGCAATGCCGTGCCGGCATTTGCTGCAATGACTTCAAGGTCAGACCCAGGAAGGTGAAGCCGTGTGAGCTTCTTGCCCTGAAGACAGTCTGCTCCAAGGGAGAGAAGGCTCCCCAGAGTCCTGCCTGGCTTTGTGGGGAGCAGTTCCAGAGCATCGCCCGGGGACTCCGTTACAGTAGGATAAAGTGAAACCTTCGGCCTCCTGAAGGGCTGCCCCACTCAGACCTTTCACCAGTGCGACACACACACACACAAGCTATGTCTACATTAGAAATGTGCGTCGACCTACTATAGGTAGTGACTGGGGTGATGAATGTTCACACTACCCTGCTGGGGTCGGTCGTGCGCGTCCTCACCAGGAGTGCTTCCCTCAATCTAAGGGTGGTGTAGGGGGCTGAGAGTGTGGGTTCTCAGCTCCATTGGCTGCTCCCTGCCAGGAGCCTGGCTGCCCCACTGGCTCCTGGCGGGCTTCTCACCCCCCTGCAACTGCTTCCTGTTCCCTGCCCAGGGCCTCTCCCCTGCCCGCTCTCCACCGGGAGCGGAGCTGCCTTGTCAGTTTCACAACTCCAGCTGGCTTCTCCTCACAGCTAGGAGCAGGGTCCTTTCTCCCCTCAGCTCCCAGCCAGGAGCTGGGGACAGCTGGGCTGTAGCAGCCCGGCTTGAGCCCTGAAATCGATGAGACAGCCAACAGCTGTGTCCACACAGACGCTGTGTTGCCCTAACCTCATGGACATAAGCCTTACGCCTCTCCTGGAAGTGGAGTTATGATGTCCGTGCAGTGGGGCGCTTACCTCGATGGGAGAATGGCTGGAGTGTAGACACAGACATAACTAGGTGGACATAAGCTGCATAGTGGAGACCAGCCCAAAGGTATGAAGCAACAGTTGTCTGCTAAGCGATATCTGGTGCTGGGCAAATGGTCGAAGACTTGTTCCAACCTCTCCACTCTTGAGACCCAAACTTTGGGTCTGGTGGGAATTTCAGGCCTGGGTTCAGGCTGGTATTTTATTGCTGCCCGCGGGGCCGCCCTTCCGGATGCGCTTGCTCTCTCCCGTTGTCCACGTGACAGTTCGCAACGCAACACGGTCCTGATCCCGACTCAGCAGCCAGTGCAGACTTAGAAAAATCCAGGGCAACAGTGAACTCAGCCATTGGCGTTCAGCCCCACTAATGTTCTGTAGCACAGAGCGGGCCAGCGGTGCTCCCCAGGAGTTCCTGTCTCTGTATTTATCTGGCCTGGAAAGCAGGTTTCCAACCTTTTTCTTTCTGAGCTTCCTGCGCCCAGCATGCTATAAAAATTCCACGGCCCACCTGTGCCACAACAACTGGCTTTCTGCATATAAAACCCAGGTCTGGCATTAGGGGTAGCAAGCAGGGCCGTTGCCTGGGGTCTTGCATGGGGGCTCCCATGAAGCTAAGCTGCAGTGGGGCTTCAGCTTTTTGCCCTGGGCCCCAGCAAATCTAATGTGGGCGGACCCACTGAAACCTGCTCGCGGCCCCCCAGGGGGCCCCGGACCCCTCGTTGAGAACCACTGCCAAAAAGATCACTCACCTTTGCTGAATTTTTAAGCAACAGGATTTACTACCCGCTGTGGGAGGTGACAGGCTGATGGCTGTCTGGGAGACCCTCTCTGTCATCCCAAGTCAGCTCACCTTGCCGTTCCCCTGAGCAGCAGGCAGGGTAGGCTGAACAGGCAGGATCCCACTAGTTGGCCATCTCCTCCATCCTCCCGCTAGCCACAGGTAGACATGCACAGATCGCATACACAGGGGCACCCACATGCCACTGCACACAGGGGCTCGCACTCACATGAACACACACACACACACACACAGAGTGCCCTCTCCCCAAACACATACACCTCCCTTTCCATAGATTCACACAGAGGCGTGGGTGTGTATACACACACACACAATACACACCTGCTCACTCATCCCCCTTGCCAAACACACTCTCACAAACCCGAGACACAACATGCACAAACACAGTACTAACTCACCCCACTACCCTTGCACAAGCCCCCCTACTTCCCCCCATATATACACTCCTCACCTCAGCATTTGCCTCTTCCATGTCTGAGCTGCACTCAGCGCTAATAATATTTTCAAGTCCATCACCTCCAGGTTGACGATGCTGCGGCTGCTTTGTTCTCGGTCAGATGTGCTCCCCCCACCCTTACGGTGCTGCAGCTGCCTCGAAAAAAGCCTCTGACCAGGTGGGATTTAAAGATTCTTTGAGCTCGGTTAAAAGGGTAACGAAGGGAGAAAAAAGAGCCGTTTGCCACTCACGTTTGCGCCCCAGATCGCTTCATTACCAGGCAGCGTGAGTGTGAGTGTGAGATCTGTGTCTGAGAGGCTCAGCGCTGTCAAGGAGCTGTGGGAGCAGCAGGCTGGCCAGCCAGCACATTCCTGGACAGAGCCTCGGTGTCTCCATGGGCACTTCCCAGAGACGGCTTCCCTAGGAAGTGAGGTCCGCTGCAACCTAGCCAGAGTCCATGCCTGAAACACAAGCTTTGGTCTATGGGAGGCTGCAGGGAGCTGGAGCACATGGTCCCATCACAAGCACAGAACAGCACTATTGCTTGTATTAGGAAGCTGTCGTCATGGATTAGGACGCTCCTGTGGCAGGTGCTGTATGCACTCAGTCCAAAAAGACAGCCTCTGCCCCAAACAGCTCACAAGATGAGACAAGCAACAGCAGACGAGTCCAGACAGTTATTCAGTAGCTGCTGCACTTCCTTCCGAGTCTGATCTGCTGCCCCACCGTGGCACTAGAGGACGCTATGATGCCGGGGGGTGACTCAAGCCCTGTCATTTTTCAGTGTGGACTCAGCTCGAGCTGCAGCCCTGACTCAGAAGGTCGGCATAGCGCAGTACGGACGCGTTAGCACCGACATTAGACCCAGGTCCAGAGATTGCAAACCCTGCAGCGTGGACGCTCATGCGTAGGCTTGGAAACCCCTAGGGCACAAGCCTGGTGCCTGCAGAGCACAGGGTCGATCTCCCCGGACTGATGGGCAGGGCCTGGGCTGGTGTGGCTTGAGGTTCCACCCTTGTCACAGCTCCGAAGGTCGTGACCAATCACAGCGTGTGGCACGGCGACCGTGGTTTTATTACACGTTCTAGGATGAAGCCACTGTGGCAGGGAAGCTCTCCGGAAATGTAGAAGTTAAAACGTTATAATTTGAAAAGTCAGGAAAAGAGCAGAGGCCGGACGTGGCTTCTCTCCCCTTGGCTTCACTGGGTTTTGATTGGCCTTCCTCCGGCTTCTCAGTGGACACAGCCAAGCTCCCCGTGAAGCGGCCCTGGCATTTGTGCCTGTCCTGTGGCCTGGCCCTGACGCCTGGGTTGTGTGCAGCACGGACAGCCCCCTCCGCTCTCTGCAGGACCTCGGTCACTCTGGGCCTCATTCTGCTCTCCGGGATGCTGGTTTAGTGCTGCTGGGACTCCATGGTCTCCAGGGAGCTGCTTCTGCCAGGGTGAGATGAGAATCAGGTCCCTTGGCATCATGTTGATGGCTAAACACACCAGATGGGCCATGTCTCTGGGAGGCTCACCAGGCCTTGTGAGGGGAGGTGTACGTGTGGAAGGAGACATGCAGGTCCTGAGCACGGAGGGGCGCTCCCACTCTCTGAGCCATCTGCTGTGAGCACCGCCGAGGGTGCCAGTTTTTACGCTGGCTCCTGTACAGTGGAAAGGCAGCCACTAGGATATGGTCTGAGGACCTAGCAACTCATCTCACATCACGTGCCCACCATGGTATTCCAGCTCTTTCCGCTTGGAGCTGGATTCAACCCAGCAATCTTGCATGCAATGCAACAAGGTCTGGAGCTCCTTAGCGAGCCTTCGAGCCACCCAGTCCCTGAAATACACCCCCTGGTCCCTTTCAGGCTGGATCCAGAATGGAAAGTGTAACACCAATTTCCTTTTTTTCAGGATGGAACATTCCACAGCTCTTGTTACCAGGGGGCTAAGTGGGGCAGGAGTCAGCGACCCTGGGACCGGCCTGGCGCTTAATCCCTATTAGTGGGGAATGCAGCTCCCTTCATTACAAAACAAAAATAGCTGGAAATTCCATTCTTCCTTTCCCATACCTCCCGCCCTGCTCCTTTCCTCTCTTGATTTCTTCTTGAGGGAGGCAGAGGAGGGTCAGATGGGATGAAGAGCACAGGATGCACTGACCTCCAATACTCAGGACACGGAAAGTTGGGCCCCAGCAGCAAAGCTGGGATCTGGCACCAGATTTTCTCACTGTTCAGGTCAGGGTTTGACTTCAGCCCCATCTCTAATACAAGCCATGTGCTCATCCAGGCAGGAGCAAACCCTGAGCCCCGGCCACAGGTTCAAAGGTCTCAGCACCAGAGACAGGTGGAAAACATTTTTCCCGTCCCGCAATTTTTTTTTTTGAGGTTTCAAAATTGTTCCTGTTCTGCAGTGGGACAAAACCCGAGACCCTTTGAAGTTTTTCTGTGACTCACTAGAATGAGAGCCAGCCTGCAGCCCAGGGGTTTGGCGATGCACATGGGATGGGGGGGAACAGGCTCTACTCTGAGTCAGGCACATCCCAAGGGAGGGCTGGAGCCAGTTGGTCGTTGTAGGGTCTCTCACTGTGGAAGCTTTGCGAGGCAGGGTATGTCTTTTTGTTGTCTGTGTTGCACCAAGCGCGAACGGGGCCTGCTCCATGACTGGGGACTTAGTGACTACGGTCATTCAGCAAAGAAGAAGCATCTGTCTGCTTTGGACCAGAAATTCCATCCTGATCCTTCGAACCCAGCACGTTCCTACAACAGGTTTCGGTTTTGACGAACTGGTATTTGTTGCTGAAAAGCCATTTGGGGGTTGAAATATTCCCGATCGGCTCTCCTCAGCAGCCTGCTGGGTGCTACACTAGCGATGACACCCTACCAAGCACCCGAGGGTGTCAGTGGCTGCCCTGAAATGACGGGCACTGCTTGTTGCTGCCCCATGGCCAGCAAGGCTGGTCCATAGGGGCTGCAGGGCATGGCATTATGTCCTCCGGGGAACTTCTGCAGCGCAGGAGACCCCTATGCCCAGGGGCCAGTATTGCCATCACCGCCTCTGGAACGGGACATAAAACCGGCTAGCTGGCAGGATGTCCTGAGCGCCCTGGCAGAATTCCTGGCTAAGCTACCCCAAGAAGGGGATGATCCTGGGCAAACCTGGACAGGTGGAAACCCCTGACCCAAACTGAACCATCCCTCAAACCTTAAGTGCATCCCAGGCCTTAGCCCAAACGGAACCGTCCCACCCTGCAACCATTCATCTAATGACCAAACCAATCACACTCATCTCCTGCATTCATTGTCTCCAGGCACCTCCCCAGTCCCAGTGCCCAGTTGAAATCCCCTGAGTGCTGTAGACCCCAGCAGGATCCAGACTCTTGGGTGCACCCCCCCTTTGGAAATCCACCCAGCTCTAGTTCCAAGGTGCTGGCGTTTCAGGGCCAATCCCAGCCAGCGTGAGATTCTGCTCCTGGAATGTGACTGTGGTGAAACCCCATCACAGCCATTGACCATCCTCGTGGGATCAGTCCGGGCACCAGCCCCGGTGCTCTCGGCTGCATGCCATACTGCCCCCGGGGGGAGAGGCCCCAGGAAGCGAGCGCAGCATTGTGAGGCCTGGGGGAATGAAAGGATGGGGCAGGGTGGCACTGACGCCTCCTGAATCCGGAGCCCTGCCCAGTCCCCTGGGATCGGCTCATTATGCCAACCCCTGGCAAGCGCTCTCTGTGCTCCTCACCTGATCTCCCGGCGGCTCCCAGGAGACACTGGCATCACATTCTCTCCTTCTGCCCATCAGCGCCTAGGTCGCTGTGCCCACGACCCCCTGGGGCTGGGAGGTGGGGGCAAGGGGGGATGATCCCCATCTGCCTTTTGCACACAACAGCATTTCCAAGTGGGAGCTTTCCTCCCTCTAATACCTGCCTGATCGCTCACTATCTCAGGCTTTAGCAGTGCCAAAGGCAGACGGCTCATTGGCTGCAGGCCTATTAGCCTCAGCGTCCCCCCCCCCCCGTCTTCCTTTGCTTTCAAAAGGGAATGACACAATACATCTGGCTGGACTGCTTAAGCTTCCCACGTTCCCCGAAGATCCTCGCCACGGATGCAGCGTGTCACCAGCCGAGGAGTGGAGCCTCACCCCGCCCCCCAACACTGCTGTTCATTATGTATGCCGGTCCCATCCCATCCGCACAGATTGTGGTTCTGCCCTATTTTGTTCCAGCTAATACCAGGCAGGCTGCAGCGGCTGCTGTCAGGGCACTGCGCTCGCTCGCTCCCTCCACCAGATTAAATTGGCAGCCAGGAGGGGAAAAATGTATCTAGGGGGGGATTAGCAAAGGCTCCACCTGTTAGTGGGAGAGGAGAGGGACCTCCTCTCTTCTTCTCAAGCCTGGTGTCTGTTGCGATTCTCTGCTCCTCCCACCCCCCGACTCTACAGTGACCATAGGCCCAAATCAGGGAGCCTCCTGTCTCTGGATTACAGGTGGTCAAACCAAGCCCTTGCCCTGAACACTGACCTGAGGCCCTACCCCCAACCTGCACCCCAAATGCAATCTGACCCTCTGCCCCACTTCAGCAGCAAACCCCCAGAACTTTCCTTCCACATGCAAACTGGGGGGTCCAAGCCCTTGCCTCAAAAGCATGCTGCCCATCGCCCCTGAAACTAGCCCCCAAACAGCCCCCTCCTGATCCTGCGCTCCAAACCACCCCCCTTTGCTGGGGTTGGAAGCAGCTCAGATGCCAGAAGAACATTTCCCCTTCCCTCTCATTTCTCCTGGCTTTCCCCACACACCTGGCAAGGGGAGGGTCTCGGCACTCAGGCTCCAGCCCAAGTCAACACTGCTACGTTCACCTCTGCAGCGTAAGCCGGAGTCAGTTGACCCAGGTGCTGAGACTTGCTGTGTAGACATCCCCAGTATGTCTCCCCCGGCTGCAGCAGAGAGAGCCCAGGCTGCTCAAATCGACAGGCTCCTGAGGGCTGGGGATACTGTGGAGGAGCAGCCTGACTTCTGGCTGCTTCCCCGAACGGAGTCTCCCCTTCACCAGCCGGGTCTGGCTCTGAATCAGGCGTGGGATCCAATTTTCACAGCAGGGTCCCTAGCTCAACAACGGGCCGATTCAAAGCCCCCAACCTCTGGGACCAGCTCCAGATCTCGCGCCAGGCTCCTGGTGAGCGTGTGTGCGTGAATGGAGGGAAGCCAGCTGTCTGCAGGGCCAGTGCAAGGATATTTTGCGCCCTAGGCGAAACTTCCACCTTGCGCCCCCCCCATCCCCTCCCCTCCCCCCAGAGCATTGCTTATTATAAACTTTCAAAAATGAATACTGCGTAACGTGGCATTGTTCACGTATACTTCCTTCCTTCATTCTTTCATATGAAAATCTACTACATTTTCTTCTACCTTTAGAATATCCAATTATTGTTATTTATAAAATTTATAAAATTAGAATGGCGGATACTCTGTCATGCAACAACAACTCACAATATCAATATGACAAATTTCAACAACCTACGCACACATATTCGCACATGACGAACATATACACTCAAATACTTAACATACACACGCAACTGACACAAAGTATTAGTGAAATGATGCAGCAGCAATTGTCAGAGTCTTAGATCTGAAACAACTCAACAAAAGTAGTTAGCCTCAGTCGACAACTTCTGAAAACTAGTAAACTTGGCATTATAAACAGCCTGTCAGAACGGGTAATGGCGGCGCGTGATGAGAAAAATGACATCATCGCCACTTTGTACCGTACGGAAGCAGCACGCTTGTGCCCGCAACGCAGAGCTGCCATAGGCTATGGATGTAATGTACGCGAGAAGAACGACAAGTTAAAATGCGAGTTCGATGACGTTTCTCTTTTCTTTGGTCATTCGTTTTCCAGCGATAGTGTAAAAAAAAAATTTGGGGGCACTGCTTTTTGGTGCCCCCAAATCTCGGTGCCACCGCCTAGTTCACCTAGTGGTTACACCGGCCCTGAGCGTCTGGGGAGTCTTTCCTCCCGAAGGCCCAGCAGCATGGCTGCTGCCCTGAACGCAGAGGGACATGTGCTGTCGGGACCCTGGCTACAGGCAGGGAGCCTGTCTCCCCACTGCCCAGCATTTGGAGCATCCTTGGGGGGGGGGTCCATGGCGGACGGGTCGAGGGCATCCCGGCCGGAAAGTGATGTGCTGGATGCCTCCTGGCCCCTACCAGACTTTCCAGTTGCACTAGCAGAGTCAAGGCCAAGGCCCACCAGCCCTCCCACTGTAACGTGATGCCCCAGCAGGGTCAGCAAGACTCTCCCCGCCCCACTGGGTATTCTGCACCATTCCAGTTAATATGTTTCATCTGCCTTGAACGCATCAGATTTGGGCCCCTGCTGGGGTGGGGCCGGCTGGCCCGCGTGGCCTTTATTGTAAGTGTAAGGGTTTCGCGTGCAGGGCAGGTAACCCCTGGTCATGGGACAGGCCCTCGGTCAGGCCCAAGGAGAGGCTTGGTAGGCGGGGGGATGCGATCTCCACCCGATCCTGACGGTAGGGAGGTTGACTCCGCTCTGTTCGCAAGATGAGCCCCCTTTACAAGCACAGCGGAGGTGCTGTTGGCCATTACAGCGCATGACACCGACGGGAGAGCTCTTTCGCGCCTTAGCCCTGAGCAGTCGCTGCCGAGCCGCCAAGGGCAGGGACATTCAGAACGCTCTGGCACCAGCAGCAGACGTGGTGACATCAGCTTTGGTGCTTGGGGCATTGGGTGGGGGTGCACTGCCTCTGCCTGAGCAATCTACCAGGGAGGAATTTTTTCATGGCTCATAACTGGCGCCTTTCTTCATGCTCATCAGAGTCTTGTCCCTCCTGATCCCATTCCCCATCCCAGCTCCATCCCCTGCTGCGCATGTCGTCCATGTCCACTCACCTTCTGCCCATGTCCAGCCCTGCTCATGTGTCGACATCTCAGCCTCCCCGTTCCATGTCCCCACTCTCATGCCACTCGGCTTCCATGTTCGCGACTTCAGTCCCCCGTTCCATATACCAATCTCAGCCCACACCCGACTCTATATTTCCCATCTCTTCAGCCCTCTTTACGCTCCATATTCCCACGTCCCAGCCCCCCGCTCCCATAACCCTACGTCCCCCGCCCCCTCCGCCTCCTATATCCGCCCGCACGGCCCAGTCCCACACCCTCCGCGTCATAACCCACATCCCAGCCCCCCTGTTCCATATCCCACGTCCCAGCCCCCCCTGTTCCTATATCCCCACGTCCCAGCCCCCTGCCACCAGCCCCTTGTCTTCCATTTCTGCTCCTGAGCTTGCAAGGTCTTAGTCTGCTCGCTCCCCAGCTTTCAGTCTTGCTCCTGAAGCACTGCCTCTGATCCTCTCCTCGGGGAGCAAGCCCCCCCATCCAGCACACTGCACTCCCCCCGCTCTGTCTATTTCCAAGCACTTGGAAACATGAGACTAATTACACTAATTAACACAAACAGAGACTCTTGCCCTGCTTGCCCCCTTGGCTGCTTGGAGCTTCTCCTGGCACGCGTGACAGTGCAGAGTTGGCGGGGGACAGCCTCCAAAGCCAACCCTGCACCCTGAAGGTAGGGTGTCAGGTAAGTGCATGCAGGGGCTGAGCTGTACGTCCCTGGCATGATGTCACCGGCTTTGGATATAGGTGATGGATTGAAGGCCCATCTGCTTCTCCCTGCCTGCCCCGTGCGACCCAGTTAAAGGCCCCCCCCTCCCCCCGCAGAGCACGGAGGTGTCTCTGCTGCTTGTGCCATTAGTGCTTTCTGAGTACTTGGCAGTGGCAGTGTGATGCTGTCCGACGGCGCAGAGCTGTGAGGTGCAGCCCCCCTCCCCGCAACAGCCCCAGCCCAAGGCCACTCACTTTCTCCTCCCACTGCAATGGGCAAAGCCACCGACTGTCCGGACCGCTGCACGGTGGGGATGGCGAACTAGCACATGGAGCCACACTGCAAAACTGGGCCCACTCTCATGAATGCCCCAGAGCAGATGCGCTGCCATATGCTCAGGAAGGGAGAATGTGGGGGAGCGGGAAGGGGAATCAGCACCCAATGAGATACTGAACAGTATATGAGACAGAGCGAGAGAGAGAGAATGTCTGTGGATAGATAGGGGGTGGATGGGGATATAAGATAATAGAGGGGGTGGATGGGGATAATAGCATAGATAGATGAGGATAGACAGATAGATAGATAGGAGGGGGTGTAATGGGATAGATAGATAGATAGATAGAGGGGGTGTATGGGAATAGATAGATAGATAGATAGATAGATAGATGGGTGGATGGGGATAGATAGATAGATAGATAGATAGATAGATAGAGGGGGTGTATGGGGATAGATAGATAGAGGGGGTGTATGGGGATAGATAGACAGATAGAGGGGGTGTATGGGGATAGACAGATCGATAGACAGAGGGGTTGTATGGGGATAGATAGATAGAGGGGCTGTATGGGGACAGATAGATAGAGGGGGTGGATGGGGCTAGATAGATAGATAATGTACACAGAGAACATGAAACAATGGGTGTTACCATCCACACTCTAACGAGAGTGATCAGTTAAGGTGAGCTATGGATAGAGAGGGGGTATGGGGATAGATAGATAGAGGGGGGTATGGGGATGGATAGATAGATAGAGGGGGTATATAGGGATGGATAGATAGATAGATAGAGGAGGTGTATGGGGATGGATAGATAGAGTGGGGGTATGGGATGGATAGATAGACAGATAGAGGGGGTGTATGGGGATAGATAGACAGACAGACAGACAGACAGACCCCAATGATTTTCAAAACTGGTTAGTGCCCAGCAGCTCCTGTTGAGAACAACGGGCTCTTTTGAAAATCTGGCCACAAGTGACTCCGTGCGAGGATCAGCGTGTTTGCAGCCAGCTGCTGCCTTCGGCTGAGGGCACATGGCTCCAGCGAACCCTACGAGAGCTGCACTTGAGCATCTGTTGTCAGGGTTTGGCCTCGGGCGCCGGAGAGCCGGAATGAATGACTGAGCCGCATGTGGATGAAAACATATGTGTGTGGCTGGCTCTGTCCTTGGGAACATGGCGCCTGGGCAGAATGCGCCAGCTTTTATCGGCCCTACCAATAAGCCATTCCCCAAGCTCTTGGGACCGCAAGGAAAGTTTCTGCCCACCCATAGCGCTGGCTAAGTGTTTATTTCCAGCTTGAGGCGATATACAGAGTGGTGCCTCGTAGCACAAGATCTAACATCTTGGCTGGGCTCATCCTCGCGGTGGCCAGTGCCTTCTGCTCCCCGTGCTGCCACCGCCACGCCGCTAGTGTTCGCGCACACCCAGCCCTAGTGACAGAAAGGATACTGGCCGGCACACTGCCTCTCTATCCCCCTCGCTGAACTTCAGAGGGACTGCCACTTCCGCAGGCACCTGAGAGCAGGAGCGGGAACGCTGGTTTAATAGCTCAGCTCAGGATGGTCATTCTAACAGGGGCACTCCCCAGTCCCGAGTCCAGCACTGCGGCAACAGGCATTGGTGACGCGTTCCAGATCCTGGAGCAACAATCCTTTGCTCTTCTCTAGCACTTCTCTCGGGAGCTGCATTTTATAAACAGGGAAACCGAGGTACAGACAGATGACGCCACTTCTCCGATGGCCAGGAAGCAAGTTAATGGCAGAGCCTGAGTCTCCTTCTTCTCACTCCTCTGCTTTAACCACAGGACCAGGCTGCTGCTGCAGGATTTGAACCCACCATTTTCCCACTGTTACCACTTAAGCCCAGGTGAAGGCCTCACAGCCTGATCCCAAGCACTCAGACACCTGGGACAGGCACCCCACTGCCCACGTCACGCCTCTCAGGCTGGGCAGCTCAGTGGCATGACTGTCTGTCCTTTCGTCCTGCTTTTCTCGGATAATAGAGGTGATGCTTTTAATGGGGAAATGATACAGCCATCTTTGTGAAGAATACATCTTTGTGAAATCTCGGTGGATAATTTCCAGGCCTGATCCTATTAGACCAGCCAACTGATTCTCCAGCAATAAACCCCTTGCTCAGAGTAATTTGGGAGTCGCAGGAGATTAGCTTCTAAAGACATTTTATGTATCTTATTTCTGTCACAGTTCTCCTTTATAATGAATTGAACTGTGAAGGAACTGATGATGCATTTTTGCATGGCTGCAGCCTGCGGGAGACAGATTAGCAGCCAAGCAGGGCGTCAAACTGAGTTTCCTTCTGAGTGGAAGACTGGGAGGGACTCTTTGGATTTGGCCTTTGGCAGGGATACCTGTGAAGTGGCTGTTTCCTATGTTTTTCAGCAGCCAGCAGGGGATGTTGTGTTAGGAACTTAATTTGCCTCTGTGCCCCATGCTGCTTTTCTCCCCTTCAACCAGGCAGTTCCAACACAACCCACCAGAAACCCCACTCCCAGTTCTGGACCAAAATCTTTGGTTGGGAACCCTGGCTGGGGAAAAAGTAAGTGGTTCAGGCCCAGGTTTGGGGACGGAACCAGTAGCAGCACAGGTGGCCAAGGGGAGGCAGACATGGAGCGGGAGCGAACCAGCTTCCCTTTGCTGGGGTGCCAGGGTTAAGGACTTTGATGCAGGCAGTGGGGTGGCGTCAGAAGGGGTCATTTTTAAGGCAAAGTGATGGAGCCGGGTGTGTGAGGGTGAGTTAAGGGGCTACAAGGCTTATGAGGCCATGCAGCTCTTGACAAATGTGACCGAAAGCAGCTACCCTACTCCTTGCTGCAGGCATTCAGTTCTGCTCTCCTCGCCTTGTTCATGTTACGTAGCCACTAGAGCGATGGGTGCTCAATAAACACATTTGAGAAGAGGGTTTCCCGTGTAGATAGGTGGATGGATGGATGCATGGTGATGGATGGATGGGCACATACATAGGCAGAGAAATAGATGGATACCTGCAGTGAGGATGGCTGGGTATACATGATGACAGACAGACCAGGCAGTCTGGAACACAGAATCGTAGAACCATAGAGTTAGAAGGGACTGCAGGGTCATCTAGTCTAATCCACTGCCAAGATGTAGGATTTGTTGTGTCTAAACCATCCAGGACAGATGGCTCCAGCCTCCTTTTGAAAACCTCCAGGAAAGGAGCTTCCACAACCTCCCTTGGCATGACAGACACATCAATAGATTGATCTGTTTATCGAGATCAATCATAGATAGGAGCATATGGGGATGGATAGATGGATAGGTAGGAGTGTATGGCAATGGATAGATAGATACGAGTGTATGGGGACTGATGACTAGATGGGGGTATAGCAGGATAGATGGGGTGTGTGGGAATGGATGGATAGATGAAGTACAGGGGGATAGATGGATAGACATGAGTGTATGGGGATGGATGGATGGACGGGGTATATGGGGATAGATGGGGTGTATGGAGATGGGTGGATAAGACAGATGGGGTGTACGGAGATGGATGGATGGATAGATGGGGTGTATGGGGATGGATGGATAAATAGGAGTCTATGGGGATGGATGGATGGGTGGATATATGGGGTATATGGGGATAGATGGGGATGGATGGGTAGATGAGGTGTACGGGGATGTATGGAGAGATGGGGTGTATGGGGATGTATGGAGAGATGGGGTGTATGGGGATGAATGGGGATAGATGGAGTATATGGGGATGGATGGATGGATAGGGTGTTCGGAGATGGATGGCTAGATAGATGGGATATACGGGGATGGATGGATGGATATGGGGTGTACGGGGATAGACGGATGGATAGATGGGGTGTATGGGAATAGATGGATGGATATGGGGTGTATGGGGATAGATGGATGGATAGACGGGGTGTATGGGGATAGATGGGGTGTATAGAGATGGATGGATAGACAGATGGGGTGTATGGGGATGGATAGATGGGGTGTACGGGGATGGGTGGATAAATAGGAGTGTATGGGGATGGGTGGATATATGGGGTATATGGGGATAGATGGGGTGTATGGGGATGGATGGGTAGATGGGGTATATGGGGATGGATGGAGAGATGGGGTGTATGGGGATGAATGGGGATAGATGGCATATATGGGGATAGATGGAATGTATGGAGATGGATGGATAGGTGGGGTGTATGAGGATGGATGGATGGATAGATGGGGTGTTTGGGGATGGATGGATGGATAGATGGGATATACAGGGATGGATGGATAGATGGGGTGTTCGGGGATGGATGGATGGATAGATGGGGTATATGGGGATGGATGGATAGATGGGGTGTTTGGGGATGGATGGATGGATGGATGGATGGGGTATACGGGGATGGATGGATGGATGGATGGGGTGTTCAGGGATGGATGGATAGATGGGGTGTTCGGGGATGGATGGATATGGAGTGTACGGGGATGGATGGATAGATGGGGTATACGGGGACGGATGGATGGACAGATAAAAATTCTGCAACTAGATGCGTTAAGAATTGACAAAAGCTCATTCCCTGAATTGTGGCAGCAGCACCATTAAAAAAAAATGTTGTTTTCCTCTTGGTTTGTGCTTCCCATTGTGACAGCTGCCATCAAACTGCAGCACTATCTTCCTGGCCAGAAGCCTCTGCTGGGCCCTCTAGAGCTCTGGCAGCAGGGCCCTGCTGGGACGCCGGGGCCTGCCCGGTGCAGAAGTGCTTGGTTCTTGCCCTTGGGTTTATTTGCCAACCGAAGGGCTGCGTGAGGCCGTGGCAGGGGTGGAGAACCCATCTATGCATCACAACTAAAACCAGAGGGGACGCTGCCGCTTCCACAGAGAGTCTGGACTTTCCTATGCAAGAGACTTGCCAAAGGGATGTGCGGTGGGGAGGGGGACTGATGGGAGTTGTAGTCCTCTGCTCAGCAGAGCCACCACAATGCACATGAATGCAAGCACACGCACACACACACACGAAATGCACACACCATGGGCACACAGAATGCAAACATAAACCTGCACTCAGATACAGAGCCCAGCCTGCAATCCTTAGACCCACAATCCTGTTGATTTTGATGGGATTGCACACACGCATAAGGTCTGCAGGATCTGGAACCAAATACACTTTGCACAGGCTGGTCCCAATCCTCCTCTCCATGTGATGTCCGCTAAATCTTCCGATTTCAAAGCAGTTACTTTTCATTTACACCACGATGAGACAGACGAGAACCCAGCCAACAGAGTACAGCAGAAATGAGGGGCGGCAGGAGGTAACTGGACCACGTTACCCTTCTCCCTCTGCGTGGGGTGTTTCAGAGCCTGCTGTGGAGTCATTTGCCATTTCATTGTATCCATTATAAAGGGGAGCGATTTACAGACCCTGCCTTCTGTGCTAGCTGTTGATTTCTCTGTTGCATGCATAATGGATGAGCGTTTGGTAACTGTACTCCAGTTTTGGTTACCGCTTTGACCAGGTGATCCTCGTAACAAAGCATTGAATGGGCTTGGATTATTTTACCTGGTTCAGTGCAGGGCTCAGAAAAAGGGCTGCCGACAACACCTGGGCAATCTTTAGGTCCCTGATAACAGAGCAAAGGCCACAGCAGCACCTCACACCGTTCGCTGGAGGAGGAGAAACTAAACCAACATCCTGGCTCGAGCTGGTCACAGGAGCTCCCATGGCATTTTTCAGAAGGGATGGGGCATGAACCTGGGAGTCCTGGATAAATTCCAACTTGGGTAATTACATTCTGTGATCTAAATTCCTCCCGGTGGTTTGAAGTGGATACAGGATTCTTCTCTGCTTCCTCACCTGACCCAATGCCTAGCATGACTCCGTGCCGCTGCGGCTCACCTCAGCTGTGTCTGTGAGCACAGGGCCGGGAGATAACTGATCAGGAGGCTAGTCCCAGTTCTGCCACTGCCTTGCATGCTCTTGGATAGATTAGACTAGGCCTCTCTTTCCCCATTCTATACAATGATTCCCAGCCCTTGACCTCTATGGATGATAAACACACCGTGAAGCACTTTGCGATGAGATGCGCTAGGCAAATCTACAATGGCAGGGGTGGAGATGCAAGCAGGGCTATGCCTGCTGGGGGCATGTTCCAGATCAGGGTGATGTGCACAGCTGCAGCGGCAAGCAGCCGGGATGATGACTTTGCTGCTTGAACGCAGGAGCCAGTCCGGTGCCTCTTTCAGTGTCAGAGATGGACAATCAGCTGTCAGTCTCCATGTTTTATTGATGGAGGGACTGGGCGGGGGGATGGAAGGGGCTTTGTGCTTCCTGTACATTTCCGGATCTGATCTCTTCTATATGGAGTCATTGCACCACTGTAAACCAAACCGATTTACCTCCAAGACATGCCCCCCGCAGTAGATCCTGAGGTCTCTTCTGAGCCTAGCACCTGCGTGGCTGGGTGATGAGCCCCCACTGCCATATTCTCCTTTAACAACGTTTGTGGATTTGATTTTACTCAGTGGCATTTCCTCTGTGCTCAGTTTGCATATCCAGATAGGGATGTCCAGAAACAGCAAAACAGATGGGTCTCCCCTGTGGATGTCCCCAGCTGTATCGATCCCAGGCCCTTACTTCCCAGGAAGGTCATGCCTAGGGCTTTGGAATGGATTTCAGATCAAGCACGTATAGATCTGAGGATAAGAGCAGGGTGATTTATTATTAGCTCATACTCTGATATTATGGCCTTCCCCACGGCTTGCATGGTCTCTGGGGAGAGATGCTAATTAAGAACCTACTTGAAGCCCTAGATTTTCTTTTTCTGCATTTAATTAATTTTTAAAGTAACATCCCTGCTGTGCTAAAGGATGAGACGTGGAGCCAGGACACTCCCAGATGCACGGTTTCTAGCACAGGGTTAGCTTCTTGGCCATGCCACATGTTGATGGCCGGATTTTCAAAAGAGCTTTTCTACCCGTCAGGCATATAAGTGAAGGGAATTAAATCTGGCCACTTCAGTAATATGCTTAATTGGGAATTGAGGTCTTGTGAAGATCTGCCCCTCAGCGTATTTCCCCTTCCTCCTTTTCCTGATTAAATGCAATCCTTACTGTATTGCCACGTGCAATGGGACTGAGCTGACGCTGCAGAAGAAAACCTAACTGTGGGAGTTTCCTGACCCTTGAGCGTCCAGTTCCTTAACTTAAGAGAGAATTAACATTATTTTGGGGGTTTAATTTCCTCCTTTTCCTAAGAACAAGAAAAGGGGCTGTTCAATCATTTTCAAGACTCCCTTCAATATTGCTAAGTCCATTAAATCAGCTCTGCATTGCTAACTCACTTAAGCAATGAACCCGTAACTGGCTTGCAGTAAATTGAGGCAACTTTAACTGATATGTCCTGAAGTCACGAGGCCTTAATGGGCATCCTACGTGTAAAGGGCATCCTTAACTCTGACATCCTTAATGGTATATGCAAGGATTCTGCTTATCCATAACATAAGAACAAAGGATATTCAATAAGACTGGAAGGCAACATATTTAAAAGTGATAAGAAGACTTTTTTATATACTGTGCAAGACTAACCTGTGCAACTCATTGCTACAGGATATCATGGAGGTAAGGAGCATGGATCCAACACACAATAATGCATTGTCCTTCTATAGCATTTTCATTCCAGTGTCTCTGTCGTGTGAGGAGATAAGCACAGTGGAGCCATGCCATAAGCAGCAACTAGTGAAGGGCTGGGAACCATATCACCCCTCTGCAGCCTCCAAGCTCTTTGCAAACGTTGATTGAATTAAACCTCACAACAGCCTTGAAATCTAGTTCCATAGTCTCGAGCCCTTTGTACAAATAGGTATCCAGAAGCACAGAAACCTCAAGTGACTTGTCTCAGGTCACACCCGTATGGCACTGATGTAAGTGAACATACAGCAAGAAGGGTGATGGACAATCAAGCCATTGATGTCCAGTCCTTGGAGCCTTCAGTCATACTAGCTTCCCAACCTAGCTCTCCTTCATCTTGTCCAAGAAATGGCTGAAGCACACAGGAGCTGGCTTTGATCAGAGTCTGTGGCCCCTTTCCTAGCTAACAGGCTTCAGAGTAGCAGCTAGGTTAGTCTGTATCGTGCAAAAAGAAAGCAAAGGAGTCCTTTGCAAGCTCTAGAGACTTAACCAATCTTATATGATGCATAGCTTTGTGATGGGGCTCAAACCCACTTTAATCGGAATGCCTGCAGTGGATTATACCATTAGTAGGAGAGATATATTATATATATACACATACACACAGGACATGAAAAAAAGGGTGTTGCCATACTAACATAAGAGGAGTGATACAGCTTAAGGTTGGGCTTTTATCTAGCCAAGAAGAAAAAAACTCTTTTGGTAGTGGAATATCAATGACGGCTCATTTCTCGTCAAAACATGTGTACAAAAGGTGTGAGACATCAGCGTGGGTAGCATGGCGGAATAGTTTTAGTTTGTGTAATGACCCATCACTCTCATCTTTTTCAAAGCCTAATTTAATGGTGTCCAGTTGCAAATAATTCCAATTTCTGCAGTTATCTTGTTGGATGTCTGTTTCTGAAGTGTTTTTTGTTAGGGAGTATTGCATAATTTGGATCTGTTAATGAGTGACCAGGCGAGGTTTGAGCTGTCCTCAACTGGTTTTTGATTTAATATATCTGACAATCTGATTTTGTCCATTTATTCTTTGCCGTAGAGACCCTGTCCGGTTTTGGGCCACAATAGTGCAATCGGCAAGAGGGCATTCTGGCACATGAATGCATATATTCACAATTGGTAGATGTGCCGGTGAATGAGCCTCTGATTAGTATCGGCTGGATGTGAATTAGCTTCCTATGAATGGCTGTCCTCCCCTGAATAAGAATGCGGACAGAGTTGGCAACGGGCTTTGGTTGTCAAGGACTAGTTCCTGGGTAGTGTTTTTGTGTGTGGTTGCTGGTGAGTAAATTGCTTCAGGGGGGTGGAGGCTTTGGGCGGTGGGTCCTGTAAGCGTAGAAAGAACCTGGCTGCTTCCAAGATCTGTGAGAGTGAGGGGGTGGTTCTTAGGATACGTTGGTAGATTCCTTCATGATGTCTGGAAGTTTTAGTTGGGGCTGAAAGGTCGCAATATTCCAACAAAAAAACTTCAAAAACAGACTCCAATGAGAAACTGCAGAATTGGAATTAATTTGCAAACCGGACACCATTAAATTAGGCTTGAATAAAGACTGGGAGTGGATGGATCATTACACAAAGTCAAACCTATTTCCCCATGCTAATTTTTCCCCTACTGTTACTCACATCTTCCTGTCAACTGGTGGAAATGGGCCATCCTGATTATCACTACAAGTTTTTTTCCTCCCGCTGATAATAGCTCACCTTAACGGATTACTCTTGATATAGTTAGTATGGCAACACTCATTTTTTCATGTTCTTTGTGTACAGATATATCTTTCTACTGTATTTTCCACTGCAGGCATCCGATGAAGTGGGTTTTAGCCTACGAAAGCTTATTCTCAAATAAATTTGTTGGTTTCTAAGGTGCCACAAATACTCCTTGTTCTTTTTCCTAGCTAAGGTCCTCTGAGATGCAGAGTCAGGTTGGACTTCTCCATAATGCCTGTGTAGCAGGTGGGTGCTTATTAAAGGGACGACAGAGCCACAGCAGCCAGCAAGAAGGCAGAAGAAGAGCTGGGTTGCAGTTAGCCTGTGCAATGGATGCTGACAAGCAGCATCTAAGCACGTAAACCAGAGTTAACTAGTCTGGCCAGAAAGCAAGTTATTTGGCTGCCTTTTGAGAGGCGGCCGAGTGGAAAAACAGCACGACAGCTGTTAGTTAGTCTGCTAAACAGGTCCTCCGCCCCACATGGTGCCAAGGACTGCAGCTGTGGGAGGAGAAGGAGCGTGAGCTCTGCGTAGCTCAGGTGCTTGGGAGTGTCTGGCACAACCCTCCGCTTTGGAAATGTACCTGTGACCGTCACCGCTGTACTGCTGGGAGTGCCCAGTCTGTCCTTTCTACCTCGCTGGCACTGCATCATCGCTCAGTGCCTCTTACAGTGGTGGCTGGAGGCATTAAGATACTCTGTGATGACATACAAGATGATCCAGCCACTGTTAAAACAAGACAGAGCCACAGTAATGAGGTGTCATGGTGGAGCAAAGGAAGGGGGCTCCTGCTGTTACAGCACCTGACTAAGGATCGGACTTTGGTGTTCTACTCCAGCTCTGTCACTTATCCGCTGTGTAGACGTGGGTGAGCCACTTTCCCCTTTCTCTGCCTCAGTTTCCCCATCTGTAAAATAGGGATCACAATATCTACCTACCGTGGACTGCCAAAGGTTTGCCTCGTGAAAGTATTATTGTCTGCCTCATCATCACATCTATGGCTACATCTATGGTACACAGCTTTTAGTGTGCTAAAAGTCATGCAGTGTAGCCGCTGTTTGTTGGCAGTGCGACAAAAAACTTCCACCATCAATGAGTGGCGTTTACATTGTCAGCAGGAGAGTGCTCCTGCCAACAACACGCTGTTCACACTGGTGCTTGTCGCGGTAAAACTTTTGTCTTTCGGGGTGGGGTGGGGATGTTTGGGTTAACACCACAAAAGTTTTGTCATTCAATTGCCAGTGCCTGCCTGTCTATTGAAAGAACAACGAAAGCAAGACAGAACAAAAGTAAGGTCTCCCTGAGAGAGCACAGGGCATGTGTCTCCTCTGTGCCAGTCTGCATGAACACAAAATAGTTCCCCGTCTCGGCAGATAGCAGAGGGTTTAGAGATTTAAAGGAGCAGAAAACAAAAACACTGGACTGACAGGTGCATAATTAAACCCATCCCCACACCCTTCCCCGCCCCTGCCCTCCAGAACCCGTTGCCAATAGGGTACCGCTGCACTGCTTCAGAGACAGCCGAGGGTTGGGGGGCACATGTGAGGGCAGGAGAAATGCCAAATCCAATCACTGCCTAGGGACAACTCTGACCTTTACCCCGAACAGCTGGCAGCCTGCCAATCACTGGGAAGTGCTGCTGTGATGTCACTGCCCCAGAGTCTGGTTGCAGGGTTGGGGTGAGTGGGCAGAGTCTGGTCCCCAGGTTTGATCCCTCACTGGTGAGGAGTCCTGCAGAGGTAGCACATGTGGTGCACTGCGGGTAGGATGGGTATCCTATGCTGTTTGTGTGGCAGCGTGCCAGGCAGAGGCCTCGTGCACTGTTGGAAAGCATCCCTGCGTTACGTCACAGCATGGAGAGGGTATCGGGGGCCTTTTCTCGGGCTGGGACGGGGGTGATCCTGTCTCAGTCTCTGGCAGCACTTCTGGACAACCCAGGAGACATATGAAAAGCACCGACGAGAGCCATGGCAGGCTCAGTGGGAAGGGATTTAAGGATGGAGCAATGGGCAGCTCTGCAGGATCACGTGTCCTGACAACTGGGGCTGGGATACAGGCCTGGGAGCCAGGAGTCTGGGATCCTGTGCCCAGCTCAGCACATGGATCTCCAGATGACACTTCCCCCCTTGGCACCTTAGAGTGAAATGGGGACGAATGGGACTTTTAGTCCCTTTGTGACATGCTGTGAGATCTCCAGCTACGCAAGCACGAAGCATCACCTGTCATCAGGCCAGGACTGCGTGGGAAAGGGATCGTCATATTGGCCTAACTACCCTGGAACAGGCTGTCCAGGAGAGCCCCGGCCGAACTTGGAATGGGCCCTCGTGTAGGATACCTGGCGGTAACCAGACCCAGTGCTGCCCAAAATCGACTCGCCACCTCTGATTCCTTTTGCGGGTGATGATGAATACCAACCCCCCCTCCTCTTGCCCCCTGGTTTCAGACATTGCATCTCATGTCAGTTGAATTCCCACTGGAGTGGGCAAGGACGTGGACTTCTCTGCCATATTGAAGACTGACCTGCCTGTATGAGGGCTGTGTGAAATACTGGAGCTGTTCAGAAGTTTGCCATCCCACCCACAGCAGGGGAAAAGACCACTTCCCCTCCTTTACTTTTCACAAATTGCTGATCTGTTCTCCTCCTCCTCTTCTCCCAAAACCAGGCATCCATCTCCACTGAGCAGCCCGACAGCGCAAGCGGAATCAATAGCTTGTTTGTAGCTATTGTGGATGGTGGGGGCGAAGTGGGTGGATGACATAGCGGCTGCAGACCAGTCCCTTCCATGAGCGCTTAGCCCAGGCCAGGGTGTGGGGAAAGCCTGTGTGATAACACTAGGCCGCACAACCTGGCTGGGAGCTAGAGTACACAAGAGTCATGGGGTCTGTCTCCATCCAGCAGCTTCAACAAAAAATCCCCTTTATATTAATTCCGGCTGAGTCTCGTCTAGTCTGCTGTGAGGCTCACGCGGAACAGGTCTTCGCTCCAAACTCTGAGGGGCCAGACATGCCTCCTTGGTCGTCACGATCTGCTCCAAGAGATGAGTTTGAGCTCAACCCAGTGAGACGGGTTCTCAACCGCCGCCTGCCAACTGCTGTCAGTGGCTCTCTCCCCTTCCCAGAAAACTCCCCTCAGAGCTAGATGTCACAGCGTTAATGCAGCGAGTAACGACAGGCAGATAGAGCAGCCATTCCACGCAGAGCCCCGTCCCCAGCTCAGCTGGGAGTGCCGTCACTCGCAGACATCGGGGTGGCAGGGTGGCTGGTGGGGTCGCTCACTCTCATGGCCGATTGAAGCAGGTCCGACTGAGGGACAACGGTGACCCCCATGACTCTGCCCCTTGCTGTGTCTGGGACCTCCCAGCTGGGACTTGGGCCTGCCACGGGGGAAGCAGCGCCGGCTGATTTGACACCTGTGACGCCTGGCGCTTGCCGACTGCTCCCTCCAGAGCTGAGCCAGATTCAGATCTCACAACTTTCCCATCTCACCTGAGACCAGCTCAGAGCAATCGCATCAGGATCACTGGAGGAGGCAGTGAGTGGTGAGGGCAAGAAACTGGCTGTCAGGACTCCTGGGTTCTTTTCCTTGCCCTGCTACAAACTCACTGTGATCAACCTCCTTGCACCTCAGCTTAGCCCTCTGAGAGAATGGGCTGGTGACACTGACTAACCACTCAGTGAGGGCTCTGTAGGGTGACCAGACAGCAAGTGTGAAAAATCGGCACAGGAGGTGGGTGGTAATAGGAGCCTATATATAAAAAAAAGACCCCAAAATCAGGACTATCCCCATAAAATAGGGACATCTGGTCACCCTAGAGCTTTTTCAGCTGGATCACACCTGTGGTCCATCTGTCCTCTGACATTGGCCGGTACCAGATGCTTCAGTGGAACATGCATGTAACTTCATAATAGACAAGTCAGGCAACAGCCTGGATTTCACGAAGGGCTGGAGGATTTCAGGCAGAGCAATAACATTTGCAGATAAAGCTCTGGTGCTCCAGGACAGACCTGGATCACTTGCAGGGACTGGGGCAAAGCGCTGGGAAATGCGCCCTAGGGAGCAATCCTGTATTGCTCCCAGGGAGACTGACTGGGTGATCCAACAGTGCTTTTCTGTCTCTAATTTCTACGAGTCTATGTATTTGTGCTCTGTCCCCGGCACTGCTCAGTTGGCCACGTATAGTAGGAGGAAGATTTTCCACTTCTCCTGACAGCATCACTGGACACAGCCAGTGACAGGATACCGACTAGATGGACCAATTGACTCATCGACTTTGGGAATTCCTGAGGCTATTTCTGCTCCACTTCTAAATGGCACCTGGGTGCTACCTACTTCCCTGTCTGCCTCTCCCCCGGGCCTGGCTGGGGCATTCAGCCGATGGCAAAGGAGAACAGAATTGCACAGAGCCACCGACAGCCGAGCCAAACACATCCCTGGTGTAAGTGAAGTCAGTGGAGTTACAGAAGGGGAAATTTGGCCTGTTCTCCTTGCACTAGAAGTTGATATTTCCCTGCACATACGCTGCTCTTGCACGGACTCTTCTGTTGCATACACCATAACCTGTCCTGTAGCCCAAGCAACAGCCACTCGAACACCTGCATCTCTCCTCCTTGCTCTAACACTCAAGTAAAAAATCGCCATCCCACATTATACTCCCCAATCATCCCGCATGCTGTCTATTTGGCGAGGTTTCCAAGATGGATGGAGCAGGGCGAATGAAATGCATCACTCTCTGCCTAAGTACCGAGGCGGAGAGCACTTCCTCAGCGGGGGCCCATTCATAAGTCAATGACAGCGTTTACGGGAGAGCTGGGTAATAATCCGTCACCAGAGGCTCTTTTGTGTTTCCCTGTCCCAGGTAATGATGAGACCAGGTCCTGATGAACAAGAACGGGAATATGTCTACACTCAACAAGCCTGCTGAGTTCCCTGGGACCCTGTTACCAGAGTGTGGCACAGGGTTTTTAGCCAAGGATGGGCAAACTGGGCAGGATATTGGAAGAACTGAATCCTCAAATTTCACCTGAAACTGTAACCTAACTTGCACGCTGTTATGCCAAGCTGTAGCCCCACACCAGGAACTTTCTCCCCAAACTGCAACCAAGCCCCCAGTCAGAACCATTGACCTTTAAAGCAATATGGTATCACAAATCTGTGTTGCTATTGAGACCCCGGCCATCCTGCCAATCCCTGTACTAAGAGTGCGAGCCTGGATTTCAACTCCTCTCTCTGCTTCTACCCCACACCCACCTGCACAGGGCGAGCACAGCGAGAGGTCTTTAGGGCAGCGGCTCTGAACCTCGTCAGAGTATTGTATCCCTTTCTGGAGTCTGATTTGTCTTGCGTATCCTCACCTGTCACCTCACTTAAAAACTACTTGCTTACAAAATCAGACAGAAAAATACACAAGTGTCACAGCACGCTACTACTGAAAAATTGTTTACTTTCTCATTTTTACCATATTATACATCAATTGGAATATAAATATTGTGCTTACATTTCAGTGCATAGTCTAGACAGCAGTATAAATAAGTCATTGGATGACATTTTAGTTTGCAGAGACTTCACTAGTGCTTTTTATGTAGCCTGTTGTAAAATGAGGCAACTATCTAGATGAGTTGATGGACCCCCTGGAAGACCTCTGCCTACCCCCAGGGATGCGCGTACCCCAGGTTGAGAACCGCTGCTTTTTAGGGCATCGGCCAAGGTTATTTTTTCAAAGTTCTTCTTAAGGAACAGGCTTCTTGCTTGCTGTCCTTACAGCCAGCTGCCCTAAGGAGCTGGAAATTGTATCTGGGTCTCTCGCATGGTCTACTAATCACAGAGATGCCACTGAGCTGGCCCTAGAACCAGGTGCAGCGTACGCAACTCTGTGCTTCTATTACACACACGCATTGAAGCGCACACGGACTTGCTTTGAAGCGCACTTTCTCTCTCTGGATTCATCACCTCTTGTGCCGCAGAATAACCCCCTGGTTTGTCCCCAGGCAGGAGGCGAGTAGAGGCCTCCAGGTATCAGTTTCTATCTGTCGTGTTTAACAAATTGGTTGGTTGGTTAAATATCACCTCCCTGGGGACAGGCTGTGCTCCTTAGATCAGACGGTGCTCAAACTGCATGTCACGAGGCAATATGAATACCTGGGGCTATGTCTTTTTTGTCTCCTGGCTGCTGGGTTGTGTAGGAGAGGCACTGTTCTTTAGAGATCACTGCACAGGACAGGGAATCTGGACTCCTGGGTTCTATTCCTGACTTGTTCAGTGTCACCTGAGGCAAGTCTCTTAAACCATCTGCCCCATCCAGCTCTTGGGTAAATACATCGCTGCATCTTTCACCGATTTTAAATGCTACAGATATATGTAAAGGATGATGGAGAGTCATGTAGTCTTAAGGTCGAAGCTAATTTCCCACTATGAAGCCCAACTATGAGTCTCTCCCACCCCAAACCAAACCCAGTCAGCCTGGAATTTCACACGGTCGCTCTCTAGAATTCGGTTGGAAGGTTTGGGGCAAATCACACAAGACGTTCGGGAGTTAGGCCAACGGGGTCTCTGTGCAGGGGGACTGGTGCTGTTCAGAACATTGACCAGGCTTTCAATTTTGAAAGATGTTACTATTTATTTAGTTTTTGGCTCGTTGTCGTTCCTGATTGACTTTGTTTTGCTGGAGCAGTTGGGAGGGATTATTTCACTCTTCTTGGCAGCTTCCACATACATGGCTCCATGTACAGCCAAAATTTGAGGGCGTTGTGGCAATCTACAGTGTGTTCCTGCGGGTTTTATGACTGGCCTCAGGGACTCAGCCTTAACTCTGGGCAGGGACACCAATTCCTGCCTGGGAATGTAGGATAAGACATAGGACAAACAACAGCACAACCCCTGGCACCTTTATGGTTTTCAAAATACGCCATTTGTGGGCTCCCTCCTTGCTGTACCTCAGGCTATGTCTACAGTGCAATCATGGGGCCAACTACTGCATGTGTAGATACACCTGAGCTAGCTTTAAGCCAGCTAGCTTGGGGACCACAGCCGTGAAGCTGTGCTGGTCTGCACTTCAGCTTAAGCTAACTATCCAATGAATTACCAAGGGTTCCAGGTGGGCTTGTACCACTCGTGCTTCAGCCCGTGCTGTTATAGCTTCGCTGCTTCTGTACCTGAACTAGCAAGATCTCAGCTAGCTTCAGGTATGTCTATGCAAGCTGTCGTCGCAGACTGTGACTGCAGCGTCAACAAACCTTTAGTCTCAATCAGCGACCTCCACTTAATGTGCTAGCGAAAGGGTTGATGAATTCATGTAACGATTAAAAAACGACAACAACAATAAACAGCACAAAAGTATATTACTTTAGTGTCCACCACAGCACGACTGATACTAACAACATGGACACCTAATGCCTTCCCCTCAATAAACAATAAAATCAGGAAGCAAACAAACAAATCAATGAACCAGCTAAAAAAGAAAAAAGATACCCGGACGCCAGCAGTTTTCACCCTGTAACGGGAGAAAAGCCACTCTATGAAGTCCACATGGAAGTTTGCTGTTGCTGTTACATGGAAGGAGCGCAGCTACTAGGGTGATGGGGGTCAGTATAAAGCCCAAAGAGAGGCCGACAGATAGATAACCAGTGGGAGATTTCTAAACCATTTGTCAGAGCAAGTTTCCACGCCTGAATCTGGGTGTAGGGGCTTGAACTACAGGCTGTTTTTTCAGCTGACACCCTGAGCAGTCTTGTTTGTCGTTTCCTGCCCCTTACCAGTCACTGCATGACTGATCACACATACTGCATACTGCGAACCAATATGCCTTGAACAGTAAAATCAAGGCCGAAGGTGAGCTGCAATATTTGATGTCTCTGGGGTTCTCATGTTGCCCCCATGGAGATGAAGCTGGGACTCTGGATGCTTTATTCATGCAAGCCCAGTGCACGCTGCTAGGATGCCTAGGCAGAGGGAACAGAGCCAAGCATTGGGGACACAACCAGAAGCAGAGAGCAGCTGGGCTGCAGGGACAGCACACATAGCCGCACGCACAAACAGCAATGAAAGCAAAGGCAGATGCATGCACAGAAGGGCATGCACAGGGCCAGGTCTGTATGCAAATGCATTGGGGATTTTCCTGTCCCTACTTCACCCAGCATCGGAGATTTTCCTGTTAATATCCCTTTCCGGGAATGGATCATTTAGCAGCTGTAATGGTCATTGTTCAAACGGCACCATTAAACTGTGTCCTTTCCTGGAGCTTATTTTATTTTCAGACTCCTAAAAGACTGATGTTTCCATCCATCCATCCATCTCTCTTTCCTCTGCTTGTGCCCCCTGGTTGGGCTCCAGCATCCGATGCTCATTCCTTTTCATAGCTCCCATTAAGTGCAGCATGTATGCAATATACAAGGGTCTCCTTAATCAGGCCTGATTGTTACCGTAAATCTTGGACAGCTGAAGCTTGCATCAGTCATGTGAGAGACCTGTATATTTTGCTGGGCTGGGTCGCTGTCATGACCATCACCCCAGAACAGACTAGGAGCAATGCTGGAGTCTGGTGCTCATGGATCCCCATAGATCAGCGATCTGAAGACCAGAGCTGATGGAGAATGGCTGCAGTCATGGTGTAGGGGTGACGGAACGTCCATCACAAAGTGGCAGGGAGCCTTACTCCCATAGACCGTGTCTGTCAGAGGGGAATCAGGGCCTTCTTCTGATACCCGACCTTGTTTTCTCAAAGGAAGAAAGAAAATTAAATTCTAGTGGCAGCAAAGGCAACCAGCCAGAGTGCCTGTGATGCTGCTGAACATGCCAAATCTCCAGCTCCCTTTTGCAGCTGGAGGTGGGATGGGAGCCTGTCCCAGGCCCCGCCAGGGAAAAGTTTTGTCCCTTTTGCAAATGGGCTCTGCTCTGTTAAAAGCACGAGGAGCTGAGCACCTCCGAGGAGCTGGCAATCAGCTAAGACATTTTTAAAGGGGTCAATCCTCCATCTACACTAGTGTTGGAAACGTGTTAGTTAGAAGGTGTTGGCTTACATGGCCTCTTTCCCTGTTCTAGACATGGCCTTGGTGAGAGAGCTCTGTTCCAGAATCTGAGAGTCTCTTGTCACCACACACTTCTTCAGCTCCAGTATTTAGAGCCCCGGGCTGGGATTCACAAAATTAAGTAGGTGCCTAACTCCCATAAGCACCTAAATACCTTTCTGAATCCCACCCCTAAATGTTTATGTTTCCACTAGAGGTCGAGACCCCAAAGCAATTCCTATGAACAACCAACCACCCAGAAGGCCTAACACTGACGTCTCATGCCCGATGCCAGCTGGAGAAGATTCTATAAGGGCTGAGGGTCAAGTCAAAGCTAAAACACAACCTAGGCCCTGTCACCTTGGGTAATGCCAAAAACGCGTCACTTGTGCCACAACCAGCTGAACGCTGGGTGGAAAATGCCTCCATTAAACAGACAAAGGTGAATTTGTCTAGAAATACTGTAACTCTTTCCTTCTGGGCCTTTAATGAGACACTTGGAATGAAAAGGGGTTTTAACAAGGCCTTAGAATTGATGGGGCCAGACCTTCGGGAGTCATTGGTGTGGTAGGAATGACCTGTGCTATCTTGGGAAGGCAGCGTTGTCCAATGGTTAGAGCAAGCGGGTCAGAAGACCTGGTTTCTGTTCTTGACTCTGTCACTTACGTGGTGGGTGATCTTGGTCGCTGTACTTCACCTCTCTGTGTCTTAGTTTTCCCCGTATAAAATGGAGGATAATGAGACACTTATAAAAGTGCTTTGAGATCCTCTGCTGAAAGGTGCTATATATCTGTGCAAGGTACTTTTAATGAAGTTATCCTCATCTGCCTTCTCATTGGGTATGATCCTGAGACAAGGTTACAAACACTGGGCATGTTTAATCCTGAGAAGAGAAGACCAAGGGGGGACCCAATAACAGTCTTCAAATCTGTTAAGGGCTGTTATAGACAGGACGGTGATCAATTGTTCCCCATGTCCACTGAGGGTAGGACAAGAAGTAACGGGCTTAATCTGCAGCAAGGGAGATACAGGGTAGATATTAGGAAGAACTTTCTAACTCTCAGGGTAGTTAAGCTCTGGACCAGGCTACCAAGGGAGGTTGTGGAATCCCCGTCACAGGAGGTTTTGAAGAACAAGTCAGACAAACGCCTGTCAGGGATGGTCTAAATTTACCTGATCCTGGCTCAGCACGGGGGGGATGGAGTACATGACCTCAAAGTCCCTTTCAGCCTGACACTTCTACGATTCTATGATGCACTGGAAGAGAACGGTCAGAAGTACCTAAAACCTGCCCAGAAGTAGACAGCAGGACTAGGCCTGCCATACGGACTGGTTGGACAACTGCCTTGGGGAAGCAGATGTTTGGTGATGAGAGGGGTAGAGCTTTTCTAGTTTGGCTGTGCCAGCAAACTTTCCCAGTTAGAGCTGCAAGAGGCAGACTGAAAAATTGCTGTGGAATCTCTGGGAAGGGGGTGGGAAGGGCGTGGGGGCAGGATAACACACTTTGGGGTAATCGCCCACCTCCACAAATTAAAGAAACAGGGAGAGGGGAAATAACTGAGTATGCTGGGAACAGGCCCCCTTAACTGTGCAAAGGCAGTTTTAGCAAGCTGGCCTGTAGGTTGTTTCTCAAATCCCAAAGTCAGTCAGGCCCAGATCCTCAAAGCTATTTAGGATTCCAGTTGGTGTTGGGAACCTTTGTGGATCTGTATCACAGTGGCTCATAGGTGTTGCCTCTCCCGTCCCGCTCCAGCCTTTCACTGCATCAGCACACTGCAAACCAAACATCACTCCAACCTGCTGCGCCTGGCATCACACCGTTGCCCATACACCAGCCCATCCTGGGGTTACATGGATCCAGGCTCGCATCAGTCGCTGGTTCCAAACTCATTCAGAGCTGAGGAGCCAAGGGGGAGGTTTGGTCCATTAAAGAAATGGGACAAGTTTCCAGAGTTTGGCTCTGACGTTTAGGGGTGTTTGGAGCTGTGGTCTTGATGCGCTGACTAAACCCAAACTAGCTTAGGAAGGTGTTTGCCAAGAACGGGTTGATTCCATCAAATCAGGCGCACCTCAGAACAACTTGACGCTCCACGTCCTGTGAATGATGCCCCCTCCTATTCTCTTACTGGGGAACCAGGGAGGTTAACAGAGGATGGCCATTACCATTGTTGGGTAACAATGTGGAGTGAATTTCTCTCTGGATACAGTAGTTTCTCTCACTGATTCCCAAACAGTCCTCCACGCAGTTACGATCCTCTTTATTCCCACCCAGCCCTCCTTTCAAGTCTCTTACCCTTTTCCTAGTGTCTGTGCCACGAGGAAGGTTGTCGACTGGTTGAATCCATATGTCCAGCCCACTGGTTTACCAGAGGCCAGAGGTTCTGTTGTCTCTTGACCAACTCATAGGAATTTCACACAGCTGGAGGGGATATTATTGACAGGTTTGAGAGACGGATGGAGAATCCTAAACCGATCGGGTGAGCTGGGGTAGAACAGATGGTCTGTCAGGAGGCTTTATTACACTGAGATATTAACATGAAATGTGAATGAATTCCAGGTCAAGAGAGTGAGTCAATTTCTGTAAAGTGAATGGGATTAGCAAAGCCAGGGAGGGAGGCACGCAAGAGCTTCCACGGCATTAGAGAGGCGCCTATGCAGGGCTCCCCATACCGATGGGGATAACTCAGCAGCCAGTGGGCCCAGCCTCTCTGTGCAAAGCATTAGGGGCACTACTACTTTGATGGCATGCAGCACACAAGCTGTCCATGCTCAATAATGCAACGTGTCTCACTGCAGCTGCCGGGGGGCTGGGAGACAATGGGTGAAATGCACAGGGAAGGTTCGCGGGGTGGGGACAGATACCACAAACCTCACTGGCCAAAGACGTCCCGGCGACAGTAATGCAACTAGCAAAAGACATCAAAAAGTGCACACTGCATGGGGGAAGAGCATGTCCCAACACCAACAAAGCATTTTAAATGGAGGGGTCCTAGCTAGCAGGGCTGCCCAGAGGATTCAGGGGGCCTCAGGCAAAGCAATTTTGGGGGCCCCTTCCATACAAAAAAGTTGCAATACTACAGAATACTATATTCTTGTGGGGGCCCCTGTGAGGCCCGGGGCAAATTGTCCCACTTGCCCCCACCCCCAACCCCGGGTGGCCCTGCTACTAGATTTGGCAGGCAGGAGATGGCTCCACAGGGTCAGTGCAGACAATACACTGGTATTTGATATTTATCTAGGACCTTTCCCCTAAAGGTCCCCAAGCTACACAGATCAGGAGTGTCCTGCCTGTGTCTGGTGGCTACCAGTGGGCCTTTAGGGCAACCATGTTTAGAGAAAACATAACCCTGGAAACATGAGTCCTGGGCTGTGCTCTGCCATTTTTAAACAAAGGGCTGGAATCAGCAGCACTGGTGTGATAGGTGGGGGGAGTGGACCCTCCCCCCGCAATTGGCTCCCACCACATCCTTGGCGGTCCCACTTCCATTTGTTAAATTTTTGAATACCTTATTTTTAATTGCATTTGTAAACCATTTCACGACTTTGATGCACGATTTGCATGCATGATTTATCCCGGTCATATGAGATGATACATTTGTACACTAGGATCTGTAAATCTGTATTTCTTCATGGCATATATAGGCAAATAAAAAAACCCGTTTCCTCTAAACTTATAGAAACTTTTGTTGCTAACAACAAAAAACAGCACCCCGAGCTCAGTGCCCCCCAACCTGGCAGCCCAGGTGGTTGCCTGGGTCACATGCCCCTAAATCTGACCCCGAGAGAAGTCATCTTGAACACAAGCTGTACCTTGCCAGATTTTTAGACTTTTAGATGTGGGTTTTCACTCTGACTTGCTTGTAGCCCTTTCTAACTTTATTCCTCTGACTTGGCATCACTTAACCTGTGTCATGTAGTTAATACATTTGCTTTATTTTTACTGTGAACCTAATCGGTGCTGTGTCTGCAGCGAAGGGTGTATTCACCCCCGTTAAGTTACTCTGCTGTGATGTGCTTTTCTCTCTTTATGAGAACAAACCAACTTTACTATTTCTCCGCAGCGTCCAGGAGAGCGCTGAACGTCACAGAGCACACGGTTGTGGGAAAAGTCAGGACTGGAAGGGTGTTGGGGTCACCTTGCCGGTGATAACCAAGGCTGGTAGAGAACTGGGAGTGTGACAGGTGTCGCTGGCAGGCTGCTTGGGCCAGAGTTGCTGGACTGGGGCTGCAGTTATACAGACACTCTGGGTGTGACCTGCACGCTTGTTGCTGCCCCCCCAGGGACCACATACTAGCGGGGGTTAGCGACACCACAGCCACTTCTCCTTGCGCCCAGTATAACCCTGCACCGGATGGAGGCACAGGAGCTGGGTGTGCTAGCTGGCCACCTACAGGGCACTCCCCTCAAGAGGGGACCTGGGATAGTTTCCCTATGCACCATGCAAGCAGACCAGAGCTGCCCCAAAGCACTGACGGTGGCCCCTTGACCTGTTTGAAATGCTACATTTGCCCCAAGCTGCAAGTGAATTCTAAGGCCCGGCAGGTAGAAGAGAATCAAGCATATATGGAAAGATTGTTAATCATCTTCTGGATCAAGAGGCACCACGCAGCTCTGCAGTTGGGAGAAGGATGAGGCAGGCAGCCCCCCAGTAAAGCTGGGCATTAGAGCACACGAGCTGTAACCTGAAATGAAGCCATCATCATTAGTGAGGCTTTATCCTTCCTATTCACAAGCCAGGCAGAAAATAAACCAGGCCCCTGCCTTCTTAGTGTATCTTTTTAATTATGAAAAGCAGCAGCTGGAAACACAAGAGGAATTAAAAATAGGCTGCGGCAAGAATGGATCCTCTGAACAGCGAAGGGAGGTACGTGGCAGGCTCCATGCCAACCGGAGCTGCTGAGGGTAACAGAGCGGGCAGAAGTCCCAGTCTGGGAAAAGGAGCAGGCCAGGAGGGCAGGGGTATTTAGCCCTCACTATGTTCCGAACACCACTTTAGGGTTTTACAACTTGTTCCTGTCTGCCTTTGCCCTTGTGAGGTTGTTTCCAGGGGTGCAGGGTGGGCGTCAGATGCTTCCAGCCACACGAGGGAGTAGCTTCAGTCCGGTGGCCAGGCTCCACGCGTGTGTCTTCACCAGAGAAAAAGGCAGGTCCTTACCTCCCATGAACGGACGCCAGGTAAAGGCCTAGCGAGGTTAAGGCAGGTTGTAGTTTTGACATGTGTGAGCAGGTTGAGGTGAAACTCTAAGCTCCCCTCTAGTGCTTACCTTAATCTGCTAACTCGGGAGGGGTGGGGGAAGCTACACACTGCCTTGTCTTCACCAGGACTTTACCTGACAGCGATTACCACGTGTTCACTGGCGTGAGATAAGAACACACCTTTTTTCCTATGATGGCCAAGGCCTAAGCGACAATATTAACATCAAGAGCTAGCCGCTGTGTGTACGACACACATCCAGCGATGGGCCACCTAGAACCACGGCTCTAAACCGCAGGATTGACTGCTTTAGCCATGGGTCAGACAAGGTGACTGTTCTGAGCAGCACAAGATACAGCTCCACTTGGCCGTCACCTGGGCTCTCCACAGAAAGATCTCAAAGCTCTTTACATGATTGAAGATTCCAAACCTCCCTGCAGTTGGTGGGAACATCTACACTGCAATCGCCGGGTGACTGCGGCGTGTTGTAGGCATACCTGAGCTAGCTTTGATCTAGCCAGGGCGAGAACCAATAGCAGTGAAGCTGTGGCAGGGTGAACTTCAGTGCAGGCTGTTTATAAGCCGCCTGGGCCCCTGGCTACTTATTTCAGGCCACTGAGCCCACACTGAAGCCCGTCCTGCTGCAGCTTCACTGCTATAGATACTCACACTAGCTAGATCAAAGCCAGCTCAGGATATGTCTACACCAGGGGTGGGCAAACTAGGGCCTGTGAGCTGCGTCTGGCCCGTTGGACCTTTTAATAGGGCCCTTGAGTTTCTGCCAGGGAGTTGGGTCGGGGGCCCACGCAGGTCCCAGAAGCAGCGGCATGTCTCCCCTCTGGCTCCTACACACAGAGGCAACCAGGGGGCTCCACATGCTGCCCCCGCCCCAAGCGCTGGTTCTGCAGCTCCCATTGGCCAGAAACCATGGCCAATAGGAGCTGCAGGGGCAGTACCTGTAGATGGGGCAGCACGCAGAACCACCTGGCTGCACCTCTGCATAGGAGCGGGAGAGGGAACATGCTGCTGCTTCCAGGAGCTGCCTGAGGTAAGCGCTGCCCAGAGCCTGCAACTCGGCTATCTCAAAAACTGACTGCGACAGTGAAAAATGAACAGTTCAAGGCTGAGAGCATCTGGTGATAAACTAACAAAAAAATTGCAACAGCAGCAACAGCCTGGCAGAGAAAGTCTGCAGAGCTGCCCAGAGCCTGCAACCCTGACCCCCTCCTGCACTCCAACCCCCTGCCCCAGCTCTGATCCCCCTCCTGCCCATTGAACCCCTTTGTCCAAGCCCGGAGCACTCTTCTACATCCCAAACCCCTCAGCCCCAGCCCCACCCCAGAGCCCACACCCCCAGCCGGAGCCCTCACCCCAACCCCTCAGTCCCAGCCTGGAGCCCCCTTTATTACACACCAAACCCCAGACCAGAGCCCCCTCCCCCACCGTGAACCCCTCATCTGGCCCCACCTTGGAATCCGCATCCTCAGCCCAGAGCCCCCTCCCATACTCTAAACCCCTCTGCTCCCCCCCCCAGTCTCCTCCTGCACCCCAAACCTCACCCCAGAGCCCACACCCCCCAGCCGGAGCCCTCACCCCAACACCCAATTTTGTGAGCATTCATGGCCTGCCATACAATTTCCATACCCAGATGTGTCCACGCCTGGACTCTACAGCATGCCGCAATCACATCTTGATAGCTGTGTCTACACCGGAGCGGGCAGGGGTCATTCCCAGCTCCGAGCTAGCGCGCTGAAAATAGCAGTGTTGCTGCAGTGGCATGAGCAGCGGGAGGGCCTAGCTGCCCTAAGAAAGGGTCTCAAACGGGATTGTACTTGGGTGCTCAGCAACCCCAACCAGGGGCGGCTCTAGACATTTTGCCACCCCAAGCATGGAGGGTCCGCTGGTCCCGCGGCTTCAGTGGACCTCCTGCAGGTGTGCCTGCGGGAGGTCCACCAAAGCCACGGGACCAGCGGACCCTCCACAGGCAAGCCACTGAAGGCACCCTACCTGCTGCCCTCGCGGTGACCGGCAGAGCACCCCCCGGGGCTTGCCGCCCCAGACACGCGCTTGGAGTGCTGGTTCCTGAAGCCGCCCCTGCCCCCAACTACCAAAGCTGTAGCTACAGCATTATTTTCAGTGCCCCAGCTGTATCAGAGTTAGCGTGGCTAAGCCTTCTGCGCCGGAGCTTACACCTCCAGCTCCAGTGTAGACGCACTCTTTCTCTAAGATACGTTCTAAGTGGCATTTAACAAACTGCTAACGTGTTAGCGAACGGTTGCTAAAGGCACCTCCCTTTCCCAAGTAGACAAAGCCGGTGACAGAGAGCTACAAACACAACCCAGGGTGCCGGAGGCCCAATCCTTTTCTCAGACTTCTAGGCAGCCCCCAGCTTCACTGTGCAAGGCTTGGAGTAGGGCACATTTCTCAGCCTGATTAGAGCAGCGGAGACACTATCATCATTGCTGCAGAGCTGGAGAAGAGATTAAAAATCGGAGCGGAGAAACAAGGAGGGTCAAGGAAGGCCAGTGATTGCCTTGCGTGCTACACACTGACAAGACTACCCTGATCAGGCACTTAGAAACCCAAGCGTGGGGATAATCTAACAGAAGCAGGGAGAGGAAGGGTGCCCGGGGGTGGAAACCCCCACCCTGAAAGTCTAATGGAGAATTATCCCTAATCCCATCAAAGTCTCTGGCTAGAAAACAATTCTAATGTCTCTGCCACTCTCTGCACATCTTGGTCATTTCATTTCCAGACTCCACTTCTGCCTGTTAACATCGGAATGGGCTCAAGCCAGTGGGATGCCAAAGGGAAGACCGAATGCAGAGGCAGAGAGGGAAAAACAGCTGCCGCTGGCTGGGGTGTAACCCCCAGAAGGACCCATTGTCCCAGTGGCTCTCTAGGGGCAGGGCCTGGCCATTTGTTCTGGCTCAGAACTGGATTCCTAGGTGATACAGCAATACTACGCTCCTCACTAATGCTGACATAGATGTGTGGCCCCCGTCAGTTACTCAGCATATATCTACTGCCAGCCAGCTCCATTGGGTCCTATTTAGAGCATGCTGTGTGTGCCGACCCTCCACCACCACACTATGGATGGACCTCTCTGCACCTCTTGGTCGACGCCTGAAGCCATCGGAGGGATATTAGACCCATAAGTCTAGGATATGCCCCCAGCTCGCAGAATCCCAGGTGATCCAGAGGGAAGAGTTCCACTGCAGTAGCTCACCCGGGACACCCCCCTGCCAATTCTGGCTTGGTCCCTACTGGGCATATTCTAGTAGAATATCCAGTCTTGAAGGGATCCAAGCAACAGGGTTCCCACGGGAGACAGTGCCTGTCTCTGAGATGGACAGTGTTTGGATGTGGAAGTTTTTGCTGATAGACCATCTAACCTTTCCTTTATCTTAACCCTAATGTGATGGGGGTGCACCACTTACCGCTGGATGGCACCTCCCCCTGGACCTTCTAGGGATTAGCTCTGCCTGGTGCTACATCCCTTCCTGTGGTTTGGATGATGTCATTGTCTCTCTCTCTGGTCTGCAGCCCTGCTCCTGCTCCAGGAACAGCAGGCTTCTCTTTGGGACTCACTGTCCAGCTAGGTCACAACCATGGTTTCTTCTTTTGGGACGGGTCTCTCAGTTTGAGAGTCTAGCCATTTCCCCAGTGGTAGGGGTGGGAATGGGGATGAGGATCCTTCCTAGTCTGGGTCCCGGCCCAGGGACCTGTAGCTAGCAGCCTCCTGCTGCCTCTCCTTAGCTTCTCACCAGTGTTGGGCCACTTCCCAGCAGGAATAGCACCTTCTTTGCTCTCTTCTCAGGAACTCAAGCCTGCAAATCCCAGCAGCAACTGACTGCCTCTGCCCCTGCAGCTCTGTATATATGGGCCAGCTGGGTCCTGATTGGCTGCTCCTCACAGCCTCTCTCAGATTGGCTGCTCCCTGCGCAGCCTCCCTAGGCTGCTTTTAACCCCTTCCTTGCCAGTGTGGGGTGGACACCCCGTCACATCCTAAAGGTGCTTATGTAGGTACATACATGGCCCTCATCAGCAGCCCATCCTAGCTAGACCCTTTGTACTATCCAGATCTCTTTCTCCTTAGAGTTTATGTCCTCTTAATATTTGTGAGATATTCTCACTTCCTCCCCACTTTTCAGTCTGTGCCTAGCCCGGCTGGAAACAGAGGGACTCTCTTACTCTTGCTGCACTATTCATTTCTTCTAGACCCCTGACGGTTTGCGCTGCCTCTTCCTTAAAATGACCTCCCGTTCGTCTCTCTGATGACCTGGGTCCCAGCACTGAACGCTGTGTCCCATCTACTCCACAATTACTTTGTAGGTATTTTCCCCCCACGGCTTCTTCTGTGAGCCCTTCTGCCCCCCACTGGATTCAAAGAGCTCGTGAGCACTAGTTCTAAGCTCCTCTTTTATTCTTTGCATCCTCAGGGAGTCCTGCCCTGTTGAAGAGAAGTCGAGCCCCAGTGGCTACAGCTCGAGCTGGAGCCTCACAGTTTTTGATTGGAAAGGTTCGATTTTTTAATATAGTTTAGGAACCTCTTTCCTGATGCTATTGCTAGGCAAGGAGTTAAAAATTCAACTAGCAGCTAAGACAGAAACCCATGTAACTAACAAGCAGAAATACCAGAGGCCCAAGGACAATGGCAGCTATAAACACTTGATAGATTTATATGGTCAGATGTCCGCCTAGTGACTCAGCCTCTTGGTAAGAAAGAACAGTAACCTCCCCCCCCGGCCCAGGTCTCCGGCTATCTGTGACCACTCACTCCCACCCCATCCCTTTGCCTTAGGTAGTCACAGATCGTTGATGCCATCAAAATAGTTTTATGCCTATGTTCTGCTCCTGTTCTCTCTCTCTGGAACAATGTTTGTCTCTGTAAGTACAAGAGAAATGCAAATGAAATGATAAGAAAAAGGTAGATAATTGATCACTGCAGCACCATACTTCTGAAGCTCTTTTGTCCATCTTCCCGGAGCTGAGAACGAACCTCTTCAGCACCGTCTGTGCCTGTCTGATTCCTGGGAACAAGAATCTCCTTGCTTCCCACGAGAGCTGTTCCCCAGCAGCCGTTGGGGTAGTTAGATCTCTCCATAGCTGGCATTCTGGAGGAATTTTTGCTGGGTGCTGCAGCAGGTTCCTCAGTGTCATTCCTCTCTGTATCCTCTCTAAGCAGAGAGCTGCATCACCTCACACTGTATTATTATTGAAGCATCCAGGAGAACAACACAGAACAAAGAGAGCTCCTGACCCAAAGAGCTTATCTTTAAACCCCCCATCCCCGGCCCTGTGCATCCTTTTGATGTACTTTCCTTTCTCTCTCTCTTAGGTAGCTTATAGCGACTGTACTGACATTCCGCGTACTGCTAACATCCCAATGCGTTTCACTAATAGCCATGAGAGCAGAGCTGCTGGCATTCGACAGCGTTTCTGTTTCTTCATGCTTGTTCCTTTTGCCTTTGTGTACAGCATATCTACCAGCAGCCACAAACACAAAAGCCATATATTGAAAATGCGCATATATTTGCATAAATGCATGCACAAACCAGCAGAAGAGAATAATGCCTGAGAATAATGTCTGGGGTGAAAGTCTGGGGAAATCTGAATCTGAAGAATCTAAATGAGGAGGAAAATCAGGGAAACAGACAGGAACTTTTAAGCCCCAGGGCGCTTTCTTCACACACACACACAAATCATTCTCTGGTTTAATATGAAATCCTCCTGCACCAAGCCCAGCATCGGAAGCTGTTGATTGATTGAGTGTGGCAGTAGAAAAGGCCAAAAAGCAGAAGTCTGTGGGGAAAAGCAGCAGAGTTGGCAGCATTGGCCAGGGGCTTAAGTCCACTAATAACAAACTCCATTTTCCATCTCACGTTATGCACACAGATTACTGGAGTTAGACAAAAGGTTTTCTTTTCCCTGGACTAAAAACAGCCTGGGGCTTAGTACTGGGAAGGTCACAGAGAAGATTATCTGTGTTACCTCATCTTCAGTTTTCTTCCAGGACCCTATCAAATCTTCCTCCGCTTGGGTTGTTGGTCCACAGATTATCATTAAACAGTGCTGAGGAATTCCATCTAGAATCGTTTGTATCCCTTCTGTTACATACTTTGTCCTATTACTTGGGAGGCAGCGAACTAGCCTCTTTGCTTCATCCGGGCCCCAGCTCCTCCCTGTGGATTCCATGCAGGTTACTCACGTCCTCTTTCTTACAGGTATTTTGCTCATTTCCAGGCACAGAATTGGGAGTCAGGACTCCTGGGTTCTCCTCCTGACTCAGTCACAGATTCCTTCTGTGATCCTGGGCAAGTCCCACTGTCAATTTCCTCAGCTCTCAGGATGTTGTGCGGCCAGATCCAATATATGTTTGCGGATGCCTGTGCGGTTCTTAGATGGAAATCACTATAGAAACACACGGCATAATTGCAGAGGACAGCACTCGGGTCGCAAGGTAAGATGACTCTGTACCAGTTTTGATTCAACTTTTCCTACAGCTTTTAAAACCTCCCTAGATGCTTCGTTCTTCCATCTTCCGCCTCGTGTCTGGCTGCAGCCTCTGGCTGCGTGATTCCTTTGAAGCAAGGCTCCCGAGGAGTTGAAGGCACCCACTCTTTCCAATTTGGCTTCCACAGACTTCATCTGCCACTCCAGCTTAGAATCATAGAATCTCAGGGTTGGAAGGGACCTCAGGAGGTATCTAGTCCAACCCCCGGCTCAAAGCAGGACCAATCCCAACTAAATCATCCCAGCCAGGGGTTTGCCAAGCCTGAGCTTAAAAACCTCTTCTCCACCTTTCCCCTCCCACTCAGTGCACAAGTCAACTCTCACCTAGCGATGACTCCAAATAATTTCTTCTCCTCCCTTACATCAGCCACAAAAACGCTCCGAGAAGTAACTTCCTCTGAGAAGCTGAGGGATGGCAGCGTACGATAATGTCTGGTAATGGAATCCTTTGTTGTGACCAGCACGCTCCTAGTCATCATTCATAAACAGGAGTGCTGTCCATGTTGCATAGAAGATGCCCTGATTTGCCTTCAGAACACCCTCTCCAGCGCTCTTAAAAACCCCGCTTTGCCACAGCCAGTTCACTGTAAGGCTACACCACAAGCCTAGGTAGCATCTTCACTAAGCCCTACAGAGGCTCAGCTGCAGTTTTCGGATGGTGTTATAAATATAAAGGGAAGGGTAACAACCCTTATGTATGCAGTAATATAAAATCCCTCCTGACCAGAGGTACAGAATCCCCTTACCTGCAAGGGGTTATCTGAACTGATTAACCTAGTTGGCACCTGACCAGAAGGACCAACGAGGAAAGAAGATACTTTCAAATCTAGGGGGCGGGGGAAGGTTTTGTTTGTGCTCTCTTTGTTGGTTCCCTCTTGGGACAAAGAGAGAGACCAAACAGGTAAACCAGCTCCTAACAAGATCCTGAAACGATACATCTAAAATTACAGAAATTGTAAGTAATAGCAAGGAAATGCGTTAGATTATCTTTTGTTTTAGCTTGTGAATTTCCCCTATGCTAAGAGGTAATTTTATTCCCGTTTTGTAACTGGGAAGCAGAGTCAGAGGGGGAATTCTCTGTGTTTTAAATCTTTTTATTTACCCCATAAAGTTATCTTCCATCCTAATTTTGCAGGTGTGATTCTTTTACTTTTTTTTTTTAAATAAAATTCTTCTTTTAAGAACCTGATTAATTTTCAGTGTCCTAAAAACCCAGGGATTTGGTCTGTGCTCACTTTGTTAACCTATTGGTTGGTATATTATTCTCAAGCCCCACCAGGTAAGGGGGTGAAGAGGCTTGGGGGGATAGAGCTCCAAGCAGCCCCTCCCTGAAGATTTGTTTAAAATCACTTGGTGGTGGCAAGGACAAGGAAAGGAATTTGTGTCTTGGGGAAGCTTTCAAATGGAAGCTTGTGGTATATAAGTTTAGGTGGTCTTTCATGCGAGTCCTCACATCTGTACCCCAGAGTTCAGAGTGGGGAGGGAACCCTAACAGATGGTCTCTATTTTCTCTCCTCCTATAATTAATATGAAACTTTCCCCCACTCAGCATTTGCCTGCCTTTTCGTTTGCACTCTCTGCTGCAGTCTTATCCCATTGTTAGCAGAGAAGGCTTCCTAAGAGCTCAAACTGACCTCTCTAATAGGTTTTCTTAAATACCTTCAGCTGGTCTTTACACAGAGTTCTCTTGCTCAGAACAATTACCTTAGTTCGCACATAAGCAGCCAATCCAGTTTAAAAAGATGAAAGTAATATCCCAAATGGGGGTTTCTACCTCAAAAGAGCATCACGCAAACTGCTGATTAAAAGCCCACCCCTTCTGCCCTAATTTCTCCATTACGAGTCTCGCAGCGCACCGTCAGCGTGTTAGGAACTCTGAATAATTCTGTTCTTGATCATCAACTGGTATGCAACACACAGTACGTACCTGCCCCAACTAACAGGATCATGACCTGATTCAAATGGCTCAAGTCAAAGTAGGTTTTACTGGTGAGTTATAGAAAGAGAGAGGACAGCCTGAAATTCAAGCTGACGGTATGAAAATATGCTCTCATGTCAGGTCACAGGAGAAATGGCCCCTAAGCATTCCTGTGGCTTACTCACAGAAATTGTTTAAGAAATATGAAAACCTTACATAGTAGCAGCTGAATTGCCAAAATAACTTGCAATGCCCCATGTTTCTCTCCTCGTTTCAAGACTCTTCCAAAGTCTAGGGGGTCAATTCTGTACTGTAGTATGGTCCCTTTAAGCAGCTCCAGAGGCGTTAAGGGGCAGTAAATGCAGTGAACGGCCACTGGTGGATGGCCCTCATGGTGGGGCTCTCTCAGATGACTTAAAGCCAAAGCTGGCTCCACGTTGCCATTTCACAGCCCCCATCACATGGGGAGGGAAAGGTTAAGACCTGAGTGCTCTGTAGTCTCCAATGAGGGCTGTTGCAGCTGACTGTAAATTAGAGCAACCTCGAGGCTGCTCTACCTTACAGTAGGAGCAGGATAGACTCCCGGATAGTTCCAGAATATGATCGTGCCAAAGGTGGAGTAAAGTCATCTTTGCTCCCTCTCACGTCTGTTCCCTCACCAAAAGCTGCTGGGCTGGGACAGAGAACTGAGGTCTGTTTCTCTCAAGAAAGAACCAGGTTTCACATGTCCCCCCACCATAAATGTGTGTGTCAGGAGAGACTCCCTGGAAGGAGAGATCATTCCTCTCATGTGGCAAGGGGAGGTTCACCCAATCAACACGTGATCATGGTATGGTGTTGCTCTCTAGTCAGTACACAAGAACGTTCCTGCCACACAACCCTGCGCTCAGGTCAGCACTGGCTTCCAGGTATGCAGACTAATATCCCTCTTTATGCTGGCTTACACAGGCACCGATTTTCATTCTTCTAGGTGGGTGCTTCACCCCCCAACCCCACCCTGAGGCCCTGCCCCTTCCCCTCAGGCCCGGCCCCCACGCTGCTCCTTCCCCCAAAGCTCCACTCTCGCTCCACCTCCTGTCGCCCCCTCCTCCCAGCGCCTTCTACCTGCTGCTGAACAGCTGATCGGTGGGTGGATGCTGAGCACCACTGTGCTCACTTATGCTCAGTTTTTGCCTCTCCTTTTATGAGGTTTACTTTGCATGGACATTGCTCTGCATTTAATGAAAGGATTCCCCCAATCTAAAATACTGGTTTTGGTTTTCTTTAGCCTCTATAGCACTTTGGGAAACATCTGGACGCCAATGAAATCAGTAGCAAAACTCCCACCGATTTCAATGGAGCCAGGACCTCACACTTTCTGTCCAGTACAGCTGAGAACTTGGATGTCTGCACATTGCAGAGTTGCCAGCTCTCCTGATCTGATCGCGAGTCTTGCGTTCACTGGTATTTTTTCATAAAGCCCCAGCTTCTGGAGTTACGATTGTGTGAGAATCTCGGCTTTCATCTAAAAAGGAAAAAATTCCAGCCCTCAGGATTGCAGAGAAAAACTTGAAAACATGACTCCCTAAAAGTGCAAAACTCAGAAGGCAAACAAAGAGCCCATCCTTTCTTTTGGGGGAAAAAAAAATCTCATGATATTTAACCCCAACTCGTGATTTTGGGGGCCTGACGCATGGCATTCTGAGCACTTGGTGCTGGCAACTCTGCATATCCAGCCACAGATCGTAACCAATCTGCTTTTCTTCTCGACAGACACCAACTATGTCTGAACCTCTGCCTGCAAAAGATGATCCCCAGGGAAACGACATTTAGATAGGACCACAGTTTACAACATTGCAGAAAGGTCACTGTGTGTAATAAAGACTGACGTGCAGGGCCCATTCATTGGTACCCAGCACTTCCGGGGTTTAGCTAGTATCCTGCAAGAATGTTTATATTGACCAGGTGTATAATTCCTCTAAAGCCGGTGTTCTGGGGGACGGACTGACTCAGGGGTACGGGTAAGGGAATAGATCACAGATCACTTTCAATCTGGTCCAGGATTGTACTTCCCAAATATGACGACTATATTGTACCCTTGCCTGTGCAAAAGGAGACATGGTGTCTCAGTCCAGCTCCTAACATCCGTATCCCAGGGACACTGTCACGCCTGAGACTGTCGATAACCCTGGCAGCAACCCATGGACTGGGCCAAATAGAGTAAAATTTGCATCGACTTCAAGAAACGGTCCCTCCGGGGCAAGGCAGAGGCAGGCTTGTAGGGTATGGGATGGGGGAAACTTGCTTTTCACTACTGCTCCCCACAGTTCTGTGGATAAACAGAGTAGGATGGCCAAAGGGTTATACCCTTCAGATCTCCTTTACAGGTGCCATCTTCCGAGTCCGACTGCATGTTTGCTTGATGTGCAGTGGCCTTGACCATCACCTACCGTCAACTCGGAAGAGGCCACTGGGTGTTGTGTTGGAGACATAGATGAATTCAGAGGGCAGTCTGCGGGTCTAGGAGTTGACATTTGTATAACTTACGTCTTCCTCCTCTTCCCTCAATTTGTAAATTACACCAACAGAGAGTCGCTTGGATCAACAATCCTTATCACCCCGCACGCATCTTACTCTATTTGGCTCACAGCACTGAAACCCCAAAGCCTGAGCACTCTTAAAATCCTTCTGCTTGTTATATCTCCATAGCACTGTGCCCTTGTGTAGCACCCTCCAGACGAGGAGCTGACTGTGGATCGGGAATTCTAGCTTCCTGGGGAATGTCCTCTGGCATCTCTCTAACTCTCTTCTTTCAAAATCCACCCCATTACATTGCTGAGAGATTTACACAAAAGAAACCAACAGCGTCTCCATAATGAACCCTCATATAGAACAATCAGGCACATGTGAATGCCAGGTAGGGTGACCAGATGTCCCGATTTTTGGGTCTTTTTCTTATATAGGCTCCTATTACCCCCACCTGTCCCGATTTTTCACATTTGCTGTCTGGTCACCCTAATGCCAGGGCTCTCATCCTAGACAGGTTGACAGCAGAAGCCATAAGAGCAAAGTTCCAGACATCAGCTCCTACTGCCTGAAGATGCAAACATGACCCTTGAGTCAAAGCTAGATTCTTATCTGGGACAATCTTTTGTCCCGCCCCATCCCTGGCTTCTAGAGAGAGCTTCTGCCTCCCTTCCACCTGCTCTCTAATGTACTTACCTAGTCTCTTTGCCTCCCTCGCCTGCCTTCATGGGTACCAGTTCTCTTCTTCAAGCACTTAGGCTTGCTTCCTCCTTGCCTTGGAGCTCACAGATCTTGCAAAGGAAGGCATCAGCTCCTCCCAAGCATTGATGCAAGCCTGTTTTTGCTGGTTACCCTTGTCCCAGCAGCCCGCCACCCATTGCAGGTCAGATTACAAGATCCAGTAACTCTTGCCTGACAACTCCAAATGCCAATGTCAGAGCAGAGGCACGCTGGCAGGGCAGCCTGGCTGGTGACTCCCTGCCCACTGGAAGTGACACATTATTCTCTGAGCATGCTGGAGATGGATGGCAGGGCTTGAACAGCCCTTGACCCCAAGGTGGCCAAAGCGTAGCCTGTGGGACAAATGTTACCCACCGGGTTCCACAAATGCAACTCCTGGAGAGACTACAGATCCCAGCATGCAATGCTCCACCTTGGTCGGTGAGGAAGGGGACTGGAATCGGAATGGGGAGTGCCGTAGATTCCGCACGCCCCACACCCATGCTGAAGATATACAACTATAGCTGATGGACGTTAGGCGCCAAGGGGACCATTGTCTGGGCAGCGCTCAATTGCTTGGCTCAAGCCTTTCCCAGGGGTGTTTCACCCAAATGGGGTCAGGCTGCAAATATGAGGCTTAATGTGACACAGCTGTGAAAAGGTCTGTAGCACCTATACTCTGGTCCCAGGGGTCCCTGCACATCACATCACATAACTTGAGGAGTATTCCGCAGCCTGGTGCACAATACATGAAATACAGTAAAAGGATGATTAATAATCACAGCCGAGAAGCATATGCTGTAATTACCCACCTTTCAGAAGGCTGATTAATGACATGGCTCTGCAGCATGCACAGTAGCTCAACCTCCTGCATGAAACACACTCATCTCTCTCTCTCCTGAGATTGACAGGTCACGGTTCTGCTATTGCTCAACAGACAGGTTCGGCCCAAGCTATTCTTTCCCAGATCTGGCGTAGGAAGTGCGGCGCTTCCAGCGGCCAGGGAAGATCCCTGCCATGTTTCTGATCAGGGCTTTGTAGCAAACTCAGCAGAAGCGGCTTCTCACAGAGTCAATCCTGGATACAGAAGATTTGCCATAGCAAATTAGACCATTCATCCATCCAGGCCAGTGTTTCACTTGCTGCTGTATTAGATAGCACTACTCGTCCATTACTCCTTATGTCTACCGATAGGCGTGTTGGATTAGGGACTGGGCCTGGTTCATGCTGGGCCAGGACCCTTCGGGAGATGTGACAGGTATGGGTATTTCCTGCCATATCCTTGGGAGACCTTACTAAGCATCTTTGGGGTCCATTGTATTAAATGGATGGGGAGGGGGAGAGATGTGACAGATGTGAGACCTACGGGGTTCAAAGGACTGTACTGAACAATGGGCCAGACAAGAATGGACTCTTGCAACAAAACGCGTGAAGTGGTTTTCCTGGGGAATATCTAGAGCAGAGGCTCTCAACCTTTCCAGACTGCTGCACCTCATTTACGAGTCTGATTTATCTTGCATACCCCAAGTTTCACCTCACTTAAAAACAACTTGCTTACAAAAAATCATACATAAAAATACAAAAGCGTCACAGCAACTATTACTGAGAACTGGCTGACTCTCTCATGTTTACCATGTAGTTATAAAATACATCAACTGGAATACAAATATTGTACTTACATTCCAGAGTACAGAGCAGTAGAAACAAGTCACATTGTCTGGATGAAATTTTAGTGTGTACTGACTTCGCTAGTGCTTTTTATGTTGCCTTTTGTAAAACTAGGCAAATCTCTAGAAGAGTTGATGTATCTCCTGGAAGAGCTCTGCCTACCCCCAGGAGTTCGCATGCCTCTGATTGAGAACCACAGGTCTAGGGGGGAGGAGAAGTACTCCAGCCCCTCAGCTGTCACCTCTCTTGGGTACAGACCAGCATCTCTCTCTCTCTCTCTCCTGACCGGGGTTTTCAGGCTGCACAGTTCCCTGCCTATGCTGTGAGATCCGCAGCAAGCCAGAGCACTGAAAAGGCTTTGCTTTCTCTCCAGAGGTTACGAACTCTGCATTTGCTCATAGTTACAAGTTACCATCCAGCTCTTTCTAAGCAAGCACAGTTATCCTTAAGGTGAAGGCAGCCTAGAGAATCAAAGGAACCTACACGCATGCTAAGCAGCTTACCAGAGGTCACCTCAACTCCAGCTCTGGCAGGTGTCATCTCTGTAAAACCAACAGCTGGGTTTTCCCCTGAAGTTAAAAGTTCATAACAACCAGGAATAGTTCAAGTCTTTCCTTTCTACAGCGTGGATCTTTGATCTGGGCCTCGTGGAACAGCTGACCAGCAGACAAGCTTCAAAAGGCTGGGTTTATGCATTGCTGAAAGGGGAGGGGGTGGGATTTGGATTCTCCTGCCCCTAGATACTCCCCAGCAAAACCACTTAACGTTTTTTGTTCCTAAAGGCCATTCTCATCTGGCCCTTGCTCAATGGGTCTCACATCTCCCCTCTCCAGAGGTTACACACAATCCCAGCCCACAGTAATACACAAGCCATTCATTTAATACAGTGGACCCCAAAGAAACTTCAGCTTCATTCAGTGAGGTCTCCCAAGGGTAGGACAGGAAATTGTCATATCTGTTGCACTGCCCACGCGGCACCTTTAACACTAGTCTGAATAGATTATTGTTCGTTACTAGCTCCAGTCATGGCTCAGGACCCTACTGTGCTAGGCGCTGCATAAACACAGAACAAAAAGACAGCCCCTGCCTCCGTTGACAGTCTATAATGTGACTAGGAAACTATATCAGCTTTTCTTGATGGTGGGATCCTGGCTTTCAAACTCTTCTTGAAGAGCTACTGATTTCTGTTCCCATTTTTCTGTCTTCATTTGTCTTCCCAATCCATTTGCCCTGCATTATATACTACTGCCAGATGCACCGCGGTCTGGGGATACGATACGGCCAGCAGCTTTCGGTCTTAACCGAGAGAGACGTTCCTATAACCTAACTTTTAAAGCCCCCTTCCCACCCTCTGGGCCCACCACACGCAGAGACACATCTCAGTAGAGGTGTATATGTTTGAAGGAAACTGCCTAGCTAAACTGCATCACTCAGACCTAACTCCAGTTCTGGATCTGATGAGGTGCAATCATTGTAAAAGGGAATTCTCTACTGGACAGAGCATTTCATTGAAGATGCCAGGGTGCCCCTGCCTCTGAGCATGCCCCATATTGGGTGGGGAAAGCGGAGAGGGAGGGGGGAGTTTTTTGGACTCTTCATGGAGCTGGACATTGTCCGAGAACGTGGCTGGGAGAGAGAAGTGAATAGCTTTGGAAGTAAGTTGCCAGACTCCTGCCTAGAGGGCAGAGAGCGGTGGTGGCCTGTGGGCTGGAATCTCCTGGAGAACAATGATCCTGGATGGAGGGAGAGCGGAACATCAGAGGTCCAGAGACTGTTTCGGTTCTCTGTGCATTTCATCTCCAGTTAGGATCAAACAAATGCCTTGAGCCCTGGATTAAGAGCTGTCCACAGCGACTGCATTTCAAGTTTTCTTGCTCTCCCATGATCCTGGGAGCAGCCAGTGAAGAAAGCGAAATGCCATTATAGTGGGAAATAATGTTTGATGTTGCCCCGCAAACCTTCATCCCCAACAGCCAGCACCCAGTCTGAGACACCACTACTTTGTCATCTCAGTCCCCGAGGTGGGGCGAGCTGAGGACATCTTCCCAGACCATCTCTGAGCAGCACAGAGGGTGGATCCCAGCTCCATGACGATTCAGAAAGGCATGGGGAACAAAGCACCACGGTGTGCAGAAAAGCAGGCAGCCTCAGGATGTTTGATTCATTTGCAAGCGACTCCAGGGAGGTGAGCACAGAGGTCCCAGGCTTTGCAGACGGACTCAGGACTGGCAGGCTGAATCCTGCCTCAGCGTGCAGGGCTGGACTAGTGACCTCTTGAGGCCCTTCCAGCCTACGTGACTATGATTCAATGAAGAACACAGTATCAGATCTGTCAAATGAGACATAAAATGAAGTCTGAACTTCTAAGACTGACACTTTTCACAACCTGTGGTGATGGGTGGTTAGCTTAGACCAGCAGTTCTCAAACTGTGGGATCGTGACCCCCTTTTAATGGGGTCGCCAGTGCTGGCATTAGACTTGCTGAGGCCTAGGACCCAAGCCCAAGCCCCACTGCCAGGGACCAGAGCCTGAGGGCTTCAGCCTGGGTGGTGGGGCTCAAGGTACAGGGGCTCGGCTCAGGCTTCAGTCCCTGCTCCTGGGGTCGTGTAGTAATTTTTGTTGTTTTTGTTGTCAGAAGGGGACCACGGTGCAATGAAGTTTGGGAAACCCTGAGTTCAATCCAATGTCTGGGTCAACGTAACACTGCAAGGGAAGGCTTTGCAACACCCAGCCTCACTTTCCCTTTTCTCAGGGCTCCTTTAACCTCCACACAGTCTCTCATGGCTAATGCCAACCCTGCCCGGGCCTGGTTTAATAAGAGAAAGTTAAAAAAAAAAAAAAAAGTCCATCCCCGTTCCCCACAACACAAAAGATCCTATGGGGCTCTGGGATCTTCTGCCCCATCCAGAGCTCTTTGGCCCTTGGTAGCCAAGCTCAGCACTCTGGCTCCTTGGCCCAAACCCTCCTCCCAGTCTCCTGCAGCTTCATCACAACCTCTGCCATGGCTTCCTCTTTTATAAGGCTCAGGTGCCTTCCCTTAAGCCCAGTCGGGCAGCAGCTAATCAGACACAGGTGCCCTGGACGCCCCCCCTCCCTTCTGCTTCCTCCCTTAAAGGGGCCAGTCACCCTGTGACAGCAACATTTCAATTTGAATAATACACCGTACTCCTTCAGCTCCTGCTGAGCCTTCAGCCGGCGACAGCATATTGTCTACCTCCTGTTGCTGTGCGCGGTTAACCAACAGTTGCGTTTCACCCCAGAGGAGTCTGCATTTCACTAGCTATTCCAAAATACTGGACTCAGTGTGAACAATCAGGTAGCCAAGTGCTTTGGGACCCAACTGGCTGAAATAATATTTGACACTTAAATACTGGTCTGTAGAGGAGGAGCTGTTAAAGCTATTGCAACCCTGGAGCGGAGGTTCCTCTCAGCTCCTCGCAGAGCCCTCTATTTTTTGCTTGCTTCATACTCTCCGGCCGGGAAGCTCCATCTCAACCTAGAGGGTTTGTAGCCTCTGCAAGTCTGGGGAGCAAGACTCCAGCCCCAGTCCTCAGCGACTCTTGTCCTGTGTTTGGGGCAGGAACAGACTGGAAGGGAGGGGGAAAGCGTCTTCTAGACCCCTGTGCTTTCTCTGTACCCTAATGCAGCCAGAGGCCTTTCCCGTCCCTTGTCCATGTCACAGCAGCCTTAGGGCAGCCCTAATTTGTCTCTGCTTCCCATGACCCCCATGAGAAGTACAGAATAGCTGTAGTACTGCGTGCATGGACCGTCCTCTTCCTCACACCTTGATACCATCCCAGAGGCGTAAAGGGGCTTTAGTGTGGATGAGACTTGAGCCCACTGGATTTAAGGGTGACTTCAATTCTCGTCTCTTGCATGGCAGTGCAGGGTGTAGCCCCAGGCAACAGGGCGGGCTCAGTAGGGAGGTCTGGACAAACGAGCCAGGCTCTCCTTGACAGGAGATAATGGTTTTGTTCCATCCAAATCTCATACATGCGGAACGCAAATCAGTCGCTGCGTTTTACCCTTCTCCATAGTGAGAGGACAGGAGGTCACACCGTGAAATTCAGGACTGGTAAATTTACAAAATATGAAAGGAAACACTTCTTCACATAGCCTGTGGTACGCACTGCCCAGAGGGGCCAGAGAGTCCAACGCTGGGGCTGTGTTTCCCAAAGACTAGGGACTTTTAAGAGCAATATTACTGACAGCAAAACACGTTAGTATCAGTAACCAGACCTCAAGCTTCAGGACATCAACTGGTCAGGAAGGAATTTTCCCTCCCACGTGCAGCCTTGCACAATTTGCTAGGGGCCTCGTGGGTCATTTCAAAGCATTAATCATTGCGGGAGGCAGGACACTAGATTTAAATAAACCAGTGGGTTGCTCTGGTTTGATGAGTCCTCTGTTCCTTTAAGACAGACACTGCATGCACCTTTCCTGTTATCAGTAAATCACAGTCACATAGCAGTGCTGGCCCAGAAGCTGCCATGGGATCCCTTGTGACTGAAATGCCTGAAGGACAGCATGGGCCTATTCAATTTTAAAGCTTCTAAATACTAAAAAAATACAACCCAGCCGCCACCACTCCAACCCGCACCCCCAGAAGCAATGAGAGGCAAGCCAGCAAAGAATTCCCTCCTGACCCTTAAGGGTGGTCAGCTCTATCCTAGCGTATATCTGACACAGGGCCTGCTAAATTACTGAATTCCACAGAAGCTTAAAGCTCTTAATATTACTCGGCTCCTGCTGCTCAGCTGGAATCCTATTCGCTGCTCTTTACCAATCACGTTTCACTGAACTGCTCTGAAATATATTCCCTCTTCGCCTAAACCTGCGGTCCCGACTTCTGGGCTGTCCAGAGACTGCTAATTGGCTCTAAAATGGCTAAGCATCAGTTCCTCCTCTCCTCCAAGCCCTTGACTGAAATAAAAATCACTGGCAAGGTGCTTGAGTAATTAAAGTGGCATAAACCTTGAGGACCCAGATTAAGGCACTGTGTTATTCAAGCACCACGTAGGACAGAAGAAAAAGAGGAAGAGAATCCTGGGTTTTGGATTGGCAGGGCTGGCTCCAGGGTTTTTGCTGCCCCAAGTGACATGGGGAAAAAAAAAAGCCACAATCGGCACTTCTACTGCTGTCGCTTCGTTCTTTGGTGGCAATTTGGCAGTCAGTTCAGGGACTGAGGGACCCGCTGCTGAATTGCCGCCGAAGAGCCGGATGTGCCGCCTCTTTCCATTGGCACCTGCTTCCTGCACTGGTGCCTGGAGTTGGCCCTGTGGATTGGACAGTTAGAGGAAAAGATGCAAAATTCCAATCAGGATTCAGGATTGGTGGGTTTCAGAGCAGAGGGGCCATATTTCTTTGAGATCATCCTTCACATGGTCAGATGTTAAGGGTCTTTCGGCCCCTTACCCAGTCACGCCTGGATTGCTGCCCCCTGCCAGGAACAATTTGTATAGTGGGGGTGCTGAAAGCCATTGAACCAAACTGTAAACCTTGTATCTGATGGAAAACGCTTCAAGCCAGGGACAGTGTTCTCTCTAATTTTTCCCACCCATGTGCGACACATCACCTCCATATTGGTGTACATACAAAATTCATGTGGCGGGGTGGGGCTGAGGGCTTCAGAGCATGGGAGGGGCATCAGAGATGAGGCAGAAGGTTGGGGTGTGTGTGTGTGTGTGTGTGTGTGGTGGGGGGTGAGAGCTCCTGCTGAGGGTGCGGGCTCTGTGGTGGGGAAGCAGTATGATCCCCTTTGGCACATGGGGAAACTGAGGCACAGTGTTTAATGGACTTTTCTGAGGTCGTAGAAGGAGCGAGGGGCAGGACCATGATTAGAAACCAGTTCTCTGTTTAAAATAGTAGACCAAACCCTCAGCATCAACCTCTGTCCAGCCACAGACCAGGTCAGGCTCCATCCAACCAATCCCCTGAGCTCTCCACTGCTTTGTAATCTACAAGAAGCCTAGGAGATCATTAATATCACATGATACAAGCACTGGGGCGCTGCTGAGCTCTGCAATCCAATGAGTCTGTGAGGAGAGCCAACAGAACCCCACGAGCAGTTACACTCCCATCACGGGGAGGGTCAGGAACCAGCCACTCACTCACCGTTCTGCAGGTCTCAGTCTGTACCAACATCTGGGTCCATTGGGGCACGTGGGAGCTGGGAAGCTTTACATGGCAAATGTTTCTGCGGAGCAGGTCGGCGATCCTCTGGAAAAAGCAAAAGAAACAACAAAAAATAATCATGCACTACAGTCTCCCAAGGGAGGGGTTCTCAAAAGTCTTCTTGGGTTACAATCAGGCACTGAAGTCACTGCATATGCCAATGGAAAGGCAATTTCCCCTTGAAGTGCAATACGGTTCTGGATCTGACCCAGGCCCTCTCAGATCTGCCATTTATAGGTATACGAATAACAATCCTGTTTCCATTGTATTTTTTACCCTGAAAGATCCATTGGAAATGGAAGGGTCACTGGACCCTGCATGGAAAGGTTAACATCGCTGGGTGGAATGCACCAGCTGCTTAGCAGCACACCACTGTGCTGCCCAAGAATTAAGAGTGGAAAGCTGTAGCAGGGTGGTCACCCTGCTCCTGCCCGGAGGGGTTAAAACAGCCCTGGGAGAGGGCTGCTCCAGGAAGAGAAAAACCTAGGCTGATTGGGGAAGCAGCCTCAGCTGGGTCCATGCCCCAATCAGGCCACAGCTGGCCCCATAAAAGGCTGTGGGCCAGGAGCTTGGACAGAGTCTCTCTGGCAGTAGGGAGAGATGGGCCTGGCTGCTTGGGAGCAGAGCAAAGTACCTATAGTGCAGCAGGGCTGGGGGAAAGGCCAGACGAGCTGGGGAGCTCCGGGCTAGAAACCCCCTAGGCTGTAGGCCTTGCTAAAGGCTGGAAAAGGTACTGGGGTTGCAGAGGGGCAGCCCAAGGGTAGACAGAGGCAGCAGGTCCAAACTCCTGACGAGTGGCAATTATACTGCAGTCTGTCCCAGTGAGAAGGGGCTAGGTGATGACTGGCAGTGGCCACTGACTGAGGCGAGGCGGTGATAGAGGGTGGGTGTTCCCCAGGAAGGGGAGACCCAGATCTGTGGAGGGGGTACTGCTAGGGGGCAGCTCCCTGGCCTGAAAGGGGCACCGGCGTCCAGGAGAGATTCAGGCCCAGTGGCAAGCAGGACACCGGCCTGCAGAGGGCGCTCCGGAGCTGGAAACGCTAATTCCCTGGATGACCAGCAGGAGGGGCCACACCGCTGAGTCCTGCCCCCTACAGAAGCGAAGACGACATCCACCGAGGCTGTGAGGCAGAAGCGTAGGGAGGCAGGATGCACTTGCCCACATTGGGGTTTTGGCCTGGGTGCTGGGGCTAGCACCACTGCTCCAGCTATGAATGTTGAATGACATCTAGCCAGGACCTCATATTTTATATCACATCTGAAGGATGGCACTGCTTACCAGCAGGGCCGACCCTAGGCCAAAGGGTGCCCCGTGGGAGGAGCACCTTCAGTGCCCACCCCCCATGTATTAAACTTGAACACCTGCCCTTGCACTAGTAGGATTTTATGTTTGTATTTTGCATAACTTAGAATAAATAATAATGATATGATTTAACCGTATCCTGCCAGCCACCTTGGTAGAAATGCATCAGCCAGAATTTCTTTGTGTCTGGCCTAATTTCAAGGTAGTAACAGACTTTCAAGGGTCACTAACGCGTTGTAGGTTTAGCTTTGTAAAATAAGTCAAAGAATGCCATGCTTGTTTTCTTTTGCACTGCAACTTGATGTTCCCCTTCAAAATGTTTTAAGTAAATTAATTCTGTTTTGTGTGTGAATAAAAAATGTGTGTGTTAAAAGAGAAATGTAAAGGCCATCACTGAACCTGATGGTCTGGGGAGGAACCAGAGACAGACACAAGGGCACCTGGAAGCTGCAACACGCCCGTATTGAAATATCAAAGAAAAGCAGATTGACGACTCTAAAATATAAGACAGGCCCGTATCAATGAGGACAAAATAGCTGTAATCAAAACCAGCATGAAAGAACTCCCTAAAACACTTAATAAAAAGAAGAAAAAAAGAAACAATTTAAAATAAAAAAAAATACCAAGCACTTGTCAAACATCAAATTGATTACAGCAGGACAGTGCAAAACTCACTGGTCCCAATGAGGGAAAAATCACTACATAAACAAGGTGCCTTGCCATGAAACTTTGGGTTCATCCTGCCAAGACTTCCCCAGAGCGTAGTGTCGTGATCGACAGAACCCAGCTCCCCCCTACCTGTGATCAACCTAGTTGGCCACTAGATATATCTGGACTCTGGACTAGTAACTATAACATCGACTGGTGGGAGAGTGTGCGTGTGAGTGATTGAATGAATGTGCTAATTGTTGTATCTTCAATAAATGAGGCGTATTGCCTTTTCCCCTAAAAAAGATCCTGTGTGCTTCTTTTAAGCATAACACCTTGGTGCCCTGAGCGCAGCACCTGCCTCAAATCCGGGACTCCAGGCAGTCGCCTGGGTCAACTGCCCTGCTTATCAGCACCAAGCTAGTTCAACATAGGCTTGGAAGGAAATCACTTCCTACCCAATCAAGCCTCCCATTTCCTGAAGCTCACTTCCTGCAACTTCCATCCAGGTTCTGATCCAGCTTAAATTTGCTGAAATTGCAAGATCAGCCTAATTCACTTGGATTGCAGTGGCCCCGTCTGTCCGTAGAAGCGATGAATTTATGCTCCATACTGCCCACTCCAGGACTGCAGGCCAGGAAGTCCTTCATGCAACATGCATTGGTACGGCTTTACTAGAGTATTTATTAATTCACTGGATTCATTTCAAACTCACTTTCTGCCTTTAAAAAAAAAGGTGTAAATATCTCCCTTCTTTGGATGGGGAGCCAGCTAGTGTCAATTCATGCATTATAAATGGTCCCAAACCTAGGCTGAGCTTTCACAGAGTTGTTTTATTCAGGCTGTGAATGAAAAAACATGACCTCGCTTTGGGGTGTATGGCCAGGGAACCACATACCCCTCCCATCTCCAAGCCCTCTCTCCCACTGATCCCTCCTCTCAGATCTGCAGCACATTGCCACGAGGAACATCAAAGGAGGACAGAAATGTACAAGGTGGATATAAAGATAACACCCTGATAACAGAAGCTGTAACAGCAGTTTAATAAATCCGAGCCTCCTCTTTGGCAGATCTAGATCCAATGGGAGATTCGTAGCTGAATGAGAGAGGAGCTGAAACAGAGATCTGAAGATACAGTCTATAACCAGCTGTATGTGTTTTCTTTTTCTACAAGTGAATTTAGTACTGGGGAAAGGTGCCAGACTGGCAGCCCTGCTGAGAGAAGGCCTGGTTCATCCTGAGGACACTGACAGGTCACAGTGGTGGTGATCTTGGGGGGTTTTCACCTTCCTTTGCAGCACAGAATGAAGGTCGCTTGCTGGGATCATCTGGATACATCTCACTTCACTAATTCCCAGCCACTGGTGCACCATGCTCCATCTTATTCTTTGCCTGTGGTACACAGTAGGGCTCTGTACCAGAGGCAAAGGGCTCGTGAGGGCTGTAATCCTTTGGTCTAATTCTGGTTCTTGGGTTGGTGGGAGGGTAGCTGAGTTGAGAGTGGTGGCCTGGGATACACAGGAGGTCAGATGAGACGATCTGCTGGTGCCTTCGGGCCTTGAACTCTATGGCAACGTGGGCATATGCCTTGACACGAAGCTGGAGAACCCACGGGTAAGGGAAGGAGTTCACTTTCCATGGCCCATTCAATCTTTGTGCCATCAAACTCTGCCAGCTGCAATGCAGGCTCGCAACAACCCAGACATCCACTGGGTTTCCTAGTCACACTCCTGACTGCGGCTGAGAAGGTGTCTGCCAGGCCACTACAGACCTTGCCTTCCTCTGCTCAGCAGAACATAAGAGTGGCCATACTGGGTCAGACCAAAGATCCATCTAGCCCAGTGTCCCATCTTCCAACAGTGACCAACGTCCAGGCCTTCAGAGGGAATGAACAGAACAGGGAATCATCAAGTGATCCATCCCCGTTACCCATTCCCAGCTTCTGGCAAACAGAGGCTAGGGACACCATCCCTGCCCATCCTGCCTAACAGTCACTGGTGGCCTGTACTTTGGCTGAAGGATTGGGTCCATTTTATTATATTATGAACGAGGGCCATGGAGCTAACAAGCCCTGATTTCTGCAATTACCTGGGACTCCTGCCTGGCTGGGGAGATCTGCTAGGCAATCAGATCCCACCTTCAGCACAGGGTATTCTAAAGCAGCCTATTCCCACAGCCTGCCTGCGTTTCACATATCAGTTACCCACCTGAAAACTGTCTCTCTCACGCCTCACTCAACTGCTTTCTCCTGGAACAATGAGCCGGAGGTGGCAAGCTTTACCCACCCCGTAATCAGCACTGCGGCAAGCTGCATTATACTCCCAGAATCATGACTTCTGCCTTCTCCCCCCGTGGGCTGCATTTCCCAGCGCACCCCGGGACAACTTGCTCCCCGGTTTCCCATTGGCTGGCTTTTTCAAAACGACAGCCTCTGGTGACTAGGGAAAAGGGAGGAAAATATCAGGGAAGGAGAGGCAGGGAGGGAGGGAGGAGGGGAAAATAATCAAAGAGCTTTTTGTCAAAGGCAAAGGGACATGAGCTGAAGTGTGTCAGCTTCCACCCAAGCTGGTAAATGCCAAGCCCATCCCTATTCTTGCCTGGTCTTCTCAGCGCTATCAAGATCTGCAGAAACGGAGTTAACGTTCATTATTTGCTAAGCAGCAATGCACTCAGCACTGTATGAGATACCAATAAAGACAAGCCCTGCTCTAGTTCTGACACCATGGCTCCAAGAGCCCCCTCAGGGAAGTGTTCTGCTCCTGCGGTGATGGGAGCTGTATAGACACACTGTCAGATAGACAGACCACGTCCATGCTCTCTACCGCTCCCATGGGCGCTGGCTCAACCATCACAATATTGCCCTCGACTTAGTTTTAATTCAGTATGATGGTGATGCACGAGAGATCAAATTCTCCGCTGGAGTCTGCTTCGCTGACGTCAATGGGATGGATGCACGTGTTTAAAGTTAAGTGTTTTGCTGACCCGGGACTCCTCTCTCCTCTACCACACATGCTGCTGCGCAAAGTTTCTGTGTGGCAAACTCACGCAGAGAACAGCTGGGGAAAAAAGAAGAATCATTTAAAATTCCCCACGCTGGGCAGCATTGGCAGGTCAATCTTTCTGGTGCAGCTGACTGGCCAAGCTCATCTTTTCTAAGCTGGGGGGAGCAGCACTGGGAATTGGGCACTGGACTCCCACCACCATGGGCCTCTCTCACTCTCGGTGCCCCACGTTATCTATGGCAGGGATTAGCAGGCCTAGGTTAGAATCTTCATCAATGCTCAAGACGTGGTTATTTTAAAAACCCAAGGAAATTCTCAGACAAAAATCTTTGTTAACCTCAAATTCTAGATGTTAAGTGACATTAATGATAACATTCTTGGCTTGTATTTTTAAGGATGCCTAAATATTAAAATAATAGCATCATAGAAGATTAGAGTTGGAAGAGACCCCAGGAGGTCATCTAGTCTAACCCCCTGCTCAAAGCAGGGCCAACCCCAACTAAATCATCCCAGCCGGGGCTTTATCAAGGTGGGCCTTAAAAACCTCTAAGGTGGAATCTCCATCCACCTCCCTGGGTAAAATGTGCGGAGATTATTAGTTAAAATCACTCAAAAAAGTTCCCAATCCCTTAAAGTTCATACATTCTCTTAAAAAAAAACAAAAACACCATAGAAAAATGGCCCATTAGACATTTCCCAACCAACCTTAACTTTGATCCTGCTGTCTTCACGCTCTGTTTTTGTGCAGTACAGTAGATGAATGATTTGTGTAACAGGCACGATAGGATGCCGAATGACAGGATTTTTATAAGGAGAATGAATACATCAGAAATCGTTCGCAATTTGAGGAACTATAAATTTTACAGCATAGATGCGAGACTGTACGTTTCAGCTACATACCACTGATAGATACAAAACAATGTGGCTTATGTATTGTCTTAATAATGGGATAATTGAGATGTACACCTCACAGCCTATTGTTTAGGTATTTCATGGCACTGCAGTTATAGTCACATATCATGGTGTTCTATCTGCTGAGAGTGTTCTGAGGCTTTTCAACCTAAAAAGTAAGTAAAACTGGAAATGAGAAGTACAGGTTTTTGATAGCTCAGGTCAGAGTTAAGGCTGTTTTTGGAAGGTCTAATGCAAACGTTAATGTGCTGCATTAGCAAACTAAACACCTGCGTATTTTACCCTTCTCTCCCCAAAATCACGTCTGAACAAAACCCATGGAATGCTCAATACATAGTCAATTCCTGCTGCTTGCTACCCCCTTCCTCTATTTGTGTGTTTTCTACCTAGATTGCAAGTTCTCTGGGGCACTGACCTTGCCTTCAGACCCTTCTGCAGAGCCTAACACACAGCAGTAGGATAATACCACAATTACATTTTTACAAGAACATCTGAATTTAAGTGCATTAAACTCTCCATATCCATTACTTTGACTGATCATTTCCATACATTTGAATGATTAGGGTCTCAACTGTAATGTTCTTGGTAGGTATTTTAGGTAACTCATGTTTCCTAGCAACCTTAAACTTCAAGTTGACTAAGTTTGTTGTCTGGAAACCTACTATAAATTTCAACTGCCTTTGAAATGGGACCCAGAAGCACTTTAATTCATGGATTGAAAGGGTCACCTGTGGTTTCACAAACTGATCCTTCAGCTCTGTTGCTGAACTGTCATATATTAGCTAGCTTCCAGTCTTAGAATCATAGAATCTCAGGGCTGGAAGGGACCTCAGGAGGTATCGAGTCCAACCCCCTGCTCAAAGCAGGACCAACACCAACGAAATCATCCCAGCCAGGGCTTTGTCAAGCCTGACCTTAAAAACCTCTAAGGAAGGAGATTCCCCCACCTCCCTAGGGAACCCATTCCAGTGCTTCACCACCCTCCTAGCGAAATAGTGGCTGGCTAGGAATATTACAGCGCAGGCAGGGAATTGTGCAGCCTGGAGAAATCCTGGTCAGGAGTGGGAGAGACGTGGTTCTCTGCCGCAGAGAGGTGACAGCTGAGGAGCCTAGAGTGGGCACCCTTGGTGGACCATGAGCGGGGAACACAGGTGGAGTTGCCCTGAACTCTTACCCTTGTATCTCCCCCTTACTGTAATATCAGAGATCCCTGCAATCTTTAATGCATGCCAGTGAGGCAAGGCAGGGCTTTTATCCCCACTGTACAGATGGGGAACTGAGGCCCGGAAGGACTAAAAGAGGACTTTTAGCCCAGCAGTTTCAGCTGCACTGTGGAGAAATACTTAAAGAGGGAAGGAGGGATTTTTCTGCAGTCTGGTAGTTAGGGAGGAGGTGGGAGACCCCGGGGCCAGTCCCCTTGCTCCAAATCACTCTTTCATTATTTATGTACAGTGTATCAGCTTCAACAGGAGAGACGCAGGGAACCCCCCCTCACAATATCCCCGAGCCCTGTGGTCAGAGCACTTTCCCGACAGGTGAGAGACACTCCCCTTTCAATCCTCCCCCTCTAGCAGAGAAGGGGGAATTGAACCTGGTCTCCCACATCTCAGGAGAGTGCTCTAACCACTGGGCTAAAAGTTAGAGGGGTGGGAGTAGCAGCAGCACCTTCCTCATCTTCCTCCTTCCGCTATATGTGGCCCCTAATGTGTTCCTTCAAAACACCAGCTTCGGCGCAGAACCCCGGGAGCCAGGTCCTGTTTGTGGGTCACTAACAGAGGCAGCTGGCTGAGAGAGAGGGGTAGGCCTTAGTCCACATTGCTCCTGTCAGCATCCCCTTGGCTAGCTTAGGTGGCTTCCCAGCCGGCTGGCTTTGTAGATCACATTCTGAGGCACCTCTCTCCCCCCCGCCCCCCGTTCATTGTAGCGGGAGCCTAACTCAGGCTTTGTGCTGTTCCTGAGATTTCCGGGGCGCTGTAACGCTCAGCATTGCCCGAGTCCCTTAAAGGATTCCACCCCAAGTGACCTGCGCATGGCCACACACAATGTCTGGGGTGGAGCAAGGAATTGAACCTGGCTTGACTGAGTTCTAGGCTCATGCCCCAGCCTCTGCACTGTGCTCCTTCTTACCAAGAGCCATCGCCAGCTAGTCACAAACAACCATCCCTCCCCACAGCCACAGCTGGGAGGCACTATATCCTCTCTCCTTTCCCTGGTGGAGGAAGAACACATATACAAAATACTGTGCTACGGTCATGTCGTACGTAGGGCTCTGTCCTGCTCCCACTGCAGCCAGTGGCAAACTCCCGTCACTTCATGGGCCAGACCCATGGTGACGCCACAGCCAGTAATGTACTGCATCCACAACAGCTGCCCCCACAGAAGAACGCAGCTGGCGCTGACATTAGACAAAACATACACAGATATGAACAGGCCTGACATGGTCCATCCAGCAGAGGGCAGTAACAGCTATCTACGTAATTTTGCTACAGCCCGAACCTTTTCAGTTAAGAGCTAAGAAAGCTCCCAGTCCAGCTCTCTGGTCCTCCAGGCATACCTCCAGTGAAAACACGGGAAGCTGAAGTTTGATCGTCCGGATACTTCGAAGGTGAAAAGCAAGTAGAGATTGTTGTGGGGTGTTGAAAACAAAATTCAGAGCTTCTTTATACACCATAAAGTAGAAGAAAAAAAGGTAAGAATCACTTTTATTTCCATTTGCAAGTACTTTAAATCAGTGGCTCTCAACCTTTCCAGATGACTGTACCCCTTTCAGGAGTCTGGTTTGTCTTGTGTACCCCAAGTTTCACCTCACTTTAAAATGACTTGCTTACAAAATCAGACCAAAAAATACAGAAGCGTCACAGCACGCTAGTACTGAAAAATGGCTCACTTTCTCATTTTTACCATATAATTATAAAAGACAATTCATTTGAATATAAATACTGTACTTACAAGTCAGTGTGTAGAGCAGTATAAACAACTCATTGTCTGTATGAAGTTTTAACTTGTACAGACTTCACTAGTGCTTTTTATGTAGCCTGTTGTAAAACTAGGCAGATCTCTAGATGAGTGGCTGTACCCGCTGGAAGATCTCCGAGTACCCTGAGGGATACACACGTACCACTGATGAAGAACCACTGCTTTAAAGGGCAGTGTGGGAGGTTGGAAAGTTGTATGATTGTTAGGAGGGACAGAGCATGCAAACTAAACGGTCTCTGCACAAACCCCCCAAGTGGAAGAAAGAGGGAGATCAAGAACAGCTGGGAGAAAAAGTTGATATTTCAGCTGAATTAATTCAATATGGGAAGTGGTGGCAGTCCTATAGCTTGGGACTTTTAAAACGAGACTGGCACGGCCTTGGAGAATCTCCTGATTGGGGATGAAGTGGAAGAAACTGGCGAAACCAAGCGTTGCCAACTTTACCCCAAGTCTGGTGTTTTTTAGTGTTTTCCTTGAAGTCTCAGCTCTTGGAGTCCTGTGATTGCGTGCGAATCTCTGCTTTCATTTTAAAAAAAAATTCTAATCCTCATGGCTGTGAAGAAATATCTTGAAAGCATGAGCCTCATTTATCCTAACAACTCAAAAGCCGGATGGTAAAAAATCATCACCAACAACCCTGCCAAAATAAACCAAACCAAACCAAAAAAAAAAAAGGAACTAAATTGGTTAATTAAAAACAAACAAACAAACAAACAACCCCTCAAGATTTTTAGAACCAAATCACATGATTGTTTGAATGCATGGAAGTTGACGGTACCCCCTAATTCTTTTCCATCTCTGCATTCTAGCAGTGTATAACAGGTGTGTGTGTGTGTGTATTTGGTGCTACAGGCACAAACGAGAACGGCAAAGCGACAGCTCTGCAGCTAAAATATATTGCATCAAATTTGTGGGGCCCCTCCCAGGAATTTCAGGATTCTTACTGTACTATACATTTACAGCAGCTGTGGAGAAGAGGTGTGTGCACTTTTAAAGCAAGTTCTACTGCTAGAGTCAGAGGAAAAAAATTTGAGAGAGGTCAGCAGCATAGGGCCTTTGACCCACAGTTGAGCTGTTCTGGTGGCATCCCGCAGAGGGCAATGTTGGCACACCTCTCCTAGCCAATACGCTATCGTATATAAAGTAAGTCACACACATTTGAAACAAGACTTGTTTAAAGTAATTACTGGCTTGGGCGGGCTTCTGATTGACCTTTGTCATAACAGGTAATTTTTGCTGCTGCTGTTATTAGCACACAGGGGGATCTGTTACGGCTGTTAATTTGTAACTGATGTTTTCTATTTGATGTCAGACGCAGAAAAGCTTTGGCGCTAGGCCCCACACAGGACATTTCTGCACAAACAAACAGGACACAGACAGGTCAACAAAAGTAGCAAGTAAAATGTAGCTGCCCTGGCTTTCCTGAGGAAAGCAACATCCGTTTACTAGTTGTGAAACGACACCAGTGTCCCCAGCACTGGATGAGACACAAAGAGACCGTCTTTACCCTAAGAGACGAGCACAGAGAAGGTGGGAAATCCAAAGGGAGCTACGTAATTAAACCAAACGAAAAACAACTCTCCACTTCTTGTGGGCATTGTGAAAAATGCAGATTGAGGAGAGAGAGGCCATAATGCATTAGATCAGAGGTTCTCAAACTGTGGTCTGTGGACCACCAGTGGTCCACATGCTCCATTCAGGTGGTCCGCGGACAGTTCCCTCTAAGACACGCGCCTGTGTGGCTGCACACGAGAGAATAAAGGACCACCCACTTAATTACTGGAGCCGTGCAGGAGTGGCTCCACTAATTAGGTGCGAGGACCCTGGAGAAGACGCACATGTAAGGTGAGGTGGTGGCCTTGTGGGGAATAGGGGATAGGTGAGAGGGCACAGTGGGATGAGATGAGGGGGTGGGGAGAAATTTGGGATCTGAAAGGCTGTGGCAGCCAGAGAAAGAGGCGACTTTCCCCAGCTCCAGGGCTGCAGCTGCTGGGGAGAGACCCCTCCTCCTTCCCAGCCCCAGCTTGGGGGCTGCTGCTGTAGGGGAGAGAGGGAGAGACCCCCCTCCTTCAAAGCCCCAGCTGGGGGGCTGACGAGGCATGGAAGAGAGGGCACATCCATTGCATTAGAAAGGCAAAACTACTGATATGAAAATATGAGTCATGTGCTTTTATTTGTAAAACAAAAAAAAGTTAATTACTACAATCGTTAGCTAATGGTACAAAAAACATTTGGAAAGATCATTAAGTGGTCTGCCGAGACCCTCCACAATTTTCAAGTGGTCTGTGGAAAAAAGAAACTGAGAACCAGTGCATTAGAGGAAGACATAGAAGAAGGTTCAGAGTTTGGAGCAGAAGACGATTCCATGCATGAAGTCTGGTGTCAGTGGGTGCGAGCAGAGGGGCCGTGGAATATACTCAGAGATGGAGACCAGAGTAGGGTTGTATAAAACCTCTCTCTCATTTTTAAGGCTTAAATCCAATGCAGTGGGTGACTTTTAACATCCTCTGTGGACCTCTAACCCATGGACCAAGGAGCAAAAGATCTGCTGAACCATTAGAAATATGCACTGGCCTCTTCCATTAAACACACCAGTGCCTAGATGTTCCTCCCCCGCATAGACCATCATGATTCTCAGAGGAAGCAAGATGGAGCATTGCTGGCAGTGAATGGGATCAGACGCAGCACAAGGGTTTTCTAGAATCCTACATGACAGCAAAGGCTAAACCATCATTCTTCTCCTCTGCCACTGCTGCAGCTAAATCCTGCCCTGCAGAAGTGCAGTAGATGCTATTGCTCTGTCAAGCTGTGCCACCTGAACACCAATGCTGCTTGATGTAAAGACCCTGGTAGTGTGTCTGGGAGAACCACCACCACATTCAAGATGCTCGTCCAGACAACAAACCAACCACCCAATGAAATCAAGCTAGAAACCAAGACACTCCACAAGTGCCACTCCCATCATGGCTGGTGGAGGATGCTCAGTAACACCTAATACCTCTGCTGGCAGATATTGTTAACCCCATCTTTAGAGAGGGAAATCTGCCCTAAAGCCTGCCACATTTTGACCAATTCTCGAGGCGCTAGCCTTAGTGTGGCCAATTCTCTCAGCAGACCTTGCAACCAATCTCTGGGTGTCAAGTCCCCCATTTCTGAGACAGCTACAGGAATTAAGAGACCAGCAGAGAAATGCTTTCACCACCACACTCCCTCCCACATACAGCAGAACAAAGATCTAGCTCCAATCAGCAGCTCAGATTCCCTCAAAGGGAAGGAATTATTTTTTTTCCCCCTTGCAAGTAACTTAGCAGCGATACGCCTCCCTGCCTTGCATAACATGTGCCCTGTAAATGACCTTCTCTGATTAATGAAGGCAGAATTTTTCTTCTGGTTTGTCACAGTTTGCTAATATTCCTGCTCAGAGGGAAAAAAAAAGTCATACTTTAGACTTTGTTTATGTTACTTAATCTTCAGTTCGCTAATGCACCATCCTGCTCTCCCTTCCCGGATCAGTATTTGATTACAGTGGCCTTTCCCTTCCAACTCTTACCTGCTGCTAATCTTTGTTCAAACGTTGATGGCTCCAGGACGTGCCTTGGCCAACATGAGTCAACAGGTAGTTGGCTGGTGGAATGTTATGGTGTCAACCTTGACGGGTTCCATCAGTAAAGGATCCCACTGAGAAAACAGGGAGATCCAGCTGTGGACGTATGATGGTCTGTTTCTCCAGAAAAAGCAGCAGAGAATCCTGTGGTACCTTATAGACTAACAGACGTTTTGGAGCATGAGCTTTCGTGGGTGAATACCCACTTCGTCGGATGCATGTTTCTCCAGAGTACAGCATCACAGCGCTGATGGAAATTCTCCTCTAGTGCAAACACTGCAGTGGATCCTCTCCAATCCCGAGTTCCTACAACAGCAATCTTTACCACAGGACCGGAGGGTCTGACCCATTGAGAGGTGAGCAGGTATCCTGGCTGCATTGAGTCGGGATTGTGGAGTAAGTGAGATAGACACTCCCTCCCATGGGTACTCTTGGTCTCCCATGGTGAGATCTGTTGTGCAAAGATAACCTGACCAGAAACCAGATGGTGCCCAGAAGTGAGAGTGAAGCTGAGGAACTTGTTATTCAGACTGAGGTGAGAATTAAATGGAGAACTAAGAAGCGGCTCTGTCTGTGCGTCACTGGAGATCCAGGGCATGTCCACACTGCAGTTAGACACCTGTGGCTGGCCCGTGTCATCTGACTTGGGCTCATGGGGCTTGAGTCTGAAGGCAACAAAACTGCAGTGTACATCTTCAGACTCAGACTTCGGGCCAAGCTCCGGGTCCCTGCGATGGGGGAGGGTCCCTGAACCCGGACGTCTACACAGCAGTTTTACATCCCCCAGCCCAAGCCCTATGAGCCAGAGTCATCAGACCTGGCCCAGCCGCGGATGTTTAACTGCAGTGCAGACATTCCCTCCGTGTCCAAACTGCCCTAAACGGGTGGGCAACAAATCCATTATCTTATCCCTTCGGTGAAAGGGGACTCAAGAACCAGAGATTAATCTACCACGCATCTTCCCTCCCATCTCTCCACCTAGCAGAGACAATCCTCACTCGGACGTGCCAGGCAAGGTGACCAAAAATCCCAGAAGATCCCACTGAATGGCCACCTCGCCTCAAACCGTGCAACTCAGCCCTTGTTTATCACTCTGGATCTGATTTGAGGTCCAGGTTCAAGGGAGTGCCAGCCAGAATGGACTCAAGACGCTGTTTTACTGTGAGGCCTCAGGTTCCTTCATCTGTGAGCTGAGGAGTGCGATAATTCACCTGCTTCTCGGTGTTATCACTATGTCATGACGGAGTCGCTGTGAGGATGCACTGCCACTCAGGCTGGGATTGTTCTCTTCAGCGCATCTCCTCAGATTTTTACTTCATAAAAGTCTTGGCTATTTACCGATGCTGTTGTGAGGGTAAATTTAACGTCCATTAGACATTCTGAAGGGGTAACGCTGAGTTAGACATTGGGTGCTGGTATTGTGATGGGGAAAGGATGGGAGAAACACAATCTTTGAATGATTTTCCTTGTTGAAATAAAGGATGAAGTGGTGGTTAAGGTGTGATGGAAACACAAGGACTAGAGAATCTGCTACCTTAGTCATCTGACAAATGGTCCCAGTGCCCTCCGAGAGGTGGAGAAGAATACGAATATTTAACATTTATAATCATGATTTTCTCCCACAGATCTCATAGCACTTTACAGGGATAGGTATGTGCCATTTTTCCCCATTTTCTGTGCCTCCATTTCCATCTGTATAAAAGTGATGCGGCTTTCCCAAGGCCACACAGAGTCGCAGGCAGAGCTAGGAACAGAACTCAAGTCTCCTGACTCAAAACCGCAGCGTCAGCCGGCAGCCCATCATAAATCAGCTTTATACAGGGGAAGGTATTTCCCATGGGCAGCGGACGTGTGTTGGCGTGGCTCTCTGCTGTGTACCAGGCCTTATTAACACAAAACGGTACGCTCCTGGAAATCTAAAAGTGCCGAACAGAAATAAGACACCCTTACCTACACCTCTTCTGGCAGTCTTCAAAGACCCCAAGGCACTTTTTCCAAGAGAAAAGGTGTCAAATAGCAACAGGGCTGACCCAAAACCCATGTCCAAACATCCAAGAACTTCACAAAAGTTCAACTCTCAATTTTGTGACCGGGACCCCACTTGGCCTAAGTCTATCTTGAGTAAGAACATGTTCCCTTCGAGGAGATGCAGAATTCTTCACGTCACAACCTGACATGGTTGTGTAGCATTGCTGTGCACGGTTAGGCTCAGTGCTTAATTTGTGCCAGGCATGAGCCCCGGCACCCCTGGGCTTGTCATGTCAGTTATACAAAAACATTTGCTTGAGCCCCAGTACCTCTTTCATAGCAAATTAAACACGGGGTAAGCCACTGCCATGCTCTGACCCAAAGGTGGCTGGTGTATTTTCAGTAGCGGGAATGCACGTGGAAAGCACTTGGAATGAAGGGACCATAAAAACGTAAGAGATTTTCCTCCTTGCTGTCCCCTAAGCAGAGGCGGATTAAGATTTCCTAGAGCCCTGGGCCAGAGCAAGTGAGGGCCCCCCCACCCCCTCCAGTCCTGCCTCCAGCCCTGTTCATGGCCCCACCCCTTTCTGCCCCTTCCCTGGGGCCCACACTGTTCCACCCAGAGTCCCCCCATTCCAGCTCCCACCGCAGCCCCACAACTCCTTTCTGCTTCCCCCCACTGTGGCCCCAAGACCGGAGAAGTTCTGTCCCTGTGCTACAGCCCTGGGGCACAAGGGGACTTGGGTGCTGGGGCTTGCCCTGCCATCTCCCGTGCTTCTTTGGGGGACCAGGGTCAGGGTGCTGAGGCATCTCCCACACCACTCAGTGCTTCTGCCAGAGAGTGAGGTCAGGCGTGGGGGCTTCCCCTGCCTCTCCGTGGCTTCTGCTGGGGATGGGGGAGGGCCTAGTGGGACGGGAGGTTGGACTTCCCCCATTTGATGGCTGCTGCCATGGAGAGGGGACAGGAGACGCTGCCACCGTGGGGCTTCTCCCTTCCCGTGGCTTCTGTGGGGGAGTGGGGTCGGGACGCGGGGACTTCTCCCGTCCTGCCCACTCGGCAGCCGGGGCTCCGGGCTTCCACTGGTGGCAGTTTTATTCAGGGGCCCCCAGTTGGCCGCAGCCCCTGGGCACGGGCCCTGTCAGCCCAGTGGCTAATGCGCCATTGCTCTGAAGTGGTCAATAAGAAAACATCAAGGCACCTGTAGGAATGACCCCGGGCCCACAGGCCTGGGTGCCCCTTTAATTGGGGCATTTTGTTCTTGCTTGCAAGCTGGGCACACCCGCTTTGCTTATCGCAGGAACTTGGCCTTCCTCCATCCTCCCCCCTTGCTTTCACACAGGCGGCCTCGTCTGCACCTGGCAGTGTTTTGTAGCTTCCCTCTTCTGCAGTTTCTCACACTGACTACTGTGTTTGCAGCTGGTGATGTTTTGTAGTTTGCTATGCTTTTGAGCTCGTGATGGAAGATTTTTGTAGGAAATTTTGAATTGTGCTGTGCATTTGCGCATGTGTAATCTTAGATAATAAAAGAGGCAGGTGAACTCAGAAAAGCAGCTTTTGCCTCCTCGGATTTCTACAACTTGGTGTCAAGTCTTTCCATCAGGCACCCTCTAGAATTCCTTAGGTTTCATTTCTCTGCAAAGGGTCAACCTGCGGGCTACTTAAATCTTATGTGACTGCTGTTCTGGGAGCCCAGATCTTTGCTCCTCCTTGTCTGTGTTTGACACCCTGGGCTGTGACCTCCCTGTATTTGTCTTCTGCTGCATTGAATCAATTCAGATCTTATTTGAGTCAACAGCTTGGGTTTACTCTGCTTCTTCCTGCAGGAACCTTTTCTTCTGATTCAGTTTATGTTACAATTCTACTGGGCTGCCCCGAGGCTCTATTTTACATCGGCGCTTGGTCTAATTATAGGTTTCCATTGATGACGAGTATTTGGCCTGGCAGTTTGCAGTCTATTAATCACGGCTCTAAAATTATTTTAGTCCATGAATTTGCTTCTTTGTCTGGCCAGTTTTTATGCTGCCAAGTAGATTTTGCTTTGCTCAGATACAGTGTTTAATCTGTAGGCTGAAAATAATATGGTAACAAATCCATGGCCATCCTCAGAGTGCCATGGTTGTCACTATGCAGCATGATATGGCTGCTCACAGCTTCGTGGCGACAGTGGGAATAGAACCCGTGTTCTTAGGATCCCAAAGCACAAGCCTCTGCCACTTAACTGAAGGAGAGAGTGCCTTAACTATGGTACTGCTGAGCCGTTCTGAATCCATCCAGCAGAGGGCAGTGGCGCGCGTGCACGCACACACACGCATTTTCCCACCTTTAAAGGTTGTGATGAGAAACACAGCGATGAGCTGCCAAAATCTTAACAACTGGTTCCCTATAAAAAGTTCTGATTTAAGGGGGGGGAGGGAAGCAGGGGAGGAGTCGGGGCAAGGGGAGACATACTCGTGGGGTCAGGGGCCCATGCAGGGCCTGGGGAAAAATGCCCACCCCCCAGCTGGCCTGGAGCTTGCAGCCCCCCCTTACCTTACCTGCAGCTCAAAGCAGCAGAATGACTCAGGAGCTCAGCTGAGCTGCCCAGCTGGTGCCAGGAGCTGGCCATGCTGCAGCTAGGGGGAAATGGGGGCAGGGCCGGGGGAACCTCAACCTCCCCAGCTGAGAATCCTGGGAGAAACAGGAAGATCCGACCCGAGGACTGGAGTTCTTTACCCACCCCCTGGCCCTTTAACAACCGGTTCTCCACGGAGGTCTAATTTTAGCAACCGGTTCTTGGGAACTGGTGGGAACTGGCTCCAGCTCACCACCGGCGAAACACCGATAGCAAAGCAACCCAACAGGAAGCGGCAACGTGTCCGCTGACACCCATGGCCAGCGGAGATGTTCTGAAGACACCCGGTGGCCAATTGGTGAATGACACAGTCTTGGCAATAGTCCATTTTCAAGGTTAAAGTCTGAAGGCATGTCCTGGTTCACTTCTTCGTCTCTTATAACTTTTGTATTGAGTGCAATACATAGGGCTTGCAAAAATGATACCACATTGACAGCCCAGGAACTGAAGATCTCCGTTCCCTAGAAGAGAGGCAGCAGAAACACAAGCTTCTGGCTGTCCTGTGGAGATTTACAAACCAACCTGCTTCATTGACAGTGCAGTGGGGTTTTCTTCTGTTTCAAATTGGCTACCTGGCTATTAGAAACTGTACTGAGGCCCTCACCTTACTGCACGTTGGCCACCAAAAAGCCATCAGTGGGGAACAATTTGGGGGCATCCTTCACTGGATTTGAACCGCTAGCCTAGAGCTGTCCCCAATGTAAATCCCCAGAGACACCGATAAAGTACATCCAATGGACAATCTCTGGGTACAAGCACATTTAACACAAGAGATGGCTTTTAAAAACACAAGAGGCTTCATTTTATTTACCAATGTTTCCCCTTGGGAGTACAGCTGGGGGGCATTTTTCAGAAGGACCTCTTCATCCCTCACCCAACATACAGAAAAAAAAACGCAGCATCGAATTCGCCAGATTGTTTTGGTCGAAACCACTCCCCGCCCCAAAAATCTAACCTTTAGCTATTTTTTTTAAATGAAACATTTCAGTCCCAAATGATCTTTCATTGAAAATTTGAGTTCAGCTGTATTTGCAAAGAGGTGAAACACTCAAAACCAAAATGAAACATTTCGTTTGACAGAACTGTTTAAAAAAACCAAAAAAACAAAAAAACAAACAAAAACAACCACCTTTTTCAGCTCAGCCAACCAACTGAAAAATCTGTTATTTTAACAGCTCTACCCAGGAAGCAAGAGCCAGAGCAGGCATGAGGCAAGAACTGTGCCCCAGTGATAGACCTCTGGGCTCCAGTGCACCCATGGGGGAAATGAACTGGAGTTCTCTGATAACTGCACTGTCCCCAGTGCAGGACCAAAAGGGCCTCCAGGGAGAACATTCTGCCCCCAGAGTCTTAAATCTAGGGACTATGAGAGTGACCATCTCTGCTGACCTCAGCTGTGGCAGTGATACACTGTCTGAGAGTGCTCAGGCCATAAAGGGATTTAGAGACCAATGTCACCAAGACAGCACAGTTATCAGAAACTGGTGTCAAGTGAGCCCTGTGTCTCAGAACACCCAGGTGTAGCTTCTGAGTAGCTTTCTACAGAGCCCCAGGCAGTGATCACTGCAGGAATCATAAAGACTTGAGCTACTGCACAGAGCTCGACTGGAAAGGGAGGTTGCAATCTACTTACTAGACGTGTGGTGCGCTGGCAGGGAATCCTGTGAGACACTTGCTAAAATTCTTCTTCCAAGCTGGAAAGAACATTGGAGTGATTCCCTGGGTCTGATGGACTCTTTGCGTTTTTGGATCCTGCTGATCCACCCCTAACTTATCCCAAGGCCTTTGGATAATTCTTCGGAAGAGCCTTTTTTTCTAACCTGTGATGCAAGCTGGTCCATTTCAAACACCAGGTATCTCCAAAACAATCCCCACAGGCAGCTACCCCCCTCCAAGATCTCCAAGCACCACTTCAAATAGAGACATGTGGAATCCTGTGCTATCAATCTGCTCCTCAAAAGAGCCCCCATGAACAAAGCAGAGATGTTCCTAGCACACGAACCTTGGTCTGGGCTTCTTAGCAAATCCCAGCCTGGCCCTGGGTTCAGACAAGCTCAAACCAGCACAATACAAAGAGAAGAGCAAAGTCTAATTAAAAAGGGGTTCTGACCATTGGCTCATTCATACTGAACATGAATGTGGATTTCTTACACGGACTGGAGTTAGCAGTGCACTGTGTTGCCCCTGCCTGGGGCTAAGGCAAGCTGTGCTGCTGGACCTGCTGCCTTTCAGCGGAGATGTAAACCCCTGATCTGCGACTGTTAGAGCTCCTAAGGAACTTCACCCCCAGATGGTGGTCACTGACGTCAGTGTTCTCGCCAAATTCCCAGTATAGCAATTACATCGCTCCCCCAAATCATCAACCCATCCCAACCATTTTAATTTGATACCATATTCTTCTCTATATTCTGTCCTCTGTGCACCAAAATCCCACCAAAGCAGGATGTTTGGGGGGTTACAGAACCATTAGAAATGTTGCCAGACACATCGGGGCTCCTGAGCACAGCTTTCATTAGCTGTTAAACAGGTGTGGCCTTTCACCTGAGAGGTAGATGTGTTTTGGTTGCAGGGAGGCATTCTCTGGGGACATACACATAGGAATGCCTGTATGTCTACATGGGAGACAGTATCCTGACAATAAAAATTACTCCACGACCCAAGGAGGGGGGGATCGAAGCCTGAACCCGCCCAAGCCCCACCATCCCAGGCAGGGGAAGTGGGGAGCTGGCAAAGTTGAAGTCCTAGGGCTTCAGCTGTAGGGTCTGTAACCTGAGTCCCAACATGCAGGGCGGAAACCTTCAGGCTTCGGCCTCGGGTGGTGCAGCTCGGGCTTTGGCTTCAGCCCTGGGCCCCAGCAAGTCTAAACCAGTCCTGGCGACCCCATTTAAACAGGGTCCCGATCCACTTTGGGGTTCCGACCCACAGTTTGAGAACCGCTGTGCTAGACCCCTTTCTATCTATCGCCTCTAGGAATGAAAGCTGGCAGAAAATGCATTTGTAATAATAATGATAAATAGACCCTAGCAATATATCTAGAGAACAGTGGTCTATTGAAAATAATCCATCATAGAGCTGCATATAAAAATTGACATTTAACTGACTTGTTACACTGCAACCCACTAGCTACATTAGGCAAAACCACTCCACCACAGCTGAACGCTGCCTTTCAGCGACTGCAGCGAAGGCCAGAAGACAGGATAACAAGACAGACACCTCTCAGAGCAGAACATGGAGGTGCCTTGGAAATGATCTGCTGTCTCTGAACTCGATGGCAAATTGGCAGTGGCTTTTAAGTTCAAGTGGGCCAGAGGGAAAAGCAAACAGCTCTGGGCCCGCATGAAAAGTAGGTTTTTATCATTGCTTTCTCTCGATTCATCTCTCTTTCACGTCTCAGCTCTCTGGCAGGTGTCACCCACGCGGCTCTTTTGCTCATCTTTGCTGATTCCTCATGTCCCCTTCCTCTTGGATTTTTTATGCTTGCCACAGTGTAGAGTTTTCTGGCAGCCGCTGGATGAAACGCCGGCAAATTGCATCGAAGAGCACAGAGGCAGGGGACACTGCCTGGCTCACTGAAGACCATTCCCATTTAGAGAGAAGACAAAATCCAGGAATAAACCTACGCTAATGAACACAAATATAGAAGAGAAGGATCACCCAGCAGTGTTAAGGAAGCCGCCGCATGCTCCGACCAGCTCTCAAAGATATACTCCCTCCGTGTGCCCAATTCTGTATTCGGATGTGCCGCATTAGTATCAGAGTTCCTTAAGTTTTTTGCATTTTTATTTCCGTGCTTCTCATTAGAAAGTGGAGCAGATCAGCTGTCCGACAGCACCCAAAAGGGGCGATGGGGAATACCACATGGAATGGGAATTTAGGAAGGCCAGATTGTCATTTCAAAGGACGGGCGGATCCTCTGAACGGGAACGGATCCGTACACCAAAATGGCAACTTTGCCACAACCACATCTGTGTAAATCGGATGGGAAAAACAACAAAAGGAGACTTAAAATGGCCCTGACACGTAGCAGCATCATACAGATACTTTCTCTATCCCCTCCTCCTTCCCCCTGCCCCTACTTTGACCCACCTTGCTTCCTGCACCCAGAGCAATGAAGCTCTTAATGATGATCCAAGTTGGCATTCAGCCAAATGCTGGGATAGTTACCCTTACATTTGCAAAAAGCACCCTGGGATCATTAAAGGCCACGAGTGGAAGGCCCTGGCTTTAGGGCTCCTCTGAAAGAAAAACACATGTAGCAGCACAACAGTGGCCCAGGGCCACCCATGGAATTTCCCAGCTTCTGGGGAGTCCTGGAGAGGAGGAAGAATCCGGATCCCTTTGCAGACGGCATTGCTGCTGCACTAGGAGCTGTATAATGGGTTCCAGGTCCATAGCTAGGACTCGGAGGCACTGCAGTGATACCAGTAATAGCCAGAGTACTATTTTCCTCTCTCTGAAGAAGGGCCAGGGGTCAGGGGTGAAAGTATGGGCTTCGTTGTGAGGAAGTGTCCCTGCCATGTCAGTGCTGGATGGTCTAGCGGATTCTTTAACCTTGACTCTTCCACTGACTTCCCTTGTGCAAGTCACAGTACGTGCCTCAGTTTCCTCTCTGTACAACGGGGACAACAACAATCATTACCTATTCCAAGGGATTGGGAGGATTCGTTTGTTTGAGCATCAGAGTGTACAAGGGTTTGATCCTGCACAGTGCTGAGTGCTCAGGCCCCAAGCTGGCAAAGCATTTCAGCACCTGGGTAGCTTTACCCATGTACGTCGCACGACTGAATCAATGGGGCTCCTCACCCACTTAAAGGGAATCGTGGGGTTCAGTGCTTTGTAGGATCAAGACAGGTTTGTTTTGCCACCTCCTGGACTGGCACCTACGAGTCTAAGGCTAAATATTATTTCTAGTAGGGCTGCCAATTAATCACAGTTAACTCACGTGATTAACTCAAAAAAATTAATCGTGAGTAAAAAAGTGAATCGCACTTTGAATAGAATAGCAATGGAAATGTATTAAATATTTCGGATGTTTTTCTACATTTTCAATATTGGTTTCAATTACAACACAGAATACAAAGTGCACTGTGCTCACTTTATATTATTATATATATACACTGTGACAAAGGTTCTCCTCTACCTTGGTGGGTCCTGCTCTTACTGGCAGATTTGTTCACCTCAGAGATCTTCCCCTTTGATGGAACCCACAGTCTGGGTCAACTCCTCCTGTGTCTGATCAGGAGTTGGGAGGTTTGGGGGGAACCCGGGCCTGCCCTCTACTCTGGGTTCCAGCCCAGGGCCCTGTGGATTGCAGCTGTCTATAGTGCCTCCTGTAACAGCTGCATGACAACTACAACTCCCCGGGCTACTTCCCCATGGCCTCCTCCAAACACCTTCTTTATTCTCACCACAGGACCTTCCTCCTGGTGTCTGATAATGCTTGTATGCCTCAGTCCTCCAGCAGCACACCCTCTCACTCCCAGCTCCTTGTGCCTCTTGCTCCCAGCTCCTCACACGCCCCCACAAACTGGAGTGAGCTCCTTTTTAAACCCAGGTGCCCTGATTAGCCTGCTTTGATTGGCTGGAGGTGATCTAATCAGCCTGTCTGCCTTAATTGGTTCTAGCAGGTTCCTGATTACTCTAGTGCAGCCCCTGCTCTGGTCACTCAGGGAACAGAAAACTACTCATCCAGTGACCAGTATGTTTGCCCTCTACCAGGGTCCTGTACCCCACTGGCCTGGGTCTGTCACAACACACACACACAAAAAATGATAAACAAAAGAAATAGTATTTTTCAGTTCACCTCATGCAAGTACATGAGGTGTTATTGTAGGGTTGCTCCTGGAGGCTGGGGACCCTCCCGATGGTTTTGTCATTGAAGAGCTCCTCAGAAAGGCCGTATCTCCAGTTTGCTCTCGGCAGCTTGTTACTGAGGGTTGGGATCCTCACGGGGGTTTGTTATCATAGGGTTGCTCACAAGTGCCGGACAAGTGGCATTAATGATAAACGAGTACTGAAGTATTTGGTTCTGTCAAACCTTGCCCAGGGTTAGCAAGAAGATAGAAGCCAAAGCAAGAGCAGGTTTACTCTCCACCCTGCCCGCGTCCCTTTAGGAACAGGCAGCTGATGTGAGCAAACAGGCAGCAGTGGGCAGTCAAAGCCAATCTGGCATCATTAACACAAAGTAGGCAGAGACTGAGTAGCACCATCTGGAAATCTCACAGCTTAGAGGGTGAGACCCAACCCAGGGAGAACCTTTCCCCGTGACTTCAGAGGGAGAGAGGCTCCACGTTGTGTGTGGCAGGCAGCAGGCGACAAAAGGCCAGAGGTGCAAAACTTGGCTACGGGTTTCTTTAGTTCTGCCTGAGGAAGAGGGGGCATTGCAGAACCTGCGTGTCACACTGGGCCCAGAGCCACACAGGAAGTCAGCGGCAGACCCAGGAGCAAAACCCAGGCATCCTGCGCTAACCACTAGACCACATTCTCTGCCGTCACCCTATACATGAAATCTACAATAGCTAAACATCCCTCGCAGGCCCCAATCCACGGGAAAGATGCCCATTATTTGTTCTGCAGGAGGAGGCAAAAGTCAGCGCACTGATGGCTCCTGGGATTGGGAACTGAATAAGGACCCTCTCCTAGGCCTTCGGTTTGTACCCATTTCAGGATACTCCTGTCTGCGTTCAGAGGCCTTTGGAAATGAGCTGGGAACTTTAATTCAGTTCCCCATCACCTGGGGCCAGGACTCTTCTGGGCAGCTTCAGCAGGGACGGGAGGCCAGAGACTGTGTGTGGTCCATGGAGAGCTGCTTCCCTACTGGCCCTTAGAAATGGCCCCTGTGAGTCAGGATTGCAGTTCCCTGTTCTGGGAATAGAAAGAGGATGTCACTCTCCAGGGCCTGTTGCCAATCTGGCCCTTTCGCCAGCCATGAATAAAGACATATATTGCAGCGATAGCCACAGCCAGTTTAGGATGTCACAGCTGCCACTCAGCTCTGCTTGGAACTGAATGGCCAGGCAGCAGCAGAACTGCTGTAACACACAGGGACCTGGCCACTCGAGCCCAAGGAGGATCTTTGCTGGTGCTGACAGCACAGCGTCTATGACATATAGCAGAGCAGTTCTGATTCCGCTAAGCGGAGTGCAAGGGTGGCACATACCCAGCATTCCATTCATGACTCGATCATATTGTCCTAAATTAACGAAAGTAACCCAGAGCCCCACACCTGCTGAGGACGCAGTTACAGCTGCCTATGAGGAATCACTGGAAACCTCTCTCCCAGAGAAGGGCTGAGGTCTGAGCAAGCAGTGGGAATGTCTGAACCGTGGGCACGGGGCAGCGCCGCAGTGGGGATGTCTGCATTGCTGGCACGGGGCAGCAGGGCGGTGGGGACATCTGCACCGCTGGCACGGGGCCTGATTGCAACTCACGCAGACTTACCCCAAGCTAGTTTTAATCTAGCTAATATAGGCGCTGGAACAGTGAAGCCGTGGGCAGCACAGGAGTTAGTGTGGAGTAGCTACCTGAAGAATTGTCCAGAGCTCCAGGTGGGCTTGTCCAGACCCTTCTGCAGTGGTTTCACTGCTCTGGTACCAATCTAGCTAGATGGGGATGGCTAAACTGGCTGCAATCGTACTGTAGACATACCCTGTATCTGTCGTGGTGGAGAATGCACATTCCAACCAGAGTAGCTGTGCGGCTTTGGCTTTGGGTAGCTAAAGATCAAGGCGTGGACAGGGTGGGGGCTCATTCACTCATTGGCTGCCGTGCAGCCAGAGTGACAGGCGCTGGACTTTCAACTGGGGAGCTCAGCTCAGCCTGCGCTGGGCATGAGTAGGGAGACCAGATGTCCCGATTTTATAGGGACAGTTCTGATTTTGGGGTCTTTTTCTTATATAGGCTCCTATTACCCCCCACTCCCTGTCCCGATTTTCCACACATGCTGTCTTATGTCCCTACACATAAGAGAGGTTTGCTGCAGATTGCGACAGTTGTGAAAAATTCAGAGGGAAAGAGAAAAAACCCCCAAAACTAATAAAAGAGAATTTGGCCCAGGGAGAGCGAGGGAGGCTGTGAAGCCCAGCCTGCTTCCAGAATGCCGCTACAGTCTTTCCGAAGCAGCGAGGAGCTCTTGGAGCTGATCGGCAAAGCTGCTGTGAAGACACCTTTGAGCAGCAGTGCTGGGGAGGGGCCTAATAAGGGAGATGAACTTGGCTGAACGCAAGACATGGCCACATATATGGAAATCCCATCGCGCTGGGTCTCCGTGCCCAGGAGGGAGCTTGCAGAGGCATGGAGCTGGCTTGCCGCACTAGAAGTGGAACGGAAGAAGGATTTATTATTTTTTAAATGCCGTGAGTGGCATGGGAAGTAACAGGTTGATGAAGACAGAGCTTTCTTATCTCATCAAGCTGCCAAGCCCAGAGGAGAAACACGGCACTTCCCCTCTTGTGTTAGGAGTTTGTTGAGCAATGACAGTGTGGCTGACATTGTTCAAACAGGAGGGCAGTGCAACAGCTTGCGGTCTCCTCGGAGTAGCTAAGTACACCTGAGATTTCTGCATTCAATGTTCTATCTGCCTGTAACATAGTCGTCTCTCCCGCACGTGTCTACTGATAGGAGTTCTATTAAAACCAAATCCTTAAATGTGTGTGTGTGCGCGTCTAATATGTGTGTGTGTGTATGTGAGCGCATGTGTGAGAGAGAGAGAGAGAGAGAGAGATTACACACACACACACAGTAAAGTCTCTCCCCATCTATACTGTCTGGGCCAGGCTGTGTTCACAGGTACGCCAGTACAAATCTGCACCAAGGAGATGAACGTCCATGGACTCACCCCACGTTCACAGTGCTGTAAATGAGAGCAGAACTGGACCCCGTCTATCTAGCAGGTAGATCTTCCCAGCAGCGACTGAGCGTGTGCTGTGGACAGCATGGTCTAGCATATACCGCAGTGTGTGTGGAGGGAAAACGTCCGGGTTCAATTCCTGGCTCTGCTACCGTCTAGCTGTGTGATGGTGCAAGTTGCTTATCTCCGTTCCCCGGCCTTGAAATGGAGAGCATAAGACCACCTGCCTCAGAGAGAGGCTTAGTGAGTATTTGTAAAGCTCTTTGGGCTCCTCTGATGAGAGATGCTATTTCTTAGCTCCTACATATTAGCCAAAGGCTATTTAACCCACTTTCCAGTGTAATTCCTGCAGATCCCTGGGCATCGTTCTTCTGCTCTGCCTCGGATATCCCTTAAGGAATCAAACATGAGAGGCAGTGCGCTCTGGGACTGATGCACTCCTTAGGCCTGGTGCAGAAAACCAAGCTGGATACCCTCCCCTCGGGGCAGGACTTCCAGCAACGCCACTTTTAGGACACTGATATGATTAAGGAAAGAAACATACGAGGCTGTCGTAGCCCACCCAGAAGTGCTGCTCCACTAGATCCCTACGTAAAAGGATAAATGGATACAAGTCAGATATTAGGAATGGCAATGTACAAAAACCGGTAGGAGAACACTTCAATCTCCCTGGCCACACAATAGCAGATTTATAGCTGAGAGCAGAACTGGCCCAGACAGTACAGATAGGGAGAGACTTTACTCTGAGAGAGAGAGAGTGTGTGATTTCTCTCTCTCACACACACACAGACACACACAGAGCTATTACACACACATATCCTGCAGCAAAAAGAACTTCAGGACCAGACTTCAAAGAGAAACTGCTGCGCTTCAGTTCATTTGCAAATTTGACGCCATCAGCTCAGGATTAAACAAAGATTGCGAATGGCTTGCCAACTACAAAAGCAGTTTCTCCTCCCTTGGTGTTCACACCTCAACTGCTAGAACAGGGCCTCATCCTCCCTGATTGAAGTAACCTTGTTATCTCCAGACTGATTCTGGCCCGCATATTTATACCTGCCTCTGGAAATTTCCACTATATGCGTCTGACGAAGTGGGTATTCATCCACGAAAGCTCATGCTCCAATACGTCTGTTAGTCTATAAGGCGCTACAGGACTCTTTGCTTTTTACAGATCCAGACTAACACGGTGACCCCTCTGATACTAGATCCCTGGGGGGCTGATCACATTTTCCTCAGGGACTTAGAGAACACAAACAAATCCATGTGCTGCAGAAACACATAATCACTAATTAGATCTTGTGCACAATGAGACAGGACGAGAACCTGGGCCTTTCCAGTCCAGAGACACAAGCCTCCACCACCACCTTTGCCAAAGGAGATCTCTCCGTGGGCAGCAGTAACAGGTCTCTGATGCTGTCTGTCAGACAGCCACTAGTAGACAATAGCAGCACCCCAGCAGACACGCAGGGCTTTGCTGCAACTGCGCCCCTTGGCAGCTGACATTGCTTATGTCTAACATGTAGCCTCCTGTTCTGGGTGCACTCACAATCCTGGGAGTCAATCCTTGCAGAAGCATTTCCTTTGTCTACAAGGGTGAACTGCACCGAAACGCTTGAAAAACAGCCTCCCACAAAGCTCAACCAGTAAAGCCCAGAAGTCAAATCAATCCTCCTAACACAGCCAGCCAGAGCCGGTGCTGTCACCATTACAAGATCTCAAGATGTCTTTCTTCATATCTCCACTTTAAACATTTCTCTCCCTCGCCTATTTGGTTTGCTGTCCCTCTGCCGCTTCCTCCACTACCCTTTCTTCACCACACAATGTCTCTGCACCTTGGGCATCTGTAATTAATTCACAGTAATACGTTGCACTTCAATAGCTCTTTTCATGCAAGCATCTCAAAGTGCTTTACAAACATTCATTCATTAGGACTCCCGGCCCGCCTAGGACAGAGGTAGAGAAGTATTATCCTCTCTCTATTAAAAAAGTAGCATTGGTGATTAATCAAGAGGCTCGGTGGTACAAGAGCAGTGTAAACGTGTGGGACTCACCCCTGCAGCGCCTCCTGCTGGTCATCTCAGAGAGTTAGTTCTTTTCCAACCTGGGCCCCTGCAAGCGGGTGTCCCACTTGTAGCTGGCCCCGTGTCCCTCCCAGACCCCAGTGCCCCTTTCCCCTGGGGATTTGACCCTTGCAGTACCCCCATAGTCTCCGTGGATCTCCCCTCTCTGGGAAACCCCCAGCCTCTAATCTCCACCTCGCTTCAGTCTGGGCTACTGCCAGTCACTATCTAGCCCCCGCGCCCTGGGGCAGACTGCAGTGTACAAGCCACTCAACATAGGCAAGGGGGGTCGGACCTGCTGCCTTCCTCTGCCTCCCCGTACCTCTATGGGCCTTGGACCAGGCCCTGTAGCCTGGGGAGTTGCCAGCCTGGAGCTCCCCTGCCTCTCCCCAGCCCTGCTTCACCCCAGTACCCTTCCTGCAGGCAGCCAGACCCTGCTCTCTCCCGGCCTGAAGAGAGACTTCTCCTGGGCCTCTGGCTCACGGCCTTTTTATACAGGCCAGCTGGGGCCTGACTGGGGGCTTGGCTACACTTGCAAGTTGCAGCGCTGGTGAGGGGGTTACAGCGCTGCAACTTACTCGGTGTCCACACTTACAAAGCTCAGCCAGCGCTGCAACTTACTCGGTGTCCACACTTACAAAGCTCAGCCAGCGCTGCAACTCCCTGGCTGCAGCGCTGGCTGTACTCCTGGTCTGCTACGGGTGTAGCGAATCCAGCGCTGGTGATGCAGCGCTGCTCATCAGGTGTGGACACTCACCAGCGCTGTTATTGGCCTCCAGGGTATTAAGAGGTATCCCAGAATTCCTGTCTACAACAAACCGGAAGGTACTCCCCGGAGCTACCAAACACAGCTGCTCTTTGCTCCAGCGAGCGAGCCGAGCCGAGGCTTTGGAATGTTCACAGCTGTTTGCTTGAGGAGACAAACAGCACGGCGGGGGGGAGGGAGTCCGTCGGAGAAGCTGCTTATCTGGTCTGAAGCCTTTTTACATTTAAGAGTGATTGAGAGAGGGGTGGGGGAAATGGCCAGAATTTGCAAGGCAGGGAGCTCACAGTGTCTGCTCCAAAAATCCGCTCTCTCTGTCTCCCCGACGCTCCCTGTCACACTCCACCCCACCCCCCTCTTTTGAAAAGCACGTTGCAGCCACTTGAACGCTGGGATAGCTGCCCACAATGCACCACTCCCAACAGCGCTGCAAATGTGGCCACACTTCAGCGCTGGTAGCTGTCAGTGTGGCCACACTGCAGCGCTGTTCCTACACAGCTGTACGACCACAGCTGTAACTCCCAGCGCTGCACATTTCCAAGTGTAGCCATACCCTGGGACGTGGTCCAGCTGTGTGGCTTCCCCAAGCAGCCCAGTTTAGCAGCTCTCAGCTACCACCTTCTCCCAGGGCTGACTTTAACCCTTTTTCTGCGGGAGTGGGGGAGCTGCCCCACGACAAGCAGTGACTGGAGAAGCACAAAAAGACAGTTAGAGTGGCTAGCCAATTGGACAAGAATATGTATGACACCACAGAGCAAGAACTATTACATCCATTGTACAGGCAGGGAAACTGAGGCACATAGCAAAGTGACTTGCCCCAGGTCACACAGTGAATCAGTGGCAGAGCTGGAACCAAGGCTATTTCCCTGCTCAGTCACAATGTTCCTCTTTTTTAACTCTGTAAAGGGATTTGGGATACAGGCTGATAGCAGACGCTACAGAAAATTCAAGTCACCAGGACATACGGTGATCAGACGTCCGGATATTTGGGTGGTTGTCCTGTGTCCTGACCGATCTTAGCTCGGGACGCAATTTGTTCCGATATTTTGCTCTGCCGGCAGCACTGTGTTTTTTTTCCTCCACCGGCGGGCACCCCCCACCCCACGTGTCCTGATATTTTCTTCATCTCATCTGGTCACCCTACCAGGACAGCATCAGGTCCTTGATAGGTACATATGGAAAAATCACTGCAAATATTAAAGAATCTAGTTCAAGACGTCAGCACTGATATTCAAAGATCTCCATAGGACTGGCCCTCGGTAGGCGAAAGGTCACTTTCCTCTCACGCTACAGCCTCCCACGGCAGCTGTGATCCAGCAGAACGACATCATCAACTACTCGCAAATTTTACGAGACAGAACTTGCTTAGCGACTGGACCAAGATGGTCACGGGGGACCACGAGAGAGCACAAACATCACCCGGATCAATCCAAAGGCTATACCACACACACTGCTATCAACGCTGCCAACCGCGAAGAGTTGTCGAGAGACAGCTACAAGTTTCAGACAATTGAAATAGCAAGGAGGGTGCTCAGTGACGGTGGGCATGATATAAAAACCCAAACAGATCGGAAGTCAGTGGCAGTACAGCTCATCAAAGCACCGATATTCCAAACTGCTCGCAGTGGTCTGTTCATTTTGCCCAATGTTCCCCTGCATCAAAAAGAAGAGACTTCCTGAAATAGACAAGTGTCTCAGCAATGAGACAGGCTCAGAGAACACGCCACAAACTCCCAGAGACAGATTGGAGAGTGCTGGATTGAGCAGGAGTTATTCACAGGCCAAGGAAAAATAGATTAGAAGAGGCCACATTGATTGCACAGAAGGACAAGGGCATCTGGATATATTTGCACTTGGTATTTAAAGACTGGAAATCAATCCTATTGAAATAAGCTTCCAAATTAAATGTTTAATTCAGGCCTGTATCATGGCTTAGAGGGGGGACTGCAATGATTAGTTATAGGGCCTCAGAGCAATACATACATAGCTAATAAAGCCAGACATTTCCAAGCAAACTTTAAAAATGCCTATTCTGGTTTCAATATCTCCAGAAGCTTAACATAAGAATGGCCAGACTGGGTCAGACCAATGGTCCATCTAGCCCAGTATCCTGTGTTCCAACAGTGGACAATGCCAAATATTTCAGAAGGAATGAACAGAATAGGGCAATCTTGAATGATCTCCTGTCATCCAGTCCCAGCTTCTGGCCATCAGAGGTTTAGGGACACCCAGAGCATGGGGCAGCATCCCTAAACATCATGGCCAATAGCCATTGATGAACCCATCCTTCATGAACTTACCCAATTCTTTTTTTGAACCCAGTTATACGTTTGGCCTTCACTCTGGCAAGGAGTTCCACAGGTTGACTGCGTTAAGTATATTCGTTTGAAGCCTGCTGCCTATTAATATCACAGGACGACCCCTGGTTCTTGTGTTATGTGACGGGCTAAATAACACTTCCTTAGTCATTTTCTCCACATCATTCATGATTCCATAGATCTCTCTCATATCCCCCCTCAGTGGTCTCTTTTCTAAACTGAACAGTGCCGGTCTTTTTAATCTCTCCTCCTTCGAAAGATGTTCTATCCCTCTACTCTTTTGCTGCCCTTTTCTGTACCTTTTCCAATTCTAATATTTCCTTTTTGAGATGGGGCAACCAGAACTGCACACAGTATTCAAGGCTCCATGGATTTATAGGGTCGCATTATGGTATTTTCTGGCTTATTAGCTATCCCTTTCCTAATGGCTCCTAACATTCTGTTCGCTTTTCTGATTGCTGCTGCACACTGAGCAGATATTTTCAAAGAACCATCTACGATGACTCCACGGTCTCTTTCTTGAGTGGTAACAGGATAACGGAGAACACAGCTAGTGCTTTACCCAAAGAAAACTGGTAGGGGGTCTGGTTGGACTCTGGCTGGGAAGTAGAGACCTGCCACGACTGGGTCCCAAGTACCTCCTGAGAGATGCTGTGCACTCCCAATAAGAGCTGAGGGCCCAGCGCATCTTGCGGGTTGTGGGAAGCTCAGCCCACCCATTGGAAAGCATGGGAAAGGCCCACAGACTTTCCAACTCGTAGCACAGCAAATTCTTGTCGCAATTTTGAGGCTGAGTAAATTCTGCTCTCAGTGACACTGAAGCCAGCTGAGTTGCACCAGCCTTAATGGGAGAAGAATTCTGGCTCATTGAACTTCATTTATTCATTGCTGCAATCCCAAGCCTTCAAAAATCATGAATCATCCCCTAAAAAAATCATGGGATTGGCTTAAAATCTTGAGTTTTTTTTTCTTTTTTTAAAAGAAATAACAAATTTGGGGCCTTTTTTATTTGTCTTCTGGCTTTTGAGCCTGCTGGGCACGCCCCTGGCACAGGTTTCAGGCTTTTCTTTGCAACCGCCATGGCTGCAGTTTAACTTTTTTGTTTTGAAAGTAAAGCAGTGATTCTCCTGCAATCTTGTGGGGCCTTAAGACAGACATCAAACATCCTGAGATTCGCAATAAGAACTCAATTGTTGGCCACATGTGAAAAAATTCCCTTCATTCCTCTATATAGGAACCCCAGAGCCAACCCCTCACTTTTTGCTGCAGTCTGGATCTAAAATTCCTCTCTCTGTGCCGTCTCTTTTCCAGCGGCTGTTTCTCTCTCCCATCCCACTCTGCTGAGGTCTTAATGAGCACCATAGAAATGTCTATGAATACCTAAATTAGATAAATTAAACCAAATCCATCAACAGACTGTCAAACTGGCAGCTTCCTATCGGATTTTTAATTATCCTTATACAATTGTATTGAAGGACACGGTTCACATTTCTTGTATTGAATTAACTCTTTTGCATATCTACATGTAGTCATCAGACTTGCTTTTGTATCACACAGCTGTCTGCATTAAGCCCACAATAGTTTGGCCTTTTCGAGTTAATAAAAATAAAGTCATACTTAGCATGATCTCTTTGTTATGTTTCTACAGCACCTAGCACAGTGGGGAGGCAGCTGCTAGGCACCCCTACAATTCAAATAATCAATCATCACTATCCTCATTTTAAGCAGGGGTAACTGAAGCACAGAGAGGTTAAGTAACTGGCCCAAGGTGATAAAGGAAAGATAGTGCCAGACACAGGAATAGAACCCAAGAGTTCTACCTCTTTGCCCACTGGGCCAGAATGCACAAAATGCGAGATCACAAAACGGTCACAGTAAGTCACAACTAAAAAAGCAGTGGAGTCAAAGTAGCGTGAGGCTGGCTGGCTTCATTTTTAAGGCCAATAGATGCCAACATTTCAGCTTTAAAGACAAGCTAGTGTCTCACGGGAAAAAAGGTTCTGTCTAGGGGCAGTTCTGTTTTCTGAGTGGTTGTTTGGTATCTTTTTACTCCTTTTGACTTCTATTAATAGAACCATTCAAAGGAAAATAGGATTTCCCTTTCTTAAGAGGTTATTCTCTTCTACAGCTTCTTTCTCCCAACTGAGATCAGACAAGGGAGGACCAGAAATGGCTCCATCGATTCATTCACAAGGGAATTCCCAAACTGGACGAGATTAATGGGCAGGCCCGTCCAGCAGCCTGTCTCTAACAAGGCAGAATTCCAGATAATCCAGAGGAGGGTTAAAACTCTTGTACAACAATGACCAATCCACAAAATTATGAAGTGGATCCAAACTTTTCCAAAGCCTCAGGCTATCCAGATCTACTCACAATGCACCTAATCCTGCAATTCTGTACTATGCTTTGGGGGAGACTGGTGTCAGTTTATGTCAGGGGTAGGCAACCTATGGCAAGCATGCCAAAGGTGGCACACGAGCTGATTTTCAGTGGCACTCACACTGCCCGAGTCCTGGCCACCGTCCGGGGGGGGGCTCTGCATTTTAATGTAATTTTAAATGAAGCTTCTTAAACATTTTAAAAACCTTATTTACTTTACGTACAACAATAGTTTGGTTATATATTATAGACTTATAGAAAGAGATCTTCTAAAACTGTTAACACGTATGACTGGCACGCAAAACCTTAAATCAGAATGTGAATAAATGAAGACTCGGCACAGCAATTCTGAAAAGTTGCTGACCCCTGCTTTATGTCTATCAATCAGAGCACCCATGAGGGTGGAACTCAGATGGGAGCATACACAAGCTACTGGGGAGGCTCAGCACTGGTCTTGAAGTGAGGGCAGTTGGACTGTGGGTTTCCACTGCTCAAGAAAGAGGTGCCCGACAGAGCGCAGGCACCCCAGGAGTGTGCCTGAGAAGCCAGGACTAGAGACAGTGCCTGGAAGCTGCTCAGAGCCAGCTGGCTTAGAAGGGAGGATCCAAAGGCTGGGTCCAATACACCTACCTGGTGACTGTCCTCTGGGGAGACTGAGCCAGAACTGGAGCGAGGGGAAACAGAGAGATTCGGTGACACGTTCCCCAGTTCCCCAGGGAGTCTGCCGAGGAGCCAGGAGCTGAGCCCATGTTCTCCAAGCCCCAGTCCAGTGCCTGAGCCACAAGACCATCCCCCTTCTCCCACCACAGCAAACACCACACCACTGCTACAAACAGAGGGAAACCACGTCCACTCCCTGCTGCTCAGGCGTCAGACTAGCACGCTGGGGAAACAGGGACTTGGGCATCCATTGACCCCACCCCCCACTCCATCCCTCAGTCCTGCTTTCCTTTTCAACATGCCTTCGGTGCGTCTCCTCAGAGCCCTCCTCAGTGAGCATCGCCGCTGGATCCCAAAGGCAGAGGGGTCCTGCTCCGCACAAGGAAGGAATTCCCTGGAATTCCACATTGAGCAATTTCCTGTCCTCCTTCTACCCAAAGCTTCCCCTCCCCACAACGTGCCTCAGGCCCAAAGAATGACCTCGGAAGCATGGGCCAAGTGCTTAGCGCAGAGGCTTGAAATGAAGCCACGTAAGGTTCGGCCAACAGCCGTGGACTGCCCCAGTGGAGGCATGACAAGATGGACCGTGCGAGTTCCCCCTTTTCTGTGCTGCCCCATGACTAGAGACGGTGGCAGCCGGGCAAGGACCACGCTGTGGGTCATGACTTGTAACAAGATCTGCTCATCTCCCGAGTGCCTGGCAGGACGACTCAGGAAACTGCCTGGCTGCAGATGGAGATGACAGGAGGCACATTTTCCCTGCTGGCCACACAACCCACGCCCTTTCCCCAGAGCCAGCCTGTTTGGAGTCCCGTGTGGACTCAGCCAAGCCTGAAGGAAGGCAGGGGGAGGTCGCATGGGGTCAGATCCCTCCACTCGCCCTGCCCACATGGAAAAAGCAACTTAGCTCCTGACTTCTCCTTCCCTGCTGGAGACCCAGATGAGTGTGGACCCCTGCTCCTCTCTACACCGTCAGCATGGGTGTTCTTCAAACCTCCAGCCCTTTCTGCCCCGCCTCCAGCATTTCAGGGAAAATCTTTCCACAACAGGAGGGCAGAGGCTGGTTTAAACTTGATTTAGTCTAGCAGGACTAGGGACGGGCACCTCCCAGAGCCAGCAGGTTTACAAACCTTCCGGCTGCTTTTTTCTCCCCTCAGGGGACGTCGCCAAACTTTTCATCCAGCTGCTCCCCACAATAGAGTCCTTGTATCAAAAAACAGCCACCCCCAGACAAATACCCAAGCACCAAAAACTCACCCAAAGCAGCCAACAACTGTGTGAGCTCTCTGATAGCCCTAGAAGGCACCTGAACTAGGCTGGCAGAGATGGGCTTCATAGGCTGGCAGTGTACGTGTGGCCATGTCTCCCTCCAGCGGCTGGCTCCAGCCTGCTAGGTCAAAGCAAAGGAGCTATTTATTTAGCTCCAGGGGTAGGGGAGTTTTGGTGCAGCAGGTCTCACTGTGGCGTACGTGACCACAGGGCTATACACGGTTACCCTGGTGTCTGCAGTCATTTATCCAGTCGTGTCTCTCTTTCTCTCCTCCCTTTTGTTCAGCGTCTGTCTCTCTCTCACACTATATTGGATTTTCAGTCTCTGCTTTTTTCCTTATCCTCTAGGGCAGGGGTCGGCAACCTGTCAGAAGTGCTGTGCCGAGTCTTCATTTATTCACTCTGATTTAAGGTTTCACACGCCAGTCATACATGTTAACGTTTGTAGAAAGTCTTTCTTTAAGTCTATAATATATAACTTAACTATTGTATGTAAAGTAAATAAGGTTTTTAAAATGTTTAAAAAGCTTCATTTAAAATTAAATTAAAATCAAGAGTCCCCTGGACCGGTGGCCACTGAAAATCAGCTCGCGTGCCGCCTTCGGCACGCTTGCCATAGGTTGCCTACCTCTGCTTTAGGGGCGTCACTTCTCACAGCCTCCCCCACTTAAAACACAATCCCACAACACTGATATTGAAACTGAATCTGGGATATTTGAATGGAAGTGTTCACCTACCTTTAAAATAAAGAGATTTTTTTTTTCTTTTAAGAAATGGAGGAGGAAGGGAGCAGACAGACTCTGGAGGGCAGGGAATTGGAAAGGGTTCAAAAAAGAGATACAAGAATGATTAGTGGGCTGGAAAACATGCCTTATAGTGAAACACTTAAGCAGCTCAGTCAGTATAGTTTACCCAAGAGGGGACGCGAGGATGGTCTACAAGGACTCACATGGGGAAGAGATTTCTGGTAGCAGACCGCTCTTTAACCTAGCAGGAAAAGCCGCAATGAGAGTTAAGGGTTGGAAGATGAAGCTAGACTACTTCAGGCTAGAAAGAAGGTGCAGATTTTGTTAGCAGAAGAGGGAATTAACGGCTGGAACCAGTCTTCTAGGAACATGGCGGATTCTCCATCCGTGGAAGCCTTTCAAGCTAGCCTGTGTGTCTCTGCCCCCACCCCCCAAACAAACAAACAAACAAACAAAAAACCTGCTACAGTTCAAAGAGGAGCTTTAGGGTTGTTGCAGAAGTTTGTCTGGCCTGTCCTGTGCAGGAGGTCAGACGCGATGACCCTAACGGTCCCAGCTCTCAGCTCACTTTCCATGCAAACTAGACTGGCCAAAGCCCCGGGGGCCACACTCCAGAGCACACTCCTGTCCTGCCCCCACGGGAGGAGGCGAGATGAACTCAGCTTAGAGCAGAGGAGGGGGCCTGGCATGCTGTGTAGGCCGGAGAGGGCTCATTTCTGATCACAGCCAGGAGAGTGTGATGAGGCCCCTGCCCACCGTGCTGAAGGGGGTCCTCTGACAGCCGCGTCTGGACAGGGAGGTGGGGGGCAGCAGGGAAGTGATGCCTCAAGCAGAGGCTGGGCTAGGAGTTGGAGGCGCAGAGGACATGAGAGGTGGTGGGGAAAGAGCAGAGGAGAAACAGAAGAATGGGAGAGAGCAGGAGGGAGAGGAGGGGAGGGAGAGGACGGATACCAGACTTGCTGCAATACCCAGCCATGCCCAGGTGGACACAGACCCCAAGGCACCGGCTGCTCCCTGCTCTCCCCCCACACACTGCCAGGGGGCCAGCCGGGCTGCTCGGTTGTTTTAACCCCATTTCCCCCCGGCTGGTGCAAGCAGCGCCGGGCACCTGGGGCTTGGCTGGGGGGCACCTCTCCAAGTCCCTGGGCAGCTGCCCGGCTCGCCGAGAGCCCCCCCGACACCCACCGCCGGCGCTTGCCCTCAGGCCCGCATGCAGCAGGCAAGGCGAGCTCCGGGCACGCTGCTGGGCAGGGCTCGCCAGGACCCGAGGATCCGGGCAGGACCCCGCCTCCCCCGCACTCACCGCGGCGGCTCGCCCGGGCTGCCCATCCTGCTCGCCAGGGCAGGGGCTGGAGGCTGGGCTCGCCTGGAGCTCGCAGGGAGGAGACACGCCCGGGCCCCGCGGACTGCAGCCCCCGCCTCTCCCCGGCTGCTCTCGGCTCCAGCCCCGGCCGAGGCGCGGCGGGAGGGTCCCGCGGCTCCCCCCGCTGCCGAGCCCGGCGAGCTCCGCCAGCCAGAACTTCTCAGCAGGTGTCAGGGAGCCTCGCAAAAGTCCCCAGCCGCTGCTGGGCGAGCGCAGAAAGGGGGCGGGCTAGCAGAGCGCCCCCCCCCCCGGCGGGGGGCTGGATCATCCCCGCCCGCTGTGGCGGCGGGTTTGTGGGTCAATTCTCCAGCCGCCGCAGCGGGGCTGTTTGTCTGAGACATCAGGACACCCCGGCCAAGAGGCGCTTTCCTCGGCTGGTAGAAATCCAGGGCGACAGAGGGAATTAGCAAGGAGGTTTGTCCTCTTGCCCCCCAGGGGCATCTTTGTTGGGGCTGGTTCAGACTGATTGCATAAGCTCCTTCTTTGTTATCTCCCTGTCAACACGCAGCCCTGACATTATATCTTTCACCCAGTGACCTCCAAGCACTTTACAAACCTGCCTCAGGGGCCTTACACAGGAGGAAAAGGAGACATGCAGAGGTTAAGGGATTTGCCCAAGATTATATGGTGGGTCAGTGGCAGAGCCAGGCAACCCAGCTCACCCCTGCTGACTGCCCAGCCAATGGCAGGTCTATTCAGCCACACTCCCTCCTGCTCCAGCACCACTTAATAAGCATCTGCACTGGGGTGATGTCCCTCCCCTCTCACTGGACAATTGTGGATTCATTCCTCAATGTCTGTCAAGCACAAACACCAGAGATTAAAAAGACCAGTTAGCCTGGCCAGCCCTGCTGCCACAGAATTGTGCCTACTTGTGCATTGATCAGTGTTTGGGCCAGGCGAGTTTGCAATGTGCCAAGCCAGAGGGCCTCCGCCACTTCCTTGGGGAGATCTGGCGGGGGACACAAAGCGCAACGTTAAATTGTTTTGCAGCACCAATCCAAAGCCTCACAGCTTACCAGACCCCCTAGCAGTTAGCTTGCGTTGTCTCGCTCTCAAAGGGCAGGATCTGTGAAGCAGGCCTCAGCTGTCCGATTCCAGGTGGTGAGCTCCTGCCTGGGGATTGCTAAACCGACAGGTGTCCCAATGCAGCTTGGATGGAGGTGCTGGTCTGTGAGAAAGGAGCAGGGCTTCACCCATGCCTGTCGTCCGCCTGGTTTAGGTAGGGAGCTGCAGTGCCGGCTTTTGTGGATGGCATTCTTAGGCACTTACCCCAAGCAGTGCACAGGGACCCGAGGGGCCTGAGTGGGCTTTGGGGGTCACGGTGTGTTCCGGTGATTTGGGGGTCACGGTGTGTTCCGGTGCTGTGGCACTCACCTAAGTCCCTTTGTGGCTCCCACCGGACGTACTTTATAAAAACGGAGGAGCCTCATTGTCTCCTTTTCTAGGTGGAGCAACTGGCCAGGCAGTGACCTGCCGTGGTGATGAGGACTGGGAGGCAGGTCTGATCCCCAGGCTTGGGCCCAGTAGATTCTACTTGCTCTCAGTGCTCGTAGAATCATAGAATCTCAGAGGTGGGAGGGAGCTTAGGAGGTGTCTAGTCCAACCCCCTGCTCAAAGCAGGACCAACCCCAACTAAATCACCCCAGCCAGGGCTTTGTCAAGCCAAGCCTTGGGCGCTTTGCAGAATACTGCCTGGGAAATGCCGGGTGTTATCACTATTCGTTGGGTGCCACTGTTTCTACATGCCCGTCCTGTCACCCAGCCCCATGCCTGGGCTAATGGAGAATCACGTCTTGCTCTCTGGACACTCAGATGCTGTTCATTGGCCTTGGGATGTGGCTTTATAATTTCATTGGAAAAACAGAACAGACCAAGTTATGTCTTTTAGTTTTCCTTTCTCTCCCGCCCCCCATCTCATCCTCCTCTTGATTTGCAGGTAAAACAGTAGTGGTTTAGATACACAGGTGGGGGTTTAAAATATGTACTTCAGATAATACCATGACGAAAATAGTGGAGCCTGTAAAACAGAAGATACCTCCTCTCCCCGAGACATGTTTTAAAAGGGCTGTGTGTGTGGTGAGAGCAGGACTAATCCAAGGCTGCTGTGCAGAATCACATTTCATTTCAATTCCCCGGGTATGAAAAGGTGATGGTAGCTAATTTGAACCTAGTTATTAAGACCCTGTTTCAAAACTCCAAGTCAATTAATCTCAGTTTGCCTCCCCAGCCTGTGGGCCTGAGTTTGTTGTTAGTAATCTGGAGCCAGGGAAATTGCTTTCACCATAAAACTCATACTTTCTTTGCTGGAAGCAAAACCCTAGTGTGATTTTGCCTGCTGGAAGAGGTTTCTGTGCCTGCTGGATGTGTGATGGATGTGCCTCCCAGAAGAGAGCAGTTTAGCACAGCTCCTGCCGGCTGAGCTGGGACTGGGACAGGCAGATTACTGACAGTAGGAGGGGCTCGGCTGCAGTCCAGCTACAGTGATGGATCCCATTCACTGGGACATGTGTTAGCATATTTTGTATGAGGGGAAACTGAGGCACTGTCCTAGTATAATTCCTCAATCTGAACCTTAGAGTTCACATATGAGGTACTAGCAGTGGTAAACGTCTGTCCCAGATCTGGACTTTAGCGTCCAAAATCTGGGTGCTTACCTGAAACTCCCCCAAGCTCACTACCAGCTTGGATTTTACTTCGACTGCCACCAGATAAGATTTAGCCTCTTAATCAGCCTGGATTGTTCCCAAAACTTCCTAGGGGGACCCCCTCTGATGGCCTGCCCCAACTCCTTTGGGAAGACCCCCCACGCACAAAAATCTGAGCTACCGGTAGGCGAAAAATCTCCTCCCTCCTTCCGCCCTCCGGGTCCTCCTGAGCCAACGAAGGGATTTGATGGCAATCTCCTTTACATCACAATACCAGATAAAACCTTGGTCTCCTTTCTCTCCAAAAGACCAGTTTCAAACACAGGGAAACTAAGTATATTCTTTCTCTCTTCCCGTAAGCCTGTTCCCGACCCTGGGACGATAGGAAAATGACCACACAGCCATGGCTGTTTCCCTCCCCCCCCCTTAGCCTGTCACAGATGTGTCAACAGAGCCTTGGCACAAAAATCCTTTCCCTTTGCCTCCCTAGAAAAACTTCCACAGTTTTAAAAAGAAACCTTTATATTAAAAAGAAAGAAAATACAGAGACAATAATACTGCAGAATAGATTCAAACAGCTACTGCTTATAGAAATGGAATAACCAGTTGATTAAAAATAGCCAATCAAATATCAATCCAGGCAATCAACACCCAGTAAAAGACAACACAAAGCCAATAACAGCCTATACCTTGGTTTTCTTTTGTACTTACAGACTTTTAGCTTAGAATATTTGAGATCAAGATGGAGTTAGAAGAGAAAGCTTGTTTACCCACAGCCGAGGAAACAACAAAGACCCTGAGTACACAAATTTCCGCCCCTGACTTTTTAAAAAAATCCAGTTCTCTGATTGGTCCTCTGGTCAGGTGTTTGGTTCCCCCTTTGTTCACCCTTTACAGGTAAAAGAAAATTAACTCTTACCTATCTACTTATGACAGGCACCAAGACATGTGATCAGCCCAAGATCACAAAGGAGGCAAGTTACAGAGTTGGGAATAGACTCTACAACTCCTGAGGCTGAGCCATATGCTATGCCTGTTAGACACACTGCTTTTCCTTGGGGAAGAGATCCTCACCGGTATACATTCTGGGATGAAGGGACCCCTGCACCATCCATCACTCTGCAATGGGGCCATCTTACCTCTCATTGATATTCAGTGGCAAGCAGTCAAAATGACTGAATGCTGCAAGTCTTTGGTGCAAACCCCAATGTTCTCTAGCACAGTGTGTGTACAGTATCCTTTACATATGCAGCTGGCTAGCACTCCACTTGCAGCTCAGATTGGTTTCGCCGTAACCCTTAATAAAATAACGGAACAAATATTACGAGACCACAAATCAGCGAACGGCGACGGAGTCACCGCTTAGGAATAAACAGCTCAGCAGTATAAAGTCAAGGTTTTGCTCGCCCATGCTGATTGCTTGTTCAGAGCAAATTGCAAAATGAGTGGGGGAGGTGATGTTTGCTAGTTGGATTTTAGTAAAGCCAGTGACATAGGGTCTCATTGTGACGCAGTAGGGAGTATCTGCAGGGGGGATGGGAGAGCAGGGGATGATTTTAAGTGAGGGACAATACCTGAGCCTGTAACCTGAGCCAGGAAGGGGGTAGGGGAAGTCGACACCTTTGGACAAAGGAAGAGAGCCTGCCGGAGAGGTTTTTGGTTTCAGTTTTGGGCTGGCTTGGAAGAGGCAGGCAACCCCAAGTCTGGGGTCTAAGATCCTTGCCCCCCAGAGGGACCTGACTGAGGGGTCCTGGTTCGGTTGTACCTAAAAGCCCTGCCTGGGACTGTGTTCCTGTTGTCTAATAAACCTTCTGTTATCTTTGCTTGGCTGGCTGAGAGTCACGGTGAATAGCAGGAAGTGGGGGTTGCAGGGCCCTGACTCCCCCACACTCCGTGACAATCATGAAATTGCACCCTTCAATTAACTCACATTGGCTTGGATAGATAGACTGCCTAAGTAACCTTAAACAGAGGCTAAACAGCCTTGTGTTGCATAGGAAGGAGATGTCTTGTAGGGAACTGCCAGGATTTGGGTTGGAGAGAAATATCCTTTCGGTACTGATCTGGAAGATGGGGAAGATAAACAGCATATTAAAGCAACCACACTAATGATGTTAAATGAGGAGAAATTGCAAACACCAGTGTTTGCAATTAAAGAATTAATATAAAAGGACTTTTCGAAGAGGGATTAAAAATAAGTGAAACTGAGATTCACTAGGGGAAAATGCAAAAGGTGGAGCATTGACATGCAGTGAGATGGAGCAGAAAAAGGATGAGGGGACAGCAAGAGCTTGGAGACAGGAGATTCAGATGTAATGGGGCAGCAGAAAAGCCAATGCAGTTTAGGGCTGCACACAGAGGCAGGGGAGCTGACAGATCCAATGCCGATGAGATAGAACCTAACATGTCGCGTTCACTCCTGCAAGCCTCATGGCCAGCAAAATACCAACAGCTTGGCAGGAGTGTACAGAAGAAAAACAAAAGTGACCAGGGGGCTAGAGTGTGTGGGCTTTGGAAAATCTCATGCCTTTTAAGCCAGTCTCATGCTTTTGGGGGTGGCTGGCTCATGATTTTGAAGGGCTTGCGGTTGTTGGCACGGCACCGACTGGCCCTGCATCCCAGCTGGGAAGCACAAACTAGCTGGTCCAGTTTTGGAGATCCTCCACCCCAAGGCAAAGCTTTGGTCCCTCTCTGTTCCTCTTAGCATTTACCACGGCTATTCTGTTCTCCCCAGCATCTGGCATCTGCTGACAGCCTCACAATCTAATCTCCCTCCTCTGGAGATTCTCTCTGCATTCACAAGCCCCGATGAGGCTTTCATTTGAAGATGGAGTGTCCCATCTTTGGGACTTCCAAGCCGGTGTCCCTCTACTCGCCCTCCGTCCCGCCCTCGACTTGCTCCCACACTCCCTTTCTCCTCACCTTCCTGCCTGGCTCAGTATTGGAAGGAATAGTAGAACGCCCCCTACTGCTGTTATGTAGATACAGCAAGTTGCAGGTAGTTTGTTGACTGCGTAGCATCCTTGTGAATAAAGTTAGGAGCAGAATAGCCAATGCTTGGCGGGTCATAGCCTGGGCACCTCTGCCACATCAGTTATGAAAGTACAAAAATTGCTCGAACCCTGGCACCTCTTTCATTACCGATTAAGCCCTGGGAACAGCAGATGGGGCTGCAGGACATGCTCTGGAGGAGCTGCGGGGAGAATTGTGCACAGCATGC